>NC_138770.1:641862597-642337385 GCF_965119305.1 Pelophylax lessonae | reverse complement strand
ACATTGGTGGTCAGTGAGAAGAATATGTCTTGTATTGGTGGTTAGTCAGAAGAATGTTCCTTAAATTGGGGGTCACTGAGAAAAATGTCTCCTTACACTGGTGGTCAGTGAGAAGATTGTCCCTTACATTGGTGGTCAGGGGGAAGAATTCTCCTTACATTGGTGATCAGTGGGAAGAATGCTCCTTACATTGGTTGTCAGTGGGAAGAATGCTCCTTACATTGGTGATCAGTGAGAAGAATGCTCCTTACATTGGTGGTCAGTGGGAAGAATTCTCCTTACATTGGTGATCAGTGGGAAGAATGCTCCTTACATTGGTTGTCAGTGGGAAGAATGCTCCTTACATTGGTGGTCAGTGGGAAGAATGCTCCTTACATTGGTGATCAGTGAGAAGAATGCTCCTTACATTGGTGGTCAGTGGGAAGAATGCTCCTTACATTGGTGGTCAGTGGGAAGAATGCTCCTTACATTGGTTGTCAGTGGGAAGAATGCTCCTTACATTGGTTGTCAGTGGGAAGAATGTTCCTTACATTGGTGGTCAGTGAGAAGAATGCTCCTTACATTGGTGGTCAGTGGGAAGAATGCTCCTTACATTGGTTGTCAGTGGGAAGAATGTTCCTTACATTGGTGGTCAGTGAGAAGAATGTCCCTTACATTGGTGGTCAGTGGGAAGAATGCTCCTTACATTGGTGGTCAGTGGGAAGAATGCCCATAACATTGGTGATCAGTGGGAAGAATGCTCCTTACATTGGTGGTCAGTGGGAAGAATGTTCCTTACATTGGAGGTCAGTGGGAAGAATGTCCCTTACATTGGTGATCAGTGGGAAGAATGCTCCTTACGTTGGAGGTCAGTGGGAAGAATGTGCCTTACATTGGTGGTCAGTAGGAAGAATTCCCCTTACAATGGTGGTCGATGGGAGGAATGGCCCCCTTACATTGGTGGTCAGTGAAAATTATATAAAGTAAATAAAAATTGTTAAAAAAATGATTGTAAAGCACATCCAGGTAGAGGGCTATGTAGGATGAGCACACATATGTGAACAATAATGGTGGCACATATGTATGGTATCATCGGGAACGTCGCACTGAGAGCAATTCTAGGGCCATCATTTTGTAACATGCTGGTCAGAGCTTTTTATTTTTTGTATTTTTTTTTTATTAAACTGTTCAGCTAAGAAGACATTGGTTGCACCTATTATATTGTGTTAATTCATGAAAACCTTAGGCTCGGTTCACATATATGCGATGCAGGAAGGCTGCGAATTCGCAGCCTGTTCCCGCATCGCACACGCACCCCCGGCAGTTCACACTGCCATATGCGATCCGCTAGGGGGTGTCAATGTAATCTTAACGACACCCCCAGTTTGATCGCATATCACAGTGCGATCGTGCAGTTCGCACAGGAGCGGATCGCACAAGTGTGAACCGCTGTGCGATCCGATCCTGATGCGGCAGCAAAAATGCCTCCTGTGCGTGTTTGCTGCGGGTGCAATGCGAATTTAGCCATACAAACTGTATGGCTAAACTCGCACCGCACAGCTGATCGCATGTCATGTCGGAGCAGTGCGCTCCGACATGACATGCGAACCCCGCACACGCAGTAGTGTGAACCGGGGCTTAATTTTGGAAATGTACCATTGTTGCACTTTATTTAATGTAAGTTTATTTTCTTTTTTTTCTATAATATACATTTATTTTGAACATAGTGTAGAGAAATTCTGTGACAAACAAATGTAATGTGGGCAGTGCAAGATGTAGGCGGGGCTTTGTGTGGGTGTGGCTTGAGTGTGGGCGGGGACACATGGGGCCCATGATCTCTTATTGCCCGGGGGCCCCATGAGTTGTCAGTCCGCCCCTGTTCCTGATTTTGATCGATACCAGGCTCAGGGAGAGACCATCATTTAAGGAGCACCTGCGGAGGCCTCCTACCAGATTTTCTCCTACATTTCCTTTCCCACCCATTCCTCCCTCGCCTCCTCCATGCCTCCTGGATCTGGCTGTTAAACCATGTAGCTGGGGTTCACTTGCCTTTCCGAGGCTGAGCGGGCCTTTAGGAGGAGGGAGGGCTGATGCCTGTATTGCAGTCTTGGTGGGCATTTCCTGAAATCTTGTCCCACCCAGTGGCGGTTTTGGGCACGGGCGAACGGGGCAGCCGCCCGGGGCGGCATCACGTGGGGGGCGGCACTCAGCACACCTGGTGGAGGAAAAAAAAATAATCTGTGCTAGCCTGTGCCGCTAAGCGGTTTTCTATACCTGCGCGCCCCTGCTGCTGAAGAAGCCGCTGCCGCACAGAAACTGAGCTGAGCGAATCATTCATGTAGCTGTTGCTTACACTGGGAAAGCTATGTGAGCCGCCCGATCGCGTCCTGCCAACCGATGACATCATCATCGGTTGCTAAGGGCCGGACTAAAGCCCGCACAGCTTGCTGGGATGCGATACTTCCCACTCTTGTGGGAGTAGCCAGGGAGGCATGTGTACCTGTGTGCAGGGGCGGAGAGCACAGCAAGTGACAGTGCGGCATGCGGACAGGGGGGAAAGGAGGAAGGCAGGCGAGACATCCATTCCAATACTCCACTGACTCCCAGCAGCACCCTCACTGTCCTCACAGGCCGGACTTCTGCTTCACCTGCCTGTCAGTGTGCTGCTGCGTGGGCTCTCTGACTCTGCACCACCCCACCCCAGGACTGGAGGAAAGGAAACCCGGGGCACGAGGAAGAGGATGAGGCATCTACACAGGCAGAAGCCCCTCCCCACCGGCAGCCTGCACGGACACAGTAAGTACTCCTCTACGGAAGAAAGCCCTGTACTGAGGGGGGCCCTGTATTGAGCGGGGCCCTGTATTGAGCGGGGCCCTGTATTGAGGGGGGCCCTGTACTGAGGGGGCCCTGTATTGAGGGGGGCCCTGTACTGAGGGGGCCCTGTACTGAGGGGGGCCCTGTACTGAGGGGGCCCTGTATTGAGGGGGGCCCTGTATTGAGGGGGGCCCTGTATTGAGGGGGGCCCTGTACTGAGGGGGGCCCTGTACTGAGGGGGCCCTGTACTGAGAGGGGCCCTGTATTGAGGGGGGCCCTGTACTGAGGGGGGCCCTGTACTGAGGGGGTCCTGTATTGAGGGGGGCCCTGTACTGAGGGGGGCCCTGTACTGAGAGGGGCCCTGTACTGAGAGGGGCCCTGTACTGAGGGGGGTCCTGTACTGAGGGGGGCCCTGTACTGAGGGGGCCCTGTACTGAGAGGGGCCGTGTACTGAGGGGGCCCTGTACTGAGGGGGGCCCTGTACTGAGGGGGGCCCTGTACTGATGGGGCCCTGTATTGAGGGGGGCCCTGTACTGAGAGGTTTGTGCTAGGGGGTCTGTACTGAGGGGGCATGTTCTGTGGGGTTTGTGTTAGGGGGAACGTACTGAGGGATTTGTGATAAGCGGTCTGTACTGAGGGGACCTGTACTGGGGCCTGAACCCAGTACACAGCGCATTTGTGTATGTGTATACATATATGTGTGTGGATGCATGTACTGTATGTGTGTGAGTGTATGTATGTACAATGTATGAAATATACTGTATGTGTGTGTGTATATGTGTATATATATATATATATATATATATATATCTATCTATATGTATGTATGTACAGCGTGTGTGTGTGAGGGTATGTACAGTAGGTGTGCATATTTGTGGATGTATGTATGTTACTTTTGATCCTGACCCCTACACCTTGTATGATCAGAACTGCTTTTTTTTAGGGCTCCTTTACACTAGCGGTAGAGAATGCTGCTCCACTGAAAAGCAATCCATTCTCAGATTGCTTTTCAGAGGCATTTACAGACAGTATGGGGGCAATGTCGCCTTTTCACTGCTTGTTTTTTCTCCCTATATGCACCACCATTGTGAGTTTATGAAGTTTTGTCATGTTGTTTTTTTTTGGGGGGGGGGGGGGGGGCGTCGGGAGGGAGTCTCGCCCGGGGAGCAATTTAATGTAGAACCGCCACTGGTCCCACCCAACTAGAAAACGCTTGCACCCAAGGTCCTGTCGGGGGGCAGATCTTAGGTGGAATTTTCCTGTCCCCGGTTCCCCTTAAAGATAAACCGCTAATCACAGTTGTCCTCTCCTGGGCAGTGGGTTCAGTGGTTACTCAGGCATTGGTAGACTCCGGTGCTGGCGGTTATTTTATTGACAGTACGTTCGCTACTGCGAATTCCAAACCCTTGCAGCCTCGTGTTTCTCCACTAGTTATCGAGGCAATTGATGGCAGACCCCCTGCAACAAACTCAGGTTACCCACCAGACTGTTCCCGGTTGATATGGCGATAGGGGCTGTTCACAGGGAGTTGACCTGTTTCCAGGTTATTTCATCCCCACACTACTTCGTTGTTTTGGGGTACCCTTGGCTTCTGAAACACAAATCTTACCTTTGATTGGCAGTCGGTCGGGATCCTCTCTTGGTCTTCACAGTGTGGCGTTGTTTGTATCCATGGGCCTGTTAAGGTACTTTGTGCCTCCTCTGATTCAGTGTTGCCTACTGAATATCGCTAGTATCAAGATGTATTTGACAAGGTACGCTGGTACTCTTCCTCCTCATTATCCATACGATTGTGTCCTAGACTTCCAACCTGGTGCCATTCCCCCTCGTGGCAGGGTTTATCCTCTCTTGGTTGCAGAGAATAAGGCCATGGAGGAGTACGTTGCAGATGCACTTACACATTTGCAAGTCCACTTCTCCAGCGGGTGCCATTTTTTTCTTCGTAAAGAAATAGTAGGGTGAGTTGAGACCTTGCATTGATTATAGGGGCCTCAATCACCTCAAGGGAGCAACGGTCTTTACCCAGCTTGACCTAAGGGCTGCGTATAACCTCATAAGGATCAAGGAGGGTGACAATTGGAAGACCACGTTTAATACCAGAACCAGTCATTACGAATTTCTAGTGATGCTCTTTGGCTTGTGCAATGCACCCGATGTCTTCCAGGAGTTTATCAATTATGTATTTCGTAATATGGTGCAGCAATGCGTGTTAGTCTATTTGGACGACATCTTGATTTACTCGGACTCTATTGCATCATACTACCTGGATGTTAGACAGGTGCTGCAACGGTTACCTGAGCATGGGCTTTTCTGTAAGTTTGAGAAATGTGAATTCCACCTGTCTTAGGTTGCCTTCTTGGGCTACATCATTTATGCTAAAGGGTTTTCCATGGACCCTCAGAAGGTTTCGGGCGTTCTACAATGGTCTCACCCCAGTGGTCTCCATTCCAATCATCGTTTCCTCAGGTTTGCCAACTACTTTCGGAAATTTATCAGGAACTTTTCCTCTTTGGCCAAACTTATCTCAGATCTGACCAAGAAGGGCAGCGATTCCCACAATTGGATGCCTGCTGCCATCTAAGCTTTTAAGGCCCTCAAGTCTGCTTTTGCTTCGGCTCCCATTCTGTCTCATCCCAATCATTTGCCCTTGGTCCTAGAGGTGGATGTGTCTGAGATGGGAGTAGGCGCCCTCCTGTCTCAGCTTCGGACACCTGATGGAACCTTACTTTGTGGATTCTACTCCAAGAAAATGTCTCCAGCTGAGTGCAATTATAAGATTGGAGACAGAGAGCTCTTGGCTATTAGCCTGGCTCTTAAAGAGTGGAGACACTTGCTCGAAGGTTCTGTGGTTCCAGTTCTCATTCTCACTGATCATAAGAATCTAATGTATCTCTCAGAGGCCTGGTCTGGTGTCCTGGCACCCTACTAGGAGCATCGATGCACAGCCATTTTCAGATCTCTCCAGAGATGTTCAATAAATTTTAAGTCTGGGCTCTGGCTGGGCCACTCAAGGACATTCACAGAGTTGTCCCATAGCCACTCCTTTGTTATCTTGGCTGTGTGCTTAGGGTCATTGTCCTGTTGGAAGATGAACCTTCACCCTAGTCTGATGTCCAGATCACCCTGGAGCAGGTTATCATCAAGGATGTCTCTGTACATTGCTGCATTCATCTTTCCCTCAATCCTGACTAGTTTCCCAGTTTCTGCCAATGAAAAACATCTCCACAGCATGATGCTGCCTCCACCATGCTTCACTGTAGGGATGGTATTGGCCAGGTGATGAGTGGTGCTTGGTTTCCTCCAGACATGACGCTTGCCATTCAGGCCAAAGTGTTCAATCTTTGTTTCATCAGACCAGAGAATTTTGTTTCTTATGGTCTGAGAGTCCTTCAGGTGCCTTTTGGAAAACTCCAGATGGGCTTTCATGTGCCTTTTACTGAGGAGTGGCTTCCGTATGGCAATTCTACCATACAGGGCTGATTGATGGAGTGCTACAGAGATGGAAGGTTCCACTCTCTCCACAGAGAAACACTGGAACTCTGTCAGAGTGACCAACGGGTCCTTGGTCATCTCCCTGACTAATGCCCTTCTCACCCGATCACTCAGTTTGGCTGGGCGGCCAGCTCTAGGAAGAGTCCTGGTGGTTCCAAACTTCTTCCATTTATGGATGATGGAGACCACTGTGCTAACTGGGACCTTCAATGCTGCAGAAATTTCTCTGTACCCTTTCCCAGATCTGTGCCTCAATACAATCCTGTCTCGAAAGTCTACAGACAATTCCTTGGACTTAATGGCTTGGTTTGTGCTCTGACATGCACTGTTAACTGTGGGACTTTATATAGAAAGATGTGTGCCTTTCCAAATCATGTCCAATCGACTGAATTTACATCTCAAGGATTATCAGTAGAAACAGGATGCACCTGAGCTTAATTTTAAGTGTCATGGCAAAGGCTGTGAATACTTATGTACATGTAATTTTTTTCAATTTTTATTTTTTATACATTTGCAAAGATTGCAAACAAACTTCTTTTAATGTTGTCATTATGGGGTATTGTTTGTAGAATTTTGAGGACAATAATGAATTTAATCTATTTTGGAATAAGGCTGTAACATAACAAAATGTGGAAAAGTGAAGCGCTGTGAATACTTTTCGGATGCATTGTATATTGGATCCACTTGGGTAGAGCACTCGATGTCTGTAAATCAGGTGTGGGTGCTCAGCACCTCCGGAGCTCTTCACATTAATGCGTTGCAGAAATACCGTTTCCTGGGATGCCGCAAACTTGAACAGTATATTGAATAGCCAAAGGGCACATCACTATCTCAAAGACTTCTATTAATTAAATATTGATTTTTTTTAGTGAGCACTACGTATTTATGGTATATGATATAGATCACTGCTAGCATTTTAATACTGGGCTTATAGTGGATGTAAACCTGTACATATACCCAGTGAAGGGACTATCCTCAGTTGATATAGAGGTTAAACAAATCCTCCTACATAGGCTGTACCTGTTAATCTGCAATCTTCTCTTCCATTCAAAGTGCAGACTTTATAAGCTTGTCCGAGAGTTCAGAAAAAAGGGGGCGGAGAGCCTCCTCAATTCCTCCTCAACGTCTGCCAAATGATCTCTGAAGGGTGATGTGAATGCAGATTGCTCTTCAGGGGGCAGCACATGTGAACAAGCCATAAATTAATATTTTTAATTATTTTTAACACAGGAGCTTTAACTATTAGTTGAGTGGTTGTAAATCCTTCCATATATCCAGTGAAGTGACTGATCTCAGGTGATACACAGAGATGAAACAAATCCTCCTACATAAGTTGTACCAGTTTATCTGCAGCCTTCTCTTCTCTACATCTGATCAAAGTCCAGAATTTATAGAGCTTGTCTGAGCTGTCAGAAAGCAGGGGGGGGCTGAAGTTACACTCTGCAGAGCTCAGTGAGGAGAGCTCTGAGAGCTGATTGGAGGGAAGGGACACACCCCCTGCACACAGGAAAAGAGCTGAGGCTGTTAATCTGCTGGAGCTCCGTCCCCTGTCACTGTTTTTCTCTTGGTGTCAGGAAAACTTGCCAGAAGTGATTCATGCTGATAGAAGAACGAATCAGCAGACAGAAATGACACTCAGTGCTCTTAACTGAGACAAGTACACACTATAGAGGGATATGCTTTGTTCATATTTCATGTCTGAGGTTTACAACCACTTTAAAGTGGTTGCAAAGTAGAGTAAACACATACATGTAGTTAATTATATAAATGTATGCACTTCATCAATCCATATTAAGATTTTATTTAAAACTTGCCAATGAGTTGTTTTCCATCATGCAAATGCAGGTCACATGATTGCTGTTCACAGACCTGCGAGTGGGCGTGCACATAGCTAGGCACTCACGTCATTTCAGGAAGTGACATTGACACCCAGCGTTTCCATGGTAATGAAACTCAAACTTACTGAGTGGCATGACATCACTTCCCCCTCCTTCCTTGATTTACAGCGGCGTCCCCGGCCAATGCACCTCCTCTTTGTGAAGCAGCCGTGGAAGCTGCCATCGATCAAATGAGGAGGGAGGGGCAGGGATTTACACTGACCACAAAGATACAGGCTTTCTATGCAAGAGTGCCTAACAGCGGATTAACAGGGCACATAAACTGACCACGCTAGCATGGGTCAGCTGCCATGTTTAGCATGGTCAGTTTACTACCAGGAAGATGGGAACTGGCAGGTTCACCCAGCTAATATAGGAACACTGCAGGCAAAAATGCAATAGCGTTGTTAAAAAGAACATAAAGACAACTAAGAGCCGGTTCACACTGAGGCGATCCGACTTCAAGGGGCGACCTGTGAAGTCGCGGTGCACAGCGTGCACTGCGCCTTCAGCGCGACTTGCAGGGATTTCACATAATGGAAGTCTATGCAAGTCGCTCCCAGGTCGCCCCAAAGTAGTACAGGACCCTTTTTCTAAGTCGGAGCGACTTGTGTCGCTCCTATTAGAACGGGTCCTGTGCTAATCAATGGCGAGCGACCGAGCGCGACTTGTCAGGCTGACAAGTCGCGCTAGTCTGAACGGGGTCTTAAAGAGACAGAAAAAATACTTTTTATGTTTAAGTTTATAAACACTTTAATTTAGTTGCTGGATTTAGATTATTTCAGTAACACAAACGCAGGATTTTTGATGAAAAATATTACTAAATGTTTTGATAAAATTAAAAAAAAAGAAGTTGCACCAAGTATACAGACCCAATTTTCCCTTTCCCTCTGCCCATTGAACACAGGGGTCGCTCACTCGACACTGCTGCCATTTTTTCAATGGACTAGGTCAGTGATGGCAAACCTTGGCACCCCAGATGTTTTGGAACTACATTTCCCATGATGCTCATGCACTCTACAGTGTAGTTGAGCATCCTGGGAAATGTAGTTTCAAAACATCTGGGGTGCTAAGGTTCACCTTCAATGGATTAGACCAGGCATGTCCAACCTGCGGCCCGGAACTGTAGCCAATGCGGCCCACTGCCCCCTGACAATTTTTTTTTTTTTTTTCTGGGGAGGAAGGAAGTCGAGTCGGGGGCAAGGCCACAGCGGCTTCCAACCAACTGTAGGCAGAGGCTGCAACTGCATTGGATGGGCACGCACTGGTGAGGCTGCATTGGATGGGCACTATTTAGGCTGCATTGGATAGGCACGCACTAGGCTGCAAGTGCCGTTCGATCTTCCCGCTGCTGCGGGAGACTTAGGATGTCTGCAGTCAGTGACAGGGCCGCTGCTTCCTGTATAGTTCCGGCTCTTTCACAGGCGGAGTGATATGAATTGCACTCCGCCTGTGACAGGAGCCATACAGGAAGCAGCGGCTCTGCTTTCTACTGCAGCCGCCGCTTCCTCCAGCAGTACCCGCATGACCAGCATTACCCACCAGCATTATCCGCCAGCATTACCCACCAGCAGTAACCGCCAGCATTACCCGCCAGCAGTAACCGCCAGCATTACCCGCCAGCAGTAACTGCCAGCATTACCCGCCAGCATTACCTACCAGCAGTATCCGCCAGCAGTAACCGCCAGCAGTAACCGCCAGCAGTCTGCAAAATAAGTAGAAAAGGTCTGTGCATCAGCGTGTGTAAATTGTTCCAATATGTTTTTTAATAAGTAGTTGTGTTTTGTCATAATATGTCATGTCCATGTTCATACATGTATGTATGTATTCGGACTCCTACCACCATGACCACTTCAAATCACTGAAGTGGTCATGGCGGTTAGAGTGTTCCTTTAACATCACTCAGAAGAAGTAAACCTTTGTATACTGATTCCATTTCAGTGGTCATCCTCTAGTTGTGTTAAATTAGTGTGGGGGGGGGGGGGGAGGCGAGGCGACGTTTTATTACTTATATACCTTAACTATAGTATATATTTTATATGCGGCCCGAGAAAATTTCTCTACACTCAATGTGGCCCAGAGAAGCCAAAGGGTTGGACACCCATGGACTAGGCCATCTGACAATCTTTTGTATCATGTCTGCAGGCTCTGACCATTTCTTATACCATGTCCACAGTCTCTGACCATTTCTTTTACTATATCCACAGCCTCTGACCATTTCTTGTATCATATCTGCAGTCTCTGACCATCTCTTGTGTCATGTCTGAAGTCTCTGACAATGTCTTGTATCATGTCCACAGTCTCTGACCATTTCTTGTATCATGTCCACAGTCTCTGACCATTTCTTGTATCATGTCCACAGTCTCTGACCATTTCTTGTATCATGTCCACAGTCTCTGACCATCTCTTGTATCATCTGCAGTCTCTGACCATCTCTTCTATCATGTCAGCGGCCTCTGAGAATCTCTTGTATCATGTTTGCAGTCTCTGACAATCTCTTGTATCATGTCTGGAGTCTCTGACCATCTCTTGTATTATGTCTGTAATCTCTGACCATCTCCTCTATCATGCTTAACGTCACTGACCATCTCATATATCATGTCTGCAGTCTCTGATCATGTTTTGTGACCAATCATATCAGGAAATTTGAGCACTACTGGATTAGAAGGTAGATTATAGCTTTGTAGCAAATCACAATGTGAGAGGCAGCAGCAGGGGATGATATGTGTCACATATTTGTGAACACAGCCAAGAACTGCAATCAGCACCAGGATCTAGATGATTGTCTCATTTCTGGATGAGCATTGAAAGCCAGGACGACCTAGATGGTGACCCTGGACAGTGATGGCTCCATGCTTCTGGAGAGAAAAGCAGATTGAGGCATTGGGAAGTAGTGTGTTCTCTGCGAAGACTAACAGATAGATATATGTAAGCGTTACACATGTGTACTAAGTGTGATACACATCATTTAGTATTCATATACCTAAAGCAGAACTTCAGGAATTATGTTTATCACCAACTTACATTGGTCCAGCTTGGCTTGATGGAAATATACATAGCTAATATCAGGAGGGCCACTGGGAATGCTGGAAACCGCGGTAGGGGCCCGCACTACATATAGTTTTAGTTGTAATTTTCCAGGTCCTGCTCCAGCAACTTCCTCTCTGCACACTCAACACAAGGGGTGCTGGTTTGGCAGCATGGCCATTTATTTCCCAATAACTACTAGATGCCTGTTTGGATGAGGGTAGGATTGTGACGTCATCCACCCCTCCTTTGAATCTCATCCACACCTCCTTTGAATCTCATCCACCCCCTCCTCTGAATCTCATCCACCCCTCCTCTGAATCTCATCCACACCTCCTTTGAATCTCATCCACTCCCTCCTTTGAATATCATCCACCCCTCCTTTGAATATCATCCACCCCTCCTTTGAATATCATCCACCCCTCCTCTGAATCTCATCCACCCCTCCTCTGAATCTCATTCACACCTCCTTTGAATCTCATCCACACCTCCTTTGAATCTCATCCACTCCCTCCTCTGAATCTCACCCACCCCTCCTTTGAATATCATCCACCCCTCCTCTGAATCTCATCCACCCCTCCTCTGAATCTCATTCACACCTCCTTTGAATCTCAACCACCCCCTCCTCTGAATCTCATCCACACCTCCTCTGAATCAGAGACTGCAGACATGATACAAGAGATGGTCAGAGACTGTGGTAATGATACAAGAAATGGTCATAGACTGCAGACACGATACAAGAAATGGTCAGAGACTGCAGATGTACTATAAAAGATGGTCAGAGACTGCAGACATGATACAAGAAATGGTCAGAGACTGCAGATGTACTATTAAAGATGGTCAGAGACTGCAGACATGATACAAGAAATGGTCAGAGACTGCAGACATGATAAAAGAAATGGTCAGAGACTGCAGATGTACTAAAAAAGATGGTCAGAGACTGCAGACATGATAGAAGAGATGGCCAGAGACTGTGGACAATGGACATGATACGAGAAATGGTCAGAGACTGTGGACATAATACAAGAGATGGTCATAGATTGCAGAAAAGGTACAAGAGATGGTCAAAGACTGTGAACATGCTATAGTCGTTGTTACACATTGAGGACATCCTTCAGGAGATGGTCCTAAACTGATGATATAACAGGACAATAGTGACTTTAAAGCTTACTTTCAGGCTGCTGTGCTTAAAAGAATCCTGGACTGAAAACACCACCTACAATCCAAACTATGGGTACAAGTGGAATACACCTTGAGAGGCACAGACCTTTTCTCCCACATATGGATCCCAAACAGATTTAGAGAATTTGCAACCTACACATCTTCGCTCGAGAGATCCACTTTCGCAGTATGGGACGCTCTACACAGAACTTTTGATTGGAAATATAACTCTCCTCTCATGCCCATAGTTGGGCACTCCTTTTTTCTACCTGGGAAACTGGATCCTAAATTCCGTGATTGGCTCCCCTTCACTAACACTCTTTTACACCATGTGACAATGAAGCAAGGTCTTGCAAATATTATTACTATTGTTCAATTCTCTCAGCTTTCGCTCATGGACCATTGGAGATACAACCAACTGAGACAATTTGTTAAATCACTTCCCCACCTAATACGGTCATTATCTGACCTTACCCTAATGGAAACTATCTTGAAGGCCAACCAACCTCCTCAGAAAGCCATTTTCCTACTCTAAAAAACATTAAAGACCTGAGACCCTGCTAATTTCCCATCCTTTATCTCTGCTTGGGAAAAAGACTTCCAACAAACTCTAACCAGTGCTCAGAAGCTAAAATGCTCAGATTGGCACATACCTCAGCCAAAGGCCACAGAATCCAAATACAAGCTGATAACCAGATGGCACCAATCCCCAGCTGTTCTACAGCACATGTTCCCAAGCATCTCGAACCAATGCTGTAGAGGTTGTGGAAACATAGCTACCCACGGTCACCTCTGGTGGCAATGTCCTCTCATACAACCTTATTGGTCTACTATCCTCAAGTACATAGCGGAAATTCAAGGATTCCCAATTAAAGCTGACCCTTAGGAGGTGCTATTCCACTGTAATGAGCGACCCAATACCAAAGATCCATTACGCCACATCCTCTGAACGCAGCCAAATCTCTAATCCCCTGCTATTGGAAGCAATCTACAATATCCAGAGTTAGATAGTGGTTAATAGCTGTAGATCATATTTATCACATGGACGACATGACTTTGGAATACAGGGGCCTGTCTACCAGATCTCATAAGATTTGGGCATGTTGGTTGTCCTTCACTTATTCGGCCACTTACCCAAATGTGATGTCCTGAGCCTATTGATACTCTTGGTTTTGATTGTGTATTGGTGCCTAGGAGTGGGTAATCTTCTTCTTCTCTCTTTACTTTCTACCTCCTTCCCCTTTCTGCTATACCCTTTGTCTCTCTCCCTCCCCCTCCTCATTTTCACTTATTTTCATATACTTTACTATATAGAAATATAAGAAACAATGCTATACAGTTTAATAACAACAACAGTTCTTAGTGTTGTGATAGATATCGGTTTGTTCTGCCACTGCGGAAATGAGCTGATTGTTTCAGATGTTCTGTATTTCCTTGCTTAATGTATACACCTATTCCTATATTCTGTATTGTGAAAATTCCTTTAATAAAAACGTATTAACCACTTTACCACCGGAGGATTTTGCTGTCTTACGTCCAGGCCACTTTTTGCAATTCGGCACTGTGCAACTTTAACTGACAATTGCACGGTCATGCAATGCCGTACCCAAACGAAATTTACGTCCTTTTTTTCCCACAAACAGAGCTTTCTTTTGGTGGTATTTGATCACTTGTGCGATTTCTACCTTTTGCGCTATAAACAAAAAAAGAGTGACAATTTTGAAAAAATAACAATATTTTTCAAATTTTTTTTATATGAAATCCCCCCCCCCCAAAATGTAAAAATCTAAATTTTTTATCATTTTAGGCCAATTTGTTTTCTGCTACATATTTTTGGTAAAAAAATCGCAATAAGCGTATTTTGATTGGTTTGCGCAAAAGTTATTGCGTTTACTAACTAACGGAAAGATTTATGTAATTTTTGGTGTTTTTTTAACGAGTAAAGGCGGCGATCTGCGATTTTTTTTTTTTTGCGGGACTGCGACATTGCGGCGGACAGATCGGACCCTTTACTGACATTTTTGACACTTTTGGGGGTACCAGTGACATTACTACAGTAATCAGTGCTATACATATGCACTGTTACTGTAAAAATGACACTGGCAGGGAAGGGGTTAATTTTTATTGGTGATCAAGGGGTTAATGTATGTCTGGTGCTTACTGACGTGTGTGGGGGGAGGTGACTGAGTGACACAGGGACAGATCGCAGGTTCAGCTATGCTGAACCCTGCAATCTGACCCTGTCTGTCACTTAGGAGATCCGCCCGCTCTGTTTACACAAGCGGGCAGATTTCCACACTCGATCCCCGACGATTGGGGAAGAGCGGTGGTGATCACCGCTGCTCCTCCCCTGGCCCGACTGGCCCGCTGAATACAGCGGGAGCAAGACTTCGGCAGCGCGCGCGCGCCGCCCACAAGGGGAGGAGTCCAGCGCTGGGGGGAACGAGACACTTTGCCGCAGTACAGTCAACGTGACTGGTCGGCAAGTGGTTAAACAAAAAAAATAACCGGGCCATAGGGAAACACAGATTAATGTCTGAAGGGGCCCAGAGGACTGCACAAAAAGTGCCAAAGAGCCGCAGATTGGGCCTCGGGGTTATAATCATTTGGGACGAGGAGACTGAGGAAATGCTTCATTCCGCCTGCAGCAAATTGATGACATCATTTCAGCCTAGGCAAGGTTGGTGATTGGAATAAGCTCAAAGACAGCTTTTTCATGATCAAAGATGGAGATTTTTTAAAATTGTCTATAGTGACGTGTCAGGCATTGATGCACGCAGACTTTAAAAGTTGCTTTATTAAGCCCACCACTATATGTATGAGGCTTATCTTGATGGCGAGGCATCTTGTGCAGTGTTTGTCTTGTCAGGTCATCAGTCTACCTGTCTGCAGGCAATTTTTGTTGCTTGTGTTGCACAATGTGTTTGATGACCCGGCATCAGACAACCAGCACAGACAGGTATCTGAAATCTGTCTCAGGACAATAAATCATTTTTGGATAGGTACTCATATTTAATGAATATTTCTAAAATTCATAAAGCGGCTCAGTTTCCTTGGTGATCATTCCAGCCTGCAAGCACCAATGCAAAAATCCTCTACAACTAGCAGATGTA
Organism: Pelophylax lessonae; assembly: GCF_965119305.1. NCBI lineage: Eukaryota > Metazoa > Chordata > Amphibia > Anura > Ranidae > Pelophylax > Pelophylax lessonae. Next base: position 642,321,922 of record NC_138770.1, on the reverse strand, counting down.
TGGATGCCAAGAGACAGCGCGGTATATAGGCACAGACACACCAGAGAGAGGTCACCATATTGCCGGCAGCAACTACTTACTGTATAAGATAAGCAGCCAATTGGTTAATGGCATTCACAAGGTTTAATATAGATAGCTAAACTTTTTTTAAAATACTGCCCTTCAAATAATAGAGGGGTTAGACTGTGGCCAGTGGGAGTAAAAAATTACATTATTAATATCAGTGGGAGGAATAATGCCCCATCATTGATGTCAGAGGGAGGAAAAGTGCCCCATCATTGGTGTCAGTGGGAGGAATAGTGCCCCATCATTGGTGTCAGTGGGAGGAATAGTGCCCCATCATTGATGTTAGTGGGAGGAATAGTGCCCCATTACTGGTGCCAGTTGGAGGAATAGTGCCCCATTACTGGTGTCAGTGGGAGGAATAGTGCCCCATTACTGGTGCCAGTGGGAGGAATAGTGCCCTATCATTGGTATCAGTGGAAGGAATAGTGCCCCAATCTTTGGTATCAGTGGAAAGAATAGTGCCCCATCATTGATGTTAGTGGGAGGAATAGTGTCCCATCATTGGTGTCAGTGGGAGGAATAGTGCCCCATCATTGATGTTAGTGGGAGGAATAGTGCCCCATTACTGGTGTCAGAGGGAGGAAAAGTGCCCCATCATTGGTATCAGTGGAAGGAATAGTGCCCCATCATTGCTGTTTTGGTGGGGGTTTTTTTCTGCATTGTACTTCAATCCACACTAAAGATAAATTATCTGATGTCACACTGAAGTTGGAGTCACCATTAGTGTCAGTGTCCACAATAATCTGTTTTTTTTTTTCTGCAATGTACTTCAATCCACGGTAAAGATAAATTATCTGAAGTCACACTAAAGTTGGAGTCATCATTAGTGTCAGTGACTACAGTAGAAACCCCCAAAACTATTGTCAGTGGATGCAAAAATAACCCCCATTATTGGTGTCAGTGACCACAATAACAACCTCTAGCATTGGTGTCAGTGGATGCAATAATAAACCCCAGTATTGGTGTCAGTGGATGCAATAATAACCCCCAGCATTGGTGTCAGTGAACACAATAATAACCCCTAGCATTGGTGTCAGTGGATGCAATAATAACCCCCAGCATAGGTGTCAGTGGTGCAATAATAACCCCCAGCATTGGTGTCAGTGGATGCAATAATAACCCCCAGCATTAGTGTCAGTGTCCACAATAATCTGTTTTTTTTTCTGCAATGTACTTCAATCCACACTAAAGATAAATTATCTGAAGTCACACTAAAGTTGGAGTCATCATTAGTGTCAGTGACTACAGTAGAAACCCCCAAAACTATTGTCAGTGGATGCAAAAATAACCCCCATTATTGGTGTCAGTGACCACAATAATAACCCCTAGCATTGATGTCAGTGGATGCGTTAATAACCCCCAGCATTGGTGTCAGTGGATGCAATAATAACCCCCAGCGTTGGTGTCAGTGACCACAATAATAACCCCCAGCGTTGGTGTCAGTGACCACAATAATAATCCCCAGCATTGGTGTCAGTGACCACAATAATAATCACCAGCATTGTTGTCAGTGACCACAATAATAATCACCAGCATTGTTGTCAGTGACCACAATAATAATCTCCAGCATTGTTGTCAGTGACCACAATAATAATCTCCAGCATTGTTGTCAGTGACCACAATAATAATCTCCAGCATTGTTGTCAGTGACCACAATAATAATCTCCAGTATTGTTGTCAGTGATCAAAATAATAACCCCCAGCATTGTTGTCAGTGGATGTAATAATACCCCAAATACTGGAAGTATTACTATAGCCCAGCATTGGTATCAGTGACCGCAATAATAACCCCCTGCATTGTTGTCACTTAATGCAGCAGTGACCCCCAGCTCTGGCATCAGTGATTACAATGTTAACCCCCAGCATTGGTGTCAGTGACTTCACAAATAACCCCTCAGCATTAGTTTAAGTGGATGCAATCGTAATCCATGGAATTGGTGTCAGTGACCATAATAACTCTTTAGAATTGGTGTCAGTGATGCAGTAGTAACCCCCAGCATTGGTGTCAGTGACAGTATTAATAAACCCCACACTCACATTGGTGGCCAGGACAATGCTCTTTACCCTCCCAGTTGTGGTCAGTGGCAGTGTTTGTTATTTAACCATCTCACAATGATGATTGATGCTGCACCTGGCGGCAGTGATAAGCACATCAGGTAAGTGTTTGGGGAGGGGAGGGTGGTAAAAGTACAGGCAAGGGTGGCAAGAATTAAAACCCCTGTTATGTTTTGTGGGCACTACTGCCTGCTGAATGCACCCCATTCAAGTGAATGAAGCTGCCTTGCAACTAGGCCACAGCATGGCGGTGTGCCATTTACAGGGTAAACAGGCAGAATATTGCCTTCTCCCACCTCTGAAAAGTGATCCAGCAGTGACGGCCGCATGCCTAATAGTCAACCATGGCAAGAGATGTATAACCTGCCAAAGATGAAACACAAGGTCTCCCCCCCCCCTCCCCCCCTATGGGTGATGTCACATTCACTTCTTATTAAACCAGTCTACCCGCCACAAAGTCTTTGTTATTTAATAATCCGCTGTGTGGGTGTATGTTGAATAATACATTGAAATACTAATTGTAGACATTATTTATTCATGGGACACCAATGAGTTATTTTGGGCTTCAGGAAAGACTGTAAACACCAATAAATAATTTGTCATCTTTATTGGCAATCTGGACAGGCCGCCGATTGATCAGATAAAGTATGGCGTTGGCATGAATATTATGAATACTGGTCTGCAGCATTCCGGCACACAGTATACTTTTTGGTTGGGATCACACTGCGATTGGTTAACGCGCGATCACCAATGTTCGCTATGCCGTGCGTTTCTATGCATTGTGTTAATGCAGCTCATTAATTCGAACACTCGAAACACAAAGGGCTCATTCACACATTTGGGGTTGGGAGCAGAACATAAATATGTGCAGCTTGTTTTGTTGCGAATTGAAATTCAGAAGAAAATGTCATTATTCGGAAACTCGGATACATCTGAATTTCTGAATTACAATACTAACAAATTTATTTAACAATTTATTTAACAAATCTGAAATAACTAAATAAAATTTTGGATGAAATCCAAATTGTTTTTTTTAATTCGAATTTGAATCGTTTTCAAATTCGAATCGTTTTTGAATTAGAATCGAATTAGAATTTTCAAAGAGCATAAAATAGAATAGAAAATAAAGGAAAAGAATAAAAAAGAATATAATATAACAGAAAGTAAAAGAATAGAATTGAAAAAAAAACTATAGAATATAATAGCGTAAAAGAGAAAAAATACAAAATAAAATAGTAGAAAAAAATTGAATAGAAAATAAAAGAATAGAATAGAAAAGAGTAAAGTAAAACAGAGCAAAATAGAATAGAACATAGAGGAACAGAATAAAATAGAAAATAAAGAAATAGAAAAGAATAGAATAAAAAAAAAAAGAATGAAATAGAAAGAATATAACCATCTTCTGAAATTCAAATTTGAAATAGAATAAATTCATTAGAACATAGAGGAACAGAATAAAATAGAATAGAAAATAAAGGAATAGAAAATAATATGATTAAAAAAAAGAATGAAATAGAAAGAATATAACCATCTTCTGAAATTCAAATTTGAATAGAATGGAAAAGAATAGAAAATAAAATAATAGAATAGAAAAGAATAGAATAGAACAAACAATAGAAAAGACTATAATAGAATAGAAAGAATAGAACAATATAACTGTTTTTCTGAAACTTAATTCTCGAATAGAATAAATTAGAATAAAATGGAAAAGAATATAATATAATAGAAAAATTAAGGACAGAAAATAAAATAATAAAATAGAATAGAAAAAACAATAGAATAAAATGGAATAGAAAAAAATATAACTATCTTCCAAAATTCAAATTTTAAACGGAATAAATTTGATTTCAAATGGAATTTGATTCTTTTTTGGAATTTCTAGAATTAGGAAAAATTTTAAGTTGATAAACGAAACAAATTCTGAAAAAAAATTAAACAAATTTAACTAAATGAATTTATGTAAATACCAAAATGAAACAATTTTTTTCATTCTGCACGTCTAGCATGGTAAAACTCTGCAGACCTAAGGGCCTGGTAAGGATGGGGGGGGGGGGGGGCTACATTGTTTTTTTTTTTCTCAATTTTTTTTTTGCCGGCATTTCCTTTGTTGACATTCAGCTGCCAGTGGGGAAACCCGCTGACAGCTGATGAGTCATCCGGTGTCAAGGATGCAGTGGCTGCCCTGCCCCTTACAAACCAGCTGTTCTCTGGTTGTTAAAGACACCGGCGGCCTCCCGCTTAGAAAAAACAAAACACTGGGCACCGGCACTTAGCAGTGGTTAGCAGAGTTAAGAGCTGTCAGCATTTTTTTTGCTTGCCAAAACACCACTGCTCCAGGACACCCTGGCAGTAGTTTTTTTTTTTCTTGCTACTAAACTCTCCTGTTAAAAAATGCTGCTAAAAGCCTATGTCTGCATGAACACATAGGATGACATGCAGGGGAGTGTAGAGGCAGTAAAAAATACTGCCTGACGCCCTTAAAAGTAGCGTCAAAAATGCCCGGTGTGCATGTACTGGTGGTGAGTTAATCGCTGTCATTTAAAACACGTGCCCATGAATGTCAGATTAACTGCTCTATAAATACGCCCTAGGTGAAATAAACGAAACTACCCTGAATACATTTAGGATACATCCTCTAAAGAAAAAAAAAAGAGAATTTTTGTTTTTCAAGCAAATTTCACATAAACAGCTCAAGGAGCAAAATTTAAATTGACCAAAAATAAATAATTAAATAAAATTACACAATAAAAAAAAAAAAAAAAATGTTATCTAGACTGCATCCTCTAATGAAGCAAAAAAAAAAAAAATAGTCCCAACAAGCTCAAGGATCAAAATTTAGAGTTAACAGAAAAAATTAAAAAGTAAGTTACAAAAAAAAAAAAAAAAAAATGGAAAATTGTACAATTTCATTACTGTAATTTTCCTTTAAAGGTATGCTGCCATGTTGGTACCAGGAAAATTGAAAAATTGTATCAATATTATCATATATATTATTACCATACTTTTCTGGCACTAATCCATGGCAGCATACCTTTGTTGAAAAAAAAAAAAAATTCTCACATATATCAAAAATGGTCATTTTATCCAGATAGTCTAAATAAAGCAAAAAAGAGTTCTAAACAGATCAAGGAGCAAAGTTTAGCATTACAAACAAAAAAAAAGTAAAAGTTATATAAATAAAAAAATAGAGTTACAAAAAAAAAAAAAACAAATAGCAAAAATAGTAATTTTACAGCAAAATAAGTTTAGCCGCAGTTACTTTGCTCATCCTTAATCATTGGTAAATGTACATAATATCTTGTAATGCGCTCTTTCTGATTGTGAGCTGCAGTGGCATTTGATAAATGGAATTTTTTTTTCCCAGCAGATGAGAGCAGTGTACTCTGATCATAGGACGTGGATGGGGAGACTCAGGGTTGAATCAATTCCTATTAGGGGTAATGGCTTTTATATTATCCCTTATATAATCCACACAAGCAGCACATTGTCAGATATCATTTTCTGCTCCAGGAATCCTTTTCTCTCCCAAATGGAGCATCTGAAACCAAGAAGCCCACACAGGTAAATAGCTTTGCACTTTATATATTTAGGACATCATTTTCTATATAGGGCGAAGGGTGATCTCTCTGCTATGGGTATGACTCCTAGGTTATTGTTATGTTACTCCCCTACTGTCTTTAACCCCTTTTCCACCATGGCAATTTTTTATTTTTCACACATATGTTCAAATCTGCAGTTTTTGTTGGAAATTACCTTAAACCCCCAAGCAGTTATATATTTTCTGAAAGCAGAGACCCCATAGAATAAAATAGTGGTAGTTGTAAGTTTTTATGTCACACAATTTTTGCAAAACTGTTTATCAAACGTGTATTTTTGGGGAAAAAAATACACTAAAATAAATTTTAGTACAAATAAATACAAAATATAATATATATATATATATATAGGAAGACGTAATTTGTGACGAAACGCATAGGGAAGGCGTGCTGACGTCACCACGCAATACCCGGAAGTCGGGCAGCTGTGTGTTTTTCTTTTGGATCCTGCCGATAAGCGCTGTTTTAGCATACACATGTGAGTTTTCTACCTTTTAATAAATTGTTTACCTATACGTACTTCACTATGGTGGTTATCATTCCTTTATGACCATTGCTGGACCGTGGATTGTCCAGATTTTCGGGGTCTACTGTCTGGCTGATCTGAGCGGAACCACCTTGCCGGTCTAAGTGGAGCTGTCAAGGTCCTGGTTGAGCTGGTTGATTCACCCTCCGAGTTCTATATGCCTAAATATATGGCGTTCTGGTAAGCGCATTAGCGTGATTCACTTCCAGCACGGTGATAGCATTATGGAACGGTGGAGGCCTGCTTTTGAGCACTGTTACACTCATCTTTGGACTTTATTTACATAATTTATTGGACACTGTGATTCATGTTTTTGATACTATTGGATGTCACTTTATTTAATTGCAAGAGCACATAAGTATTTGATATCACCTTGTTTCATTTATATTTATTTTCATTTGGATACCTTTAGGGATATCCTTTTTTTTATATGTGTTTATCACATTTATCACTTAGCGCAGCTTTACTTGTTTATATAATATTTTTGGGGTGTCCCACTGCAGCTGCAGCTTTGTTTTATTCAACTCTTCACAGATTTAATTTTTTGTGGTTTAGCGCGGTTATTTACTTTATTATTTATATATATATATATATATATATATATATATATATACATATTGTGACAGGAAGTCAGGTAAATCTGTGGATGTAGTCACAGACAGGAGATACATTTCCACCTGGTTTAGAAAATTCACAAATTACTATAGGGTGTCGGCTGCAAAGGCAGCAGGAAGGTGTAAAGAAGTTGAAAGGCCTTCAGCTGTTCAGAATGAGGAAGTTAAGGCCTCTATAATTTGTCCAAAGGAAGTCTAAGGATTGCTGCCTCCTGACGCTGTGTGAAGCTGGGGAGAGGAGGACAGTCAGATGTGTGCCTCCCAAAGCTGTGAGAGCCTGGGAGAAGGATTGCTGCCTCCTGACGACGTGTGGGTAGCGGAGGACAATCAGATGTGTACCTCCCGACGCTGTGTGAGCATGGGAGAAGACCTCCTGGAGCGATGTGCTCTGAGGAGGGTAAAAAGTGTGAAGACTTCTCAAGGTGAGAAAATGAACTATTTCTATGTGGAAGAAATAAATGAACTGTTTGCTATGTGAAGAGACAAGCAAAGGAATGCTTGCTATGTGAAGAGACAAACAAAGGAATATGTTCTATGTGAAGAGAAAAGCATAGGGACATGTTCAATGTGAAGAGGAAAAGGGACATGTTCAATGGACATAAATGTGAAGAGAAAATAAATGGACTATTGAGTGTCTGCTGTAGGATCAGCAAAGTTTGCCCAACAGTAGGCTGGAGACAGACTCCGTAGGTAGGTTCCTGTATGTGAGAAGGTGGCAGTGGCAAGGATTTATTTTGTGTTTTATTTTTATTTTGATGTTTTTGAGGCTTGCACTTGTGTGAAGAAAATTGCAAGAATAAACCAAACTGTTGTTTGCAACCACCTCTCGGCTATCTCCCTGTGTAAACGCACCCCCCCCCCCCCCAAGGGGTCATCCATACCCGCCACCGAGCTAATCTCCCACAATATATATATATATGAAAACATATATAAAAATATATATAAATATATACAACCTTGGGTGTATGGAAAATTAAACAATGTTTAACCACTTCCTTACCGAGTCATGTAAAATGACGTCGGCAAGGTGGTTGTCTAGATCCGGGCCGCCGTCATATGACGTCGGCCCGTTCTAGCTGCTACTGCGCGCCCCCGGCGGCGCGCAGCGGCGCGATCAGGGATGAGGCTCGTCCCTCGGACATAGCCCATCACTGATCAAGGTAAACAGCCAATAGAAATTGGCTGTTTACCACGTGATCGGCTGTGTCAATCACAGCCGATCACATGAGCGGCTCCAGCACGAGCCGCTCGTTCTCTCTGCAATGCACGCCCCCGGGGGCGCGCAGAGCAGCGATCGGGGACGAGGCTCGTCCCTCGGACAGAGTCGATCCCCGATCTAGGTAAAGAGCCAATGAAATTGGCTCTTTACCACGTGACCGGCTGTGTCCAATCACAGCCGGTCACAAATGTCAACAGAGAACACGGTAACTAGCTGTCACCGTGTTCTCCTCCTCACGCACTGATCCTGTGTGAGGAGGAGATTGTGGTAACAGCTAGTTACCAACTACAGTGCACCCCAACCACACTGATTGCCCCCCCCCCCCAATAAAGAGCACCTGTCACTAGCCCATCAAAGTACCCGAGTACCTGTCATCAGGTACTCAGATGACAGGTACTCGGGTACTCTGATGGGCTGGTGACAGGTATTCGGGTACTCTGATGACAGGTACTCGGGTACTCTGATGACGGATACTCTGATGACAGGTACTCGGGTACTCTGACGGGTACTCGGGTACTCTGATGACGGGTACTCGGGTACTCTGATGACGGGTACTCGGGTACTCTGATGACAGGTACTCGGGTACTCTGATGACAGGTACTCGGGTACTCTGATGACAGGTACTCGAGTACTCTGATGACGGGTACTCGGGTACTCTGATGACGGGTACTCGGGTACTCTGACAGGTACTCGGGTACTCTGATGACAGGTACTCGGGTACTCTGATGACGGGTACTCGGGTACTCTGATGACAGGTACTCGGGTACTCTGATGACGGGTACTCGGGTACTCTGATGACAGGTACTCGGGTACTTTGAGTACCTGTCAACGGAGTACCCGTCATCAGAGTACCTGAGTACCTGTCACCTACCCATCAGAGTACCCGAGTACCTTCCACCTGCTCATCAGAGTACCTGACGCCTGAAGTACCCAAGTACTTGCCGCCTGCTCATCAGTACCCATCACTACTCATCAGTACTCATCAGTACCTATCACGTATCAGTACTGATCATCAGTACCCATCAGTACAGTATCACCTATCACCTATCAGTCAGTGAGTACTACTCATCAGTACCTATCACCTGCCTGTCACCTGCCCATCAGAGTACCCGAGTACCTGTCACCTGCCTATCGGAGTACCCGAGTACCTGCCACCTGCTCATCAGTACCAGAGTACCTGTCACCTGCCCAACAAAGTACCCGAGTACCTGTCACCCTTCATACAGCCACCATGTCCAAGTCCAAAAAGGTTTATATACGTCGTCCGTTTAAACCTAAATACCGGTGTTATGGTAGCAGATAGCTGCCATAACCCTGGTATTTTTTTAAACGGTGGACGGTTGGCTTTCCGATAAGGGTGGTCCCAGCGGCGGATTCGCCGTGGGATCACCCTTCCGGGATGGCGGAAGAGGCGCCCCCCCCCCTCCCGACGCGTTCCGGTCCTTTTCCCCGCTTACCGGACCCGCCGGCAGCGGGGAAAACGATCCGGTCCCGAATCCTCACAGACAGGATGTCGAGTGAGGGCAAGCTTGCCCTCACTTGACTCTATGGTCTTGGAGGACCGGAGCTACGGAAAATGTTGTTGCCTAGCAACCAGTTTAAAGGTCCTTTTTTTTTTTTTTTTCATTTTATATTATAATTATTTATTTATTTTTTTTTTTTTCTATCTTTTAGTGTACTTGTGAGATCTGAGGACTTTTTGACCCCAGATCTCACAAAAAAGAGGTCCTGTCGTGCCTATTTCTATTACGAGGAATATTTACATTTCTTTTAATAGAAATAAAAATGATCAATTTTTTTTTTTTTTTTAAACGGTGTAAAAATAAAAAATAATAAATAAAATAAATAGTAAAAAAAAAAAAAAAATTAAAGCGCCCTGTCCCCGTTAGCTCGCGCGCAGAAGCGAATGCATACAGAAACCCCGCCCACATATGTAAACGGTGTTCAAACCACACATGTGAGGTATCGCCGCGATCGTTAGAGCAAGGGGAATAATTTGAGCCCTAGACCTCCTCTGTAGCTCAAAGATGGCAACCTGTAGAAATTTTTAAATTGTCGCCTATGGGGATTTTTAAGTACCAAAGTTTGTCACCATTCCGTGAGCGTGCGCAATTTTGAAACATGACATGTTGGGTATCTATTTACTCGGCATAACATTATCTTTCACATTATGGAAAAAAATTGGGCTAACTTTACTGGTTTCTTATTTTTTAATTAAAAAAAGTGAATTTTTTCCAAAAAAACTGCGTTTGGAAGACCGCTACGCAAATACGGTGTGATAAAAAATAGTGCAATAATCTCCATTTTATTCTCTAGCGTCTCTGCTAAAAAAAAATATATAATGTTTGGGGGTTCTAAGCAGTTTTCTAGCAAAACAACTGATTTTAGCTTGTAAACACCAAATGTCAAAAATAGGCCTAGGCAAGTGGCTAGGATGCATGATGATGCTCCTTGGATGTTCGGCCCCTCTATATGGCTAGGCTGTGAAAAAGTCTCACACATGTGGTATTGCCATACTCAGGAGGAGTGGCAGAATGTATTTTGGGGTGTCATTTTTGCTGTGTACATGCTATGTGTTAGGAATATCCTATAAATTGACAACTTTGTGTAAAAAAAAAAGTTTTCATTTTTTTCCCACATTTTCCAAAAACCTGTGGAAAAAAATGATATGTTCAAACGACCCATAATGCCTCATAGAATATACGTTGGAGTGTTTGCTTTCCAAAATGGGGTCATTTTGTGGACTTTTCCATTGTATTGGTGCTCTAGGGCCTTGAAAAGTGTGATAGGTAGTAAGAAAGTTTTATGTGTATTTATGCTCCTAGAACGCCTGAATGTGCTTCTTGGACGTGGAGTCTCTTTTTGTGGCCAGGCTGTGTAAAAGTCTCACACATGTGGTATCGCCATACTCGGAAGGAGTAGCAGAATGTATTTTTGGGTGTAATTTTTGCTGTGTACATGCTATGTGTTAGAAATAGCTTATAAATTGACAACTTTGTGGGGAAAAAAAAGAAAAAAAAAATTTTTTCTTCATTTTCCCAAGAATTGTGGGAAAAAATTACAACTTCAAAAAACTCACCATGCCTCTTACTAAATACCTTGGACTGTCTACTTTACAAAAAGGGGTCATTTGGTCGGTATTTGTACTGTCCTGACATTTCAGGGCCTCAAGAAAGGAGATAGGCAGTCAGTACATCTGGTGTGATCAATTTTCAGTAATTGGTACCATAGCTTCTAGACTCAATAACTTTCACACAGACTAAATAATATACACTAATTTGGGTTAATTTTACCAGAGACATGTAGCAGTATACATTTTGGCCCAAATGTATGAAGAAAAATTTATTTTTTGCAAAATTTCATAATTGAAACTAAAAAAAAAGTGTTTTTTTTTCAAAATTTTTGCTCTTTTTTTGCATATATCACGAAAAAAAAAACCCCCAGTTGTGATCAAATACCACCAAAAGAAAGCTCTATTTGTGTGAAAAAAATGATAAAAATTTTGTTTGGTTATAGTGTAGCATGACTGAGCAATTGTCATTCAAAGTGTGAGAGTGCTGAAAGCTGAAAATTGGTCTGGGCAGGAAGGGTGTCTAACTGCTCTGTATGGAAGCGGTTAAATAGAATATAGATACAGATGTATTGTGACAAAATACAAACAATTAGTCATCCAACAGTCCAAAATAAAGAATCTTTCTTCAATTGATGATTACTGTGATGCAAAATACAGATGTGAAAGCAATCCAACCAAGTCAATAAATAACTGTGATATCCCTCCACCTGGTGAATTTCCTCCTTACCCGGCGGAAAAAGGTAAGTGCAATAAGTGAATCCAATTTGTTCCACACTGTACTTTTCATGTGATATCCACCTCCAACCTTGTGCTAAAACACTGGTGCATATAAAGGTTATGGCCTCTTACCAAAATAAAGAACCATATACGTTTAGGAGAACACTGGTGTAGGAATGACGCTGATCCCCTCTCCTCTGGATAGGGTAGGCGGCTTTCCCAATTAGTCCAACAAGGATGATTCGATCCACAGCATGAACCTGCACACTTTTACACACACGCCGCTCTGGTGAAGGTAAGATCCCCTTGTGGTGTCTGCTGTACAGTCTCTATTAGCTTGGTGTCCTGTGAACAGAGTATAAGTATGCTTTATGCAGGACAGTTAAAAAAAAATGCTGCATTATTCACCTTTTAAACCAGAGCTATCCATCACATCATTCTTCTTTTCAGCCACTAGATGTCACCACCATTTCAGGTTGAATGATGAGCATCATCATTCGTTGCACTTCGTTGTCTGACCCTGGTTGTCATAAATGCACTCCCTAGGGGTCATGGCGCATTCTTGGTTTAGAGTACTACTGTAAGTGAGCCCCACTCAAGTTAGGAGGAAGAACCAGCTACCACCGCTACTGGCAGAGAGGAGGAACTGAAGCCCCTTGGAAATAAGATGTGATATGTGGCTCAGTGGTTGGCACACCTGTCTTGCAGCCCAGGAATCCCAACCAGGGCATTATCTGCATGAAGTTTGCATGTTCTCCCTGTGCTGGCATGCCTACTCCTACAATTCAAAAGACATGATGGTTCGTTAATTGGCTCCTGTCCTTGGGGATGTCTATATATATATATATATATATATATATATACAGTGCCTTGCAAAAGTATTCGGCCCCCTTGAACTTTTCGACTTTTGCCACATTTCAGGCTTCAAACATAAAAATATAAAACTGTAATTTTTTGTGAAGAATCAACAACAAGTGGGACACAATCATGATATATATATATATATATATATATATATATATATACACATATACACTATATTGCCAAAAGTAGCCAAAAGTTTTGGGACACCTGCCTTTACACGCACATGAACTTTAATGGCATCCCAGTCTTAGTCTGTAGGGTTCAATATTAAGTTGGTCCACCCTTTGCAGCTATAACAGCTTCAACTCTTCTGGGAAGGCTGTCCACAAGGTTTAGGAGTGTGTCTATGGGAATGTTTGACCATTCTTCCAGAAGCACATTTGTGAGGTCAGGCTGCAAAAAGCAAGGCCCATAAGGACATGGATGGGGGAGTTTGGGGTGGAGGAACTTGACTGGCCTGCACCTCAACCTGAGAGGAGTCCTGACCTCAACCTGAGAGGACACCTTTGGGATGAATTAGAGCAGAGACTGTGAGCCAGGCCTTTTTGTCCACGTCAGTGCCTGACCTCACAAATGTGCTTCTGGAAGAATGGTCAAACATTCCCATAGACACACTCCTAAACCTTGTGGACAGCCTTCTCAGAAGAGTTGAAGCTGTTATAGCTGCAAATGGTGGGCCAACTCAATATTGAACCCTACGGACTAAGACTGGGATGCCATTAAACTTCTTATCATGTAAAGGCAGACGTCCCAATACTTTTGGTATTATAGTATATATATATATATTTTTTTTTTTTTTTGTTAAGGCAGCGCTAGTGTGGGGAAAGGGTGGTGGGTGAGGTGTTTTCAAAGGCTGGGGTTTTGCTTTAAAAAAATAAAATAATAACGCAAACATTTCTCTCTAATGACTTGTTTCAGTATTTAATTACAGAACACTTTTTTTTATAATCGGCAGTTACATGATAACTCTAATTATCAGAGATTATGATTTTATCTGAAACAGAGAAATGTAATCACAACCTCTTCTTCTCTGAGAATGATGTCAGAATGGGTCAGCTTTGTACTGTTATCCATTACTGCGGATTTAATTTTTGCACATTGGAAAATTGAGACTTACAGGCAAATGTATAAAGCAGAAAATCTGACATTCACCAAACTGCAGGGGAATATTCTGGTTGTATGTGTTTTCAATGACAGTAATTGATTCCCTACCAGTGAGTGTTTGGTGAAAGTCACATTTACTCCTAGTTGTGGTGACTGCATTTGTTTTCTTTTTTTTCTTTAATCCATTTTCCTTTGATTTCACCTGGTGATCCTGCCAGTAAGTCTGTTATTTTTCAGCTTCCTTTAACAGGCCAAGCTGGCCAGCAAACAGTTAGGCTTGGTTCACACTATCGCAGGTATGTGGGCTGCGTTTCATTTGAATAGGCTGCTGTGCCTGCGTTTCATGCAGAAAAAAGGTTCCTGCGCCATTTTCAAAACGCAGCGGCCAGGAAATCGCATGGTGCTTTTCTGCCATACGATTTTCCGGTGGTTCCAGCACCCAGAAATGCGCTACATTTTTAGATGCGGGGGTGCCATTTAGAAGGAATGGTACCCCAATAGATGCACTAAATCCGCTAGTGCATCTATTACTACACTCTCCGGAGACTGACAATGCTGCTGCGTGTCTCCGCTGCTTCCCCAGTAGAGTAGGGACACCCTGAAGCTAGTCATACACTAGTAGATCTCTGAACTAATGTTCGAATGAAAATTCTGATTAGTACATTTCAATTAAAAATTGGAAAAATGTCAAACTTTTGTTTGTTTTTAACATTAAATTTTTTAGCATGAACAGACTTTTTTTAGAAATGAAAATCCCGTTTATTGCTAAAAAAATATGTTCAAGAAAAAAATTCCATCCGCCTTGAAAACAAACATTGATTTGATACCACTAACCATTAAAAAAAATGGATCAAATGTTCTAAAAATTAGAATTTTTGAATAAAATTCTACTAACACATGACCAACTTTAGGAAGTATGTTACTGGCTGGACCAATAGGTTAAAATAAAGAAGAAAAAAAAGCCTTAAAAAAAGAAAAGAAAAAAAAAAAACGAATGCAGCCACCACATTTAAAGATTGGTAAAGAACCATATATATATATATATATATATATATATATATATATATATTTTTTTTTTTTTTTTTGGTTTTGGGTTGATATATTATTTAATTTTTTTCAGTTGTATATATTAGAATAATAAAATCTACCATGAAGGTGGGAGGCCCAAGGCACTCATTTGACAGACTTTGTGTTAAGAAATTTCTTAATACAACGCCATCAGGCGTGGCTCTTAACCTGTTTGATGATTGCCAAAAGGGCTATTCTCATATTCTCAGAGCCTGGATACATGCCACTCCCCCCGCGATCCAAGATGTTAAATCAGAACTCGAGACACTTTTTAACAGGGAATTACTGGATGTATCTCTTTCTCGCCTCCCCCCTCAACGCTTCCAGGCGAAATGGGAACTCCATATAAAGACTCGCTACAATGGGGGGTTACTTCCCAGATCCCCTTCTACACCAAGTTCTTGGCATGCACATGGGACCTTACCCTTTGCACACCTATCCCCCGGATTGAACTAGAGTCAAAGACTGCCTATCTTCAAAGATGCCCACAATTGCTCAAGAAACTATACCAGTGGACACTACCTCCCTACTACCAGGAAATAGCCATGTACCCACTATAACTATTTAGCTTTATCTACCATACTCCTTTGGCTCCTCTAAATTGGAGGGGAGCCAACGGCCCTTCAGCATCGTTATGCGTAATGCAGTAGCATTCCCTGTTTGCACCATTATCCTTTCTACTCTCCTCTTTCTCCCCTCCCCCCCTCAACCTGATATGTTATTTGTTTACGGTTACTCTCATTGTAACTGAGTCCCGGTTCACACTGATGCGGCTGCACCGATCGCATGTAATATCGGAGCGCACTGCTCCTTCATTACATGCGATCGGCTGTGCGGTGCGAGTTTAGCCATACACTTTGTTTGGCTAAATTCGCACCGCACCCGCAGCAAACACGCACAGGACCCTTTTTTGCAGCCACATCAGGATCGGATCGCACAGCGGTTCACACTTGTGTGATCCGATCCTGTGCGAACTGCAAGATCGCACTGCGATATGCAATCAAACTGGGGGTGTCGTTAAGATTACATTGACACCCCCAGCGTATCGCATATGGCAGTGTGAACTACCGGGGGTGCGTTTGCGATGCGGGAACAGGCTGTGAATTCGCAGCCTTCCCGCATCGCATAAGTGTGAACCGAGCCTAAAGCCTTATGTTAAACCTGTTGTTTTGTTTTGAAAATTCAATAAAATATTTTGAAAAAAAAAAAAGAAATTTCTTTACACTTTTAACATATTTTGTGAGACTTCCATTCATCTCTACCAGACCCTTATCATAGATGAGGATCTGCTATATGTGTTAATTGGGGACACCTGAACAGCCAAGGTTTGATTCGAACCTAAAGTGGTATTAGGGCTGGTTCACGCCACAAAAATGCATTCCAAATTCATCCCTAGATTAGATTCTGCATGCTTTTATTTTTTGTGTTTTTGATGCGTTCCAGTGCATTTTTTGCTTTTTTTCCTTCTTTTTTCCGTTTTTTTCCCACTGTACTGGAGGTGGTGCATTTTTGATGTGTTGACCATTCTTCCAGAAGCGCATTTGTGAGGTCAGGCTGCACAAAGCAAGGTCCATAATGACATGGACGAGCGAGTTTGGGGTGGAAGAACTTGACTGGCTGGCACAGAGTCCTGACCTCAACCTGAGAGAAAACCTTTGGGGTGAATTAGAGCGGAGACTGGGAGTTTTTTTTGACCATTCTTCCATTTTAGGAATGTCTTGGAATGCTGACGCCTTAATAATCCCCTTCACTGGAACTACAGTAAGGGGGCCAAGCCCAACCCCTGAAAAACAACCCCACATCATAATCCCCGCTCCACCAAATGATTTAGATCAGTGCACAAAGCAAGGTCAATAAATACATGGGGGGTGAGTTTGGGGTGGAGGAACTTGACTGGACTGCACTCAAGTCCCCACCTCAAACTGATAGAAAACCTTTGGGATGATTTTGAGACTGCAAGCCAGGCCTTCTTGTCCACATCAGTGCCTGACCTCATATATGTGCTTCTGGAAAAATGGACAAACATTAACATATAGACACACTCCTAAACCTTGTGGACAGCCTTCCCAGAAGAGGTGAAGCTGTTATAGCTGCAAAGGGTGGGCCAACTTAATATTGAACCTCACGGACTAAGACTGGGATGCCATTCAAGTTCATGTGCGTGTGAAGGCAGGCGTCCCAAAACTTTTGACAATATAGTGTACTAGGGATGCACTGATATCATTTTTTTAACACAGAGTACGAGTACCAATACTTTTTTTTACCAATTACAGATACCTATTGGCTAGGAAGAGTAGGTATAAGAGTAGAGGGTTGGTTTGGGAGGTGGGAGGTAGAGAGTTGACATGGGGGCAGAGGTGACAGCTGGCAGAGGGAAGGAGGAGGTGGTAAAGAAGGGGAACTCGGCTGATAGCTGAAATGTCATCAGTTGTTGAGGATAAGGTGGTCCTGATCCATAACAACCAATAATTGTTGGCATTCTTTTGTTTACATTTCAGCTGTCAGTGGCGGAATCCCACTGACAGCTGAAAGAACCGAGCCTGAAGGTATCGGTTTCTAGTATCGGAGAATTTGCACCAGTACCGATACTCATGGAAATGCTTAGTATCGGCACCGGTATCGATGCAACCCTAGTAGATACAGTGCAATAGACAGAGTAAGCATTGACAACCTAGAACAGGAACTGTGATACTGGCAGGATCTTTAGGTGAAAGTCATTTTTTTTAAATCTTTAAAAATCTTTAAAAAACAACAAACTAATGCAGCCACTACATTTAACCACTTGCCGACCAGCCTATATAGGTTTCCACGAATCGGCGTACCTGTACGGCGGCTCGCGGGAGCAATCCTGGGGGTGCGCCCACTCGCCAGCGGGGTAGCCGATCCACGGGGCCAGCGACCGCAATTGCGGCCGGGCCCCCGCGATCGCTCCCCTCGAAGAGAGAACAGCGGTCTGCTGTTGTAAACACAGCAGACCGTTGTTCTCTCAGGAATCAATGCAGTGCTCCTGTGTTCCTCCTATTTAGGAACACAGGTCTCTGTGTTGATTTCACAAGCCCCCCCCCCCCCCCACAGTTTGAAACCCCCCCCCCCCCCACCAAAGGCTCACATTTAACCATTTGATCTCTCCTGGGTTAACCGCTTCCCTGCCAGTGTCATCATTACAGTAACAGTGC
Organism: Pelophylax lessonae; assembly: GCF_965119305.1. Lineage (NCBI taxonomy): Eukaryota > Metazoa > Chordata > Amphibia > Anura > Ranidae > Pelophylax > Pelophylax lessonae. The sequence continues at coordinate 642,303,844 of NC_138770.1, read as the reverse complement.
ATATTTTTAGCACGGATTACTGTAGTAATGTCATTGGTCCTCCCAAAAGTGTCAAAAATGTCAGTCAGGGGTCCGTTCTGTCTGCCGCAAGGTCGCAGTCCCGCTAAAAATCGCAGATCCCTGCATTACTAGTACATAAAAAAATAATAATAAAAATGACATAAATGTTTCCCCTAGTTAGTAGACGCGATAACTTTTGCGCAAAACAATCAAAATACGCTTATGGAGATTTTTTTTTACCAAAAATATGTAGTAGAATACAAATTTGCCCTATAATTATGAAAAAGTTTGATTTTTAATTTTTTTTCGGGAATGTTATATAGTAGAAAGTAAAAAATATTGTTTTTTTTTCCAGAATTGACGTTTTTTTTTTGTTTATAGCGCAAAAAATAAAAATCGCACAGGTGATCAAATACCACCAAAAGAAATCTCTATTTGTGGGGAAAAAAGGACATCGATTTTATATATTATATATTACATTATATTATGATATATAATTTGTATAGTTTACAGCGTCGCACAACCGCGCAATCGTCAGTTAAAGTAACGCAGTGCCGAATCGCAAAAAATGGTCTGGTCATTAAGGGGGGAAAACGTCTGGTCCAGAAGTGTTTAAGGACTGTTACTCTTCTGTGATATATAATCTTTTTATTCTTGGGTTTAGTAAGCATTTAACGAGAAGAAATGATTGTGTTAGAGAAAGTAACATCGCATTACACACTGTCTGAATAGAATCTAAGCTGGCAAAAAAAAAAAGTGACGAATCTGCTTCTGCATTGCACCAGAAACAGGCTTCAAAAGCCGGGCTAATACCATCTACTGCTGAGCTACACGCTGCGTCTCCTGTCCCCAGGTGCCATATTTATGAAGAATAATAATGTGGAAGTAATTAAAGTTATGGTCAATTTTATTGCAATTTTTTTTTTTTTATGCAGGCAATTTTGCATTGTGATTTACAGTTTTATGATTTGTCAGCCCCAGCAGAATCTCCATACACATTCAAACTGCCTGTATATTGGCATGGCTGGATCTAGCCAATACAGATTTTCCACGTGCATGCCTGAGCGCCCCTATTGTGCCAGGAACAATAGAAACAAAAAACACATTGATGATCACGTAAGACTGAATTGTTCATTCTGGATGCTCAGGATCTAAGCAGATAACTGACGACTTGTTAAAATATCGCACCTTGGCCACTCATAGATTATGCTGGCAGCTCTTTAGGAATATACTTGCTCAAAACAGTTATTTCTAAATGCCAGTGCGAGTTTACCTGGTTTGTCTCAGTGAGCGTTTATTAACCACTTCAATATAGGGCACTTTCACCCCATTCCTGCCGAGGCCAATTTGCAGCTTTTAGCGCTGTTGCATTTTGAATGACAATTGCGCGGTCATGCAACACTGTACCTAAACCAAATGTATGGCATTTTTTGCCCACAAATAGAGCTTTCTTTTGGTGGTATTTGATCACCACAAGGTTTTTTCTTTTTTGCTAAACAAATAAAAAAATACAGAAAAGTTTGAAAAAAAAAATAAAAATGTTTTTGTTTATGTAAATAGATACGTTTTTTACTGCACTGATGAGCACTGATGAGGCTGCACTGACAGGCACTGATGAGGAGGCACTGTTGGGGTGGCACTGATGGGGTGGCACTGATAGGCAGCACTGATGGGCACTGATAGGTAGCACTGATATGCAGCATTGGTGGGCACTGATAGGCGGCACTGCTGGGCACTGATAGGTGACACTGATGGGCACTGATAGGTGGCACTAATGGGCACTGATAGGCAGCACTGATGGGCACTAATGGGCACTGATAGGCGGCACTGGTGGGCAATAATGGGCACTGGTGGGCAGCACTGATAGGTGGCAATGATGGGCACTGGTGGGCAGCACTGATGAGGAGGGCACTGGCTGGCAGCACTGATGGGGAGGGCACTGGCGGGCTCCCTGAGCCCTCATTGCCATCCCTGGTGGCCATGGTGGGCATCCCTGGGGTCATGGGTGGGCATCCCTGGTGGTTCTAGTGGCACCCCCCCAAGGGTCTGCATTGGTAATCAATGCTCTGATTACCAGTGCAGACCCCCCCCCCCTGTCAGGAGAGCTGCAGATCGGCTCTCCTCTACTCGTGCCTGTCAGGCACGAACTGAGGAAAGCCGCTCAACGGCTCTTCCTATTTACTATGTGACCAGCTGTGATTGGACACAGCTGGTCACATGGTAAAGAGCCTACAGAGTGACACACTGCAGCACCAATCGCCGCTCTGTGCGCCCCCCCCCCGTCATGTGATGTCCGGTCAGGATAATGCAACCACCTTCCTGCCATCATTTGCCTATAGGTCGGTCGGGAAGTGGTTTAAATTGTCTGCCCACCATTTGTATATGAAGTCTTTTTTTCTAGGGCAAATGGTTAGGGGGGTTTTTGTCCATAGAAATCAATGTATTTAAAACTAAACCAAAACTCTGGTCGCTGTAACCAGTTTTAGGCCACTATTTTACACTCACCGGCCACTTTATTAGGTGCACCTGTTCAATTGCTTAGTAACACAAATTTCTAATCAGCCAATCACATGGCAGCAACTCAATGCATTTAGGCATCTAGAGGTGGTAAAGATGACTTGCTGAAGTTCAAAGCATCAGAATGGGGAAGAAAGGGGATTTAAATGACTTTGAATGTGGTATGGTTGTTGGTGCCAGATGGGCTGGTCTGAGTATTTAAAAAAACTGCTGCTTTACTGGGATTTTCTTGCACAACCATCTCTCGGGTTTACAGAGAATGGCCTGAAAAAGAGAAAATATCCAGTGAGCGGCAGTTGTGTGGACAAAAATGTCTTGTTGATGTCAGAAGTCAGAGGAGAATGAGCAGACTGGTTCAAGATTATAGAAAGGCAACAGTAACTCAAATAACTACTAGTAACAACCAAGGTATGCAGAATACCATCTCTGAACGCACAACACATCGAACCTTGAAGCAGATGGACTACAGCAGCAGAAGACCAAACTGGGTGCCACTCCTGTCAGCTAAGAACAGGGCTTCAGTTCGCAGTTAGGACTGCTGTGTCTGTAAATGTTCCCACATCCACTCTTTGCCCCCACTCCCCGGTTGTGCGCCAAATGTTGACCTACATTAACACATGATTGAATAGAAGATGTTATATGATCATGTTTGTAATTACTGCTTGTTCTTTATTTTACCCAGAAAACGTACCTCCTGATGAAGCGCAAACACGCGAAACATGTTGAGCTTCATCTCCTCACACATCAACCTACACCAGGCACGCTCAGACATTGATGACCATAACTCTTCTGTGTATTGATTTGGTTATGTTGGGGCCATATTGGTGGTTGTGGTGGTGTGGTTATGAATATTGGGTAGTATAATATTGCAAGCATTTTATTTGCACTCTGTATTTTATATAAACTGTAACAAAATGTATAATTTTTAAGACATTTTGTGTATTTTGGTGCCTAAAGAGTTCACTTACTAATTTTTCCATTCAATTTGCACAGACTCACCAAAATTGGACAACAGAAGACTGGAAAAACGTTGCCTGGTCTGATAAATCTCAATTTCAGCTGCGACATTCAGATGGTAGGGTCACAATTTGACGTAAGCAACATGAAATCATGGATCCATCCTGGCTTGTATCAACGGTTCAGGCTGGTGGTGGTGTAATGGTGTGAGGGATATTTTCTTTGCACATTTTGGACCCCTTAGTACCAAATGAGCATTGTTTAACGCCACGGCCTACCTGAGTATTGTTGCTGACCATGTCCATCCCTTTATGACTACAGTGTACCCATCTTCTGATGGCTCCTTCCAGCAGGATAATGCACCATGTCACAAAGCTCAAATCAACTTAATGGCCTCCACAGTCACCATATCTCAATCCAATAGAGCACCTTTGGGATGTGGTAGAACTGGAGATTTGCATCATGGATGTGAAGCCGACAAATCTGCACCGACTGTGTGATGCTATCATGTAAATATGGACCAAAATCTCTGAGGAATGTTTCCTAAACATTGTTGAATCTATGCCACAAAGAATTAAGGCAGTTCTTAAGGCAAAGGGGCACCAACCCAGTACTAGCAAGGTGTACCTAATAGTGAGTGAGTGTATATCGGGGAGCAAAGAGCAGTCTAGGTAGGACATCGCAGTGATTACTCCATATTATTCAGAAAATGCAGAGCCTGGGGTATCCTACGGGGAAACATGACCTCAAACTAGCCAACGGAAAGTTTAAAAGTGATGCAGCCAAAAACTGGGCTACAGCAATATGGAGATGGAGACATTACCCTTTACTCTTCTCTCCCTCTACTGAGATACTGATGCTATGCTGCATCATCCTCCTCCATCCAGCAGGGGGAGAGCTAAAGCCACACAAGCCCATAGACTTCTATGTGATGCGCTGAGAATCTTTGGCGTTGTAGTTTGACAGCAGCTAAACAATGGTTACACTACATTTCCCAATATACACTGTGCAGTAGAAGGAGTGGAGAGAGGATTTTATTAAACTGCCTGGGAAAGTTCTCTCTTGGCACCGAGGGAGTTAGAGATAGAGTACCTCTGTCTGAATATTTGCCTGCCAGCTGGAGACCATACCAGCGGGGATCTCAGCCTGAGACACATCACAGCACCTGCACCGCTGCTTCAGGGAGACTGGAGTGTCCATTCACCATCTGCTTCCCACCGCTGATCACTAAAGGCTTTCAGAGAGAGACTCAGGGGGACCCCCTTCTACATCAAGAGGTCACTGAAGAATATCAGGGACTGGTGAGAGGACTAGTCGCCCATTGGTGATACTGCTAGCAGGGACTGAGCCTTTGAGAGCAGGACACCAAGTGTACCCAATGCATACTGCACTCTACCGCACTTATTCCAAACCTAGACTGCACCTATACCAATCCTATTCTGCATTATGCTGAACTTTTACCACATCTGAACCACATCTATCTTACACCTGTGTCAAGACTATACTGTACCTATACTCCATGCAAGTTAACTGGGACTGTCATTAAGTGCACCAATGCTCCTAAAGGGTCCCAATCATAGCCGGCAGAGGAACATCTCAAAGAATGCCAAAGTCATCTTATGCCTAGTCCTTACTTTTAATCACTTTGAATGCTAAATTGTGTTATCACAATTGTTAATCCCTCTTATGCTTGCTTAGTTACCAACCATATTCCATATTGGATGACAATATATATCATTTGCCTGTTTTTTTACTTGGTTTGGTGTTTGTTTTGATATAGATGTAGCCAGGTGCTGACTAACCAAACTGTGTTATCATGGACACTCGGTAACAATGACTGCAGTGAGCTTGTTTCCCTCTAGTGCTCAGCCTGGGCATTGTGTCAACAATTCTTGACTGCAGAGCAAGCAGAGACGACAGTTGGGAGCAGGGGATCGTGGGATAAGTGGCCCAAAGAGCCAGGATTTGCATGGGAACCAGACTGCTATGGACTACAAGTTCAACCTGGCTGGTAGAGAGAGAATGCTGGGAGAGGAGATAAGTAGCCTGGTCTGGGGAGGAGTTACTCTCTTTGGACTACGGCCTTCAGTGTGAAGCAGAGATCATATCGATCGGGAGCTGCGAGCAGATGGTGGGGCTTGTGCAGAAAGGAGCGTGTGAGCTGTGTGCCTGCCCCTGACCCATCTTTGTCAACTTCCTGTCAGCAGAGTGACTATCCGGATTCACTCTCATCATCATCATCGTTACAGAACCAATTGAATCCCAGTGACGCCAGGCAGGCGGTCAGGTATCTTCCAATGGTTGAAGATTCTTCAAGAGCCTGTTCCGGGACTTCCTTTTCCCTTCAGCCTTGGTTTCATCAGGATTGGTGAGTGGGCAGAAGCCCACCCTGCATACACCTCACAAAGACACTGCATGCAGACACCTTTATCTAATTTCTTTACACTAAGTCACACAAAGAGACACTTTGCTGTTATTGTTGCTGCTCGCCATTGCACAGCAACACTTCTGGGCCCTTGTTGAGCTAGCTGAAGACACCGGACAACTACAGCACAAGGACTCTTTCTTTCTCCCTTCATTTAAAGGATTTTGTGCATTAAACCCGCACACATTAATCTTTTATTAAAAGGCAATGGTTAAAAACACTTACAGAATTACAGAGTAAACAGGCTCATCAATGTATGAAGTCCTCCTGAGATGGTCTTCCCTGTCACTGTGCCGGCCAGCAGCTACAGGAACTGAGGGTCTGGAGGAGCAAGATGGCTGCCACACTTCCAGAAACCACCGTGGAACACAGGGGTGGAAGCGACATCAGCAAGGGGAGGTGACTAGTTTGGGAGCATGCTCAAAGTCTCCTTCTTCAAAACCTAAACCCCAGAGTGGTGAGCCAGCTATTAAAGGGAGAAAGGGCTTTGTGCCAAAGGAACTTAAAGAGGTTGTAAACTCGTTTGTTTTTTTTGTTTTTTTTTTACACCCTGCAAGAGAAAGACATAATGAGCTAGTATGCATCGCATACTAGCTCATTATGCGATACTTACCTTAGAACGAGCCCCCGCCGTGCCGCTCACTCACCTCTATGACGGGCGACATGTCCAGTCGCCCGTCTTCCGGGATCGCGGCATCCGGCCATCTGATTGGCCGGAGCCGCGGTGACGTCACTCCCGCGCACGCGCGCGGGAGCCGACAGTCACGGCACGGGACTCTGAAGGAACGGCACGATCGGCCGTTCCTTCAGAGCGCATGCGCCAGTGATGTCACTGGCGGCATGTAAGGTAAATATCTCCTAAACGGTACATGTTTAGGAGATATTTACAGTACCTATAGGTACAAGTTGTAGAGGAGGGTTTACTTCCTCTTTAAAGTAAAAAGAATACTTGTTTATTATGCTACAATTTTGTGTCTGTGTATTGCATTAAAGTTTGAAACATGTTTAAACCCAAAGTGTCAGAGGTGTGGGGTGGCTTACAAGGTCAGGGCTACCTTTGGGGGCAGTCATCTTCTATCGCCCCCCACGGGTGTAGCGCTACATAGTGCTTCTACTAGGTACTAAGTATTACCTTCAGTGATTTCCTGTGTGTGATATTGTATGTTTGTACACTCACCCTGGTGTGTTAGAGGGAGTGAGGTTTTTTGGAAAAGGTTGAGGCAAAGAACAGGGGACCCATCCTAATCAGCGTCTCTTATGGGGATAGCGCTACAGTAACAATAGAAGGTATTTTCTAAACCGATAGAGTAGTGAACGCTTGGAACAGACTTCCAGCAGAGGTAGTTAGTCAATCAACAGTATGTGATTTTCTAGAAGAACTCCAGACAAAGATAAAACAAATAAGATTGATCCTTCTTCAGCTAGTGAAGAATAGGAGATTACTTTACTTGCTCCACTGTCTTGTAACATCTATGGCCCTCCAAAAGAGATTTTCCTTCACTTCCTGTGTGTTCATCAGAACAGGAATAGAGCAGAATTTCTCCAACTGGAAAACAGGCATCAATAAAAGCACTTTTATTAGGAGAGTAGGGAAAGGTGTCCACATTTTAACTTATTTTTTATGTTCAATTAGCATGTCCATTTACAAAAAAAAGTTGCTGGCTCAGCAATAGTTCTTTTCTGTAGACAGTATACTGTGTGACCACATCCTGAAACTGCAAATGCCAAGAAATCTGCAGAAAGTGATTTTTAAGATTATATACATGAGTAAAAGCAGAAACGTTTATACTATTTTAGAAGTTAGGATTGCCGACATGCATATTAGTTGACCACCAGATTATGTCTGGTCTTTGTCCACCCAGTGTTAAAGAAGAATTCCAGGTATGGATATTTTTACATAGTTACATTGGTTCAGCTTGGACCCATGTAGGTATGTACTGTGTATACCCTACCTGTGAGGTCCTTCTAGAAGCTGGAAATAATTGAAGTACACACCGCTACTTCAATGATCTCAGAAGCTAGTGGAGATCTCGGGAGTAGTGTTGTCTACTTCATTGATTTTCAGCTTCTAGATCAGGGTTTCTCAACCAGTGTTCCGTGGAACCCTAGGGTTCCTCCTGAGGTTGCTAGGGGTTTCTTGAGCAATGGGCAATTTCTGCCTCTCAGATAAGTTCCCAATGACACCATTGTTCCTTTTAGCTGTTTGTAAGGGGGTAATTCTTCCCAATAATGACAAGTGTAAGGAGCATTGTCCCCACTTACTGTCATACTAATGTGTCATAAGTTGTAGATTTTAAATTTTTAGCAGGGGTTCCCAGAAACCTGAAATTAATTTCAAGGGTTCCTCTGTGTTGGAAGGGTTGAGAAAGGCTGTGCTAGATGGACCCCACAGCCAGGTATGGTACATATAGAGTTATATTGGTCCCGGACCAGTGTAATTATGTAAACAATGCCATAGCGTGATGTTTTCTTTAAACACTAGCCGACTGCTCACAGTAATCCTACTGTGTGTAATGTTCCGGTACCTATGGTACCCTTGTTCCTATATTTCTCCTCTCTTTGCGTCCCATCTTGTATAACAAAGGACGCATACACCTTTAAGACCGGATGACATCACTGCCGAGCGCCGCTATGAGCGGCTATTTCAATCGCCGGTTTGCTCTCACTCATCGCTCGTTCAAACCCACATGTTCATCGCACCTACGCCTGAGAAGTCGGAGCTGCTGACATACCTTCCTTGCTGAACTAAAGCCGGAAACCTCGCTGGTGATCCGTACCCCGCTACGGGATCACCCCTCTCCAATGGACACTGTTATTCCTAACCTATCTAAGTGATAAGTACCCCGCAGGGGATTCTTACTAACCAATCTCCTACTGTCATCTACTGCAATTACCAAGACTATCTGTATCTATCTATTCACTATCATCTGCATAAGACTGTTAGCTCTTGGGACTACCTTGAACTATCCTTGCACTAGGTTACTCTGTCTAAAGTATACTCCATCTGTGTCCTCTTACCATCTGCACTATACTTGACATCAGAACCTATCTGCTTACCATCACCTGCAACTCTCCTATACTACTTCTAGTGCTCACCATACAATAGCCTGTCTCTCATCTATATATCCTCATATACTCTATCCCTCCATTTAAACATCTATTAATATATATAGTATATAACAGGCTGTACACGGTGATGAAGTCCTGAGAGTTGGATATGTTGTTCAACAGATTCTCTACAAGGCTACTGAGTGTAATAATTCTGCAGCTGTAAATCCATCCACAAACAAAAACGCATGAACGTTACAGATTGAACGAGCCTTTAAAAAAAATATGGATTCAGCAGAATTATTCACTCATGTACTACAATTAAAACAACAAGTAGATGCATTAATCCATGCACTTACAGAGGTAAAAAATGACAATCAAACCTTGAGACAGCAGCTTGGCCGTCTCACACAGCCTCCTGCTGCTCAGCCCCGTGAGCCTAAGATAAACCCTCCTATAGTGTTTTCTGGTGATCGGAGCAAATTCAGTGAATTTAAAAACGCATGTCAATTGTTTTTTTTGTTAAAACCTCTAACCTACACCACTGACCAAATTAAGGTTTGTACCATCATCTCCTATTTAACGGGTGAACCCCGGGCCTGGGCAGATGCTCTCTTTGAAAAGGATGATCCACTCCTTAATTCTTATCCCTTATTTCTAGCACAACTTGCTACTTTATATGAAGACCCCAACAAGCAGAGTACCGCTGACACCCAGTTACGGGCCCTAAAACAAGGAAGGAGACCTGTTGAAGATTTCGTGGCGAATTTTAAAAGATGGTCCCCTGATTCAGGGTGGAACGACACATCTTTGCGAACGCTGTTTAGACTCGGCCTATCTGAGGCCGTTAAAGACGAGCTCGCCCGAGCGGATTTACCTGGCACTCTAGAGGGACTGATCCAGACCAGTATCAATATTGACAGACGACTACGAGAAAGAAAGGCTGAGAAGATGGGCTCACCATTTTCCAGTCCTTCTCGGATGTTGCCTGCTGACCCTACTCCTATGGAAGTAGGAATGATACGTCCACCTCTGACCCTTTCTGAACGTGCCAGGAGGAAAACCGAACATCTTTGCAAGTACTGCGCATCCCCGAATCATCGGGTAAACGACTGTCCTCTTGTCCGCAAAAAAGAGGGTGAGTGTTCAAATGTCTTGCTAGGGGGACTCACAACTTCCTTTCCTAATCCTTATCTTTTTGTTCAATTAATATTGCAGTGGGACCAAACTAGGATCACCATCAAGGCTATGATTGACACAGGATCTTGTGGAAACTACATTGACATTTGTTTTGTCTCCCTTAATAAAATACCTATTGTTTCAAAACCCAAACCTGCCTCCGTTAGTTTTATTAACGGTACCCCTTTATCCTCTGGTCCTATCACCAGTCAGACACAGACACTTCTTGTAACTGCTGACGAGTCTCATGTGGAGACCACCACCTTTGATGTATTAACTTCGCCACATTTTCCAATCATTTTGGGACTTCCCTGGTTACACATACATCAACCAATCATCGATTGGAAAACAAGAACGTTAGCCTTCTCTTCTCACTATTGCGAGACGACGTGTAACCTCCCCACACATGATAGGATCCTGTCTGTACTGCCAGATGACATTATTCCTAAGTGTTATCAAGATTTGTCGGAGGTTTTCCTCGAGAAAAACGCTCAAATGCTACCTCCTCATAGGGACTATGATTGTTGTATCGATCTGCTCCCTAATAGCAAGTTGCCTTACGGACATGTATATCCTCTCTCACAGGATGAACTCTCTCACCTTAAGGAGTATCTGGATGAAAACTTGGCAAAAGGATTCATCCGACCTTCTACTTCACCCACTGCTGCTGGGCTTTTCTTTGTCCGCAATAAGGATTCTAGCCTTAGGCCTATCATTGATTTCAGACAATTAAATGCCATCACAATAAAGGATCGTTATCCTTTACCTCTTATTCCTGAACTTATCGAACAGGTGCGTGGGGCTTCTTTCTTTTCAAAATTGGACCTAAAAGGGGCATACAATTTAATTTGAATCCGTAAAGGGGATGAATGGAAGATGGCATTCAGAACCAGATACGGACTGTTTGAGTACCTTGTAATGCCATTTGGGCTATGTAATGCCCCCGCAGCCTTCCAACATTTTATAAACGAGATATTCCGAGACTTGCTTGACGTTTGTGTGGTAGTATATTTGGACGATATACTTATCTATTCTCATTCCTTACCTGAGCACATAAAACATGTGAGACTTGTGTTGTCAAGACTACTTGCACATAACTTATATGTTAAATCAAAGAAATGTCTGTTTCAAAAAGAGGAGGTACTATTCCTAGGATATATTATATCTAAAAGTGGAATCAAAATGGACATGAGCAAAATATCCTGCATTCTGGATTGGCCTGTGCCAACCACTCGCAAAGCATTACAAAGGTTCCTAGGATTCTCTAATTACTATAGGAAATTCATTAAAAACTTCTCTGCGATTGTGAAACCTCTCACACAACTTACAAGCACGAAGAGACCATTTAATTGGTCAAAAGAAGCAAATGGAGCATTCTCTCTGCTGAAATCAAGCTTTACTACTGCCCCCATACTATGCCATCCAGACCCATCCCTTCAATACATCTTGGAGGTAGATGCGTCTAATATGGCAGTAGGAGCAGTTCTCTCACAACGACCAACAAACACCTCACCTCTTCACCCAGTTGCTTTCTTTTCAAAGTCATTAAGTAGCCCCGAGGTGAACTACCCAGTAGGTGAGAAGGAGTTATTAGCCATAAAACTGGCATTAGAGAATTGGAGACATCTACTTGAGGGCACTCAATTGCCAATCCTGATATATACTGATCACAAAAACCTCCAATACCTTCAGACTAATAGAACTCTTTCCCACCGGCAGGTACGGTGGTCGTTATTCTTTCTGAGATTTAATTTTTTAGTAACTCACACACCCGCAGACAAAAATAAAAAAGCGGATGCACTCTCACGACTAGCCGAGAAAGATTGCACTGAGGTTCCCTCAGTTCCTATAATACCACTTGAACGTATTATCGGAGTCGTTCGCTCACTGAAGGAGGAGATTTTGCACAGCATAGGGTTGGATTCACCTCCACCACAACTAACTACTGACGCAGAAGGCTTCCTCTACTACAACGATAAATTATACATACCCCCTACTATGCGAACCAAGATCTTAGAATTGTCGCATGATGTACCTATGGCAGGACATATGGGTATGACTAAAACTCTCAATCTACTCACTAGGCAATTTTGGTGGCCAGACATGAAGACAACCGTAAAAAAGTTCGTTTCATCTTGTGATATCTGTGCAAGGTCTAAAATTGACAACACGAAACCATCAGGATTACTTTGTAGTTTACCGATACCCCAGGTTCCGTGGGAAGTGGTATCCTTAGATTTCATAGTGGAACTACCACCTTCCAAAGGATTCAACACCATCTTGGTATCAGTGGACCATCTGACCAAGATGGCACATTTCACCCCTATCCGAAAACTACCTTCATCCAAACAAACAGCGGAATTACTTGTGAAACATGTCTTTAAGTTACATGGCATTCCAAAAACACTGCTGTCTGACCGTGGTTCACAATTCATCTCAAAGTTTTGGCTAGCTCTATGTCAGATACTGCGAATAGAGCGTAACCTTACTTCTGCCTACCACCCTCAGACCAACGGACAGACAGAGAGAGTTAACCAGTGCATTGAACAGTACCTGCGTTGCTATACTTCGTATCTACAGGACGATTGGGCAGATCTCCTCCCACTGGCGGAATTCGCCTATAACAACGCTACTCATAGCACTACTAAGCAAAGTCCGTTTTACCTGAATTATGGGTTTCATCCCACACTCCTTCCTCCACGTATCTTACCATCAAGTAATCCAGTAGCATCTGATTATCTTGCCCAGATAAAGGATTCTCTAGGATTACTCAACAATACCATATCTCATGCTCATAGCCAACAAAAAAAATACTACGACCTCCGTAGGAAACCCTCTCCCCAATATGCCATTGGGGATCTTGTTTGGCTTTCTACAAAAAATCTGAGACTAAAGATCCCTAGTAAAAAACTTGGACCTCTATTTCTGGGACCTTTTCCAATAGAGAAGCTTATTGGAAAAGCTGCAGTACAACTCACATTGCCAGTAGACCTCAAGATACATCCTGTCTTCCATGTGTCTCTACTGAAGCCCCATGTTCCTAACTAAGGAATAAGGCCTTACAAGTGGAGGGTGGAGAAGAATTTGAGATAAAAGAAATTTTGGATTCCCGTTTCAATAGAAGAAGACTCCAGTATCTTGTACGATGGAAGAATTATGGGCCCCAAGATGACACCTGGCTGGATACCTCCGATATCCATGCCCCTAGACTGATTCGCAATTTCCACTCGAAATATCCGGAAAAACCAGTTCTAGAGGCCTTCCGGAGCCGGCCTCAATGGGGGGGTACTGTAATGTTCCGGTACCTATGGTACCCTTGTTCCTATATTTCTCCTCTCTTTGCGTCCCATCTTGTATAACAAAGGACGCATACACCTTTAAGACCGGATGACATCACTGCCGAGCGCCGCTATGAGCGGCTATTTCAATCGCCGGTTTGCTCTCACTCATCGCTCGTTCAAACCCACATGTTCATCGCACCTATGCCTGAGAAGTCGGAGCTGCTGACATACCTTCCTTGCTGAACTAAAGCCGGAAACCTCGCTGGTGATCCGTACCCCGCTACGGGATCACCCCTCTCCAATGGACACTGTTATTCCTAACCTATCTAAGTGATAAGTACCCCGCAGGGGATTCTTACTAACCAATCTCCTACTGTAATCTACTGCAATTACCAAGACTATCTGTATCTATCTATTCACTATCATCTGCATAAGACTGTTAGCTCTTGGGACTACCTTGAACTATCCTTGCGCTAGGTTACTCTGTCTAAAGTATACTCCATCTGTGTCCTCTTACCATCTGCACTATACTTGACATCAGAACCTATCTGCTTACCATCACCTGCAACTCTCCTATACTACTTCTAGTGCTCACCATACAATAGCCTGTCTCTCATCTATATATCCTCATATACTCTATCCCTCCATTTAAACATCTATTAATATATATAGTATATAACAGGCTGTACACGGTGATGAAGTCCTGAGAGTTGGATATGTTGTTCAACAGATTCTCTACAAGGCTACTGAGTGTAATAATTCTGCAGCTGTAAATCCATCCACAAACAAAAACGCATGAACGTTACACTGTGTCAGTGCGGCTCCCCTGGGTCCAGCGACGTAGACCTACATTGCTGGACTCCTAGTGGTCTCGTGCCGCCGGAGGCTCGCCTCCCACTGTGTCTAAACACAGTCGGGCCGGAGAAGGAAAGGCAGCGATCGCCGCCTCCCTTCCCCGTTTGTCGGGGAAAGTGTGAGAAGACACGTCTGCTTATGTAAACAAAGCAGGCGGATCTTCTCAGTGACAGACAAGGAAAGATCACAGGATTCAGCATAGCTGAACCTGCGATCTCTGTCTGTTTCACAGAACCCCCTCTCCCCACACACACACGTCAGTAAGCATGAGGCATACATTTAACCCCTTCCCTGCCAGTGTCATTATTACAGTAACAGTGCATATTTTTAGAACTGATTACTGTAGTAATGTCACTGGTCCCCCCAAAAGTGTCAAAAATGTCAATCAGGGGTCCGATCTGTCCGCCGCAGTATCGCAGTCCCGCAAAAAATTGCAGATCGCCGCTATTACTAGTAAAAAATAAAAACAATAAAAATGACATAAATCTTTCCGGTAGTTAGTAGACACGATAACTTTTGCGCAAACCAATCAAAATACACTTATTGTGATCTTTTTTAACAAAAATATGTAGCAGAAAACAAAGTGGCCTAAAATGTTAAAAAAATTTTGATTTTTAAATTTGTTTTGGGGAATGTTATATAGCAGAAAGAGAAAAATATTGTTTTTTTTCAGAATTGTCGCTCTTTTTTTGTTTATAGCGCAAAAAATAAAAATCGCAGAGGTGATAAAATACCACCAAAAGAAAGCTCTATTTGTGGGGAAAAAAGGACGTCAATTTTATTTAGGTACAGCATCGCAAGATTGTGCAATTGTCCATTAAAGTAACGCAGTGCTGAATGCCAAAATATGGCCTGGTCATTAAGGGGGCAAATCCTTCCGGTCCAGAAGTGGTTAAAGTGGATGTAAACCCTCTCCTATGCCCAGTGAAGTGAACAGCCTGAAATGCTGCACAGAGATTAAACAAATCCTCCTGCATAAGTTTTACTTGTATATCTGCTGTCTTTCCCTTTCTAGAAAGGGCAGATCGTGTTAAAAATCTTTTTTCCACTTTCAGCAGTGGGTGTGGACTCGAAGGAATGAAGGAACATGCTGAGCTGCTGTCTGAATAGAAAAGCTCTCTGCTAATCTACCTCTGAGTACCCTCCCTGACACAAATTTTCAGCTACCATTATCTCATGTGTCAAAGAACTTGTCAGAAGTGACCCAGCTAATACTAGAGAAACGGAGCAGCAGATAGGCATGGCACTTAGAGCTTTGGAGAGAGACAAGTAAAAACTACAAATATTTATGCTTAAGTCAAATTTCATGAATGGGGTTTACAACCACTTTAACCACTTAAGCCCTGGAAGATTTTACCTCCTTCCTGACCAGGGCCTATTTTGCGATTCGGCACTGTGTGACTTTAACAGACAATTGCGCGGTCGTGCGACGCTGTACCTAAACGAATTTAACGTCCTTTTTTTCGCACAAACAGAGCTTTCTTTTGGTGGTATTTGATCACCTGTGTGATTTTTACTTTTTGCGCTATAAACAAAAAAAGAGCGACAATTTTGCAAAAATAACAATATTTTTCAAATTTTTTTATATGAAATTCCCCCCCAAAAAATGTAAAAATTAAAATTTTTTAACATCTTAGGCCAATTTGTTTTCTACTACATATTTTTAGTAAAAAAAAAATCGCAATATGCGTATTTTGATTGGTTTGCGCAAAAGTTATTGCGTTTACTAAGTGAAAGATTTTTGTCATTTTTATTGTTTTTTTTTTAACGAGTAATGGCGGCGATCTGCGATTTTTTTTTTTTGCGGGACTGTGACATTTCGGCGGACAGATCGGACCTTTGACTGACATTTTTGACACTTTTGGGGGTACCAGTGACATTACTACAGTAATCAGTGCTATACATATGCACTGTTACTGTAAAAATGACACTGGCAGGGAAGGGGCTAACTTTATTGGTGATGCAGGGGTTAAGTGTGTCCCTAGGGGTGTGCTTCTAACTTTAATGGGGTGTGGTTAGTGATATAACCACAGAGACATAAGATCCTACATAGCAGGACCGCATGATCTCTGCAGTTAGATCAGGGAGAATGACAGGCGGCTTTGTTTACATCAGCCGTCTGCCTTTCTCCCTCTGCAGTGGACGATCGCGGGTGGCCGGCGGAACGAGGGAACGAGCCGGGGCGGGAGCGCCCCTCCGGCGGCATGCGCTCGCCCCCTAGAGGCTCTCAGGCTAGCGGCGTAGTCTTACGTCACTTTGCCTGTGAGGGGCTGACCGCCGCAGTAAATAGTCGTGCGGCGGTCGGCAAGTGGTTAAAGCCATGTTACAGCTGGGGAAAAAACAAATTCAAAGTCAGCAGCTACAAATATTGTAGCTGCTGACTTTTAATATATAGACACTTACCTGCCCAGGGAGACCGCAATGTCGGCACCCAAGCTGATTTTCGGATCGGCTGCTGGGTGCTGTCACCGCTATTCATTGTAAGGGAAACCGGCAGTGAAGCCTTTTGACTTCAAAGTCAGTTCCCTACTGCGCATGCGTGAAGCGTGCTGTGCTTTCTAATTGGCCTGGCAGTGGGAGAAGGAGGAGGGGGGGCTGAACTTCTGAGGCACCCCTTCCCCCCTCCTTCCTGAAAGGTGCCAAATGTGGCACCAGAGGGGGGGGGGGAAGCAGAGCAGTGGAAGTTTCACTTTTGGGTGGAACTCCGCTTTAAGGAGGATTTTTTTATTGTTTTTACTTATTTTTTATTTGTAATATTTTTATTTCACATCAACTTTTTTGATGTTCTATTCATGCCATGGCAGGTGAATAGGTAAGGGGTCCAAAAGACCCCTTTAAAAGAGAAGTATGTTTTTTTTTTTTTTTTATTGATTCATACTTACCTAGGTGGATGCAGCATCAGTCCGATGCTACATCTGTCCCCCAGCACCTCTAATACTAAGAACTGAGCGAATACCGCCGATCACTCAGTTCTCACAGCATCCCGATCATAGAGCTGCTGACTGTCAGTCACCAGCTCTCTGCTCTGCCCCCTCCTCGCTCACTGGAGGGCTGGGCTGTGGATGGGCGGGAGCGGCCAGCTCAGGCTCTCAGAGGTTTGCTAAGAGGCTAACCTGGGTGTTGGTCCAGGGATCTGGATGGATCCTGACTTCATGGTCGTGATGACGCCCGAGCCTGGACCGACTCTGTGAGGTCAGAGGGGTCACTGAAAATGGGTCACAGGAGTGCAAAATGAACTGCATTCCTGTGATCCATTGGAGAAGTACAGCCAAACAAGCTTTGGCTGTACTTCTCCTTTAATTGATTATCAGAGGCAGGAGAAGAAACATACTTGCACCCATGGGGTTAGGGGCAGATATGTAAAAGGTACAGGCAGTTAATAATTTATTTTCGCATTATAAAGAAAGGGTGTTCCCAGGGAGTTCTAGAGACATCCTAAAACCGGTGAGTTGCAAACCTAGACTTGGGTAGTGCGTATGGAGGGGCAGATTGGGGGCACTGCCAGTTAAAAGCAGAATCCCATGCTGCAGCAGAAGCTGGCTGCTGGATCCATGAGGCAAAAGTGAATCACTCCTATCAGTGAGAAGCAGCACAAGTGGCTATGTAGCCAACGCCCCGCCCCCCCCCCCCCCAACACAGTACGGCCCTGCTAAAGCCAAAAGGTTTTTTACCTTAATGCAGTGTATGCATTAAGGTAAAAAACATTCTGTGCCACAGAGTCCCCTCCTCACCCCCCCCTTATACTTACCTAAACCCATTCTCGATTCAGCTCTGTGCATGAGAGCAGCGCTCTTTTCTCCCCACTTTCACAAGTTTTGCTGAAAGCCACGGAGCCATTGCCTGCTGCTCCTATCAATCAAAACCAGTGACGGGGGGAGTGGGGGCAGGGCTGAGTCCCTCTGACTGTGTCAAGGGAGCATGACAAAGAGGAGGAGCCAGGATAGCCAGTGGAAGAGCGAAAAAGAGGAGAATTAGGGCTGCTTTGTGCAAAACCATTGCACAGAGCAGGTAAGTATGACATATTTTTTGTGTAAAAAAAGTGAAAAATATAGCCTTACAATCACTTTAAGTCCCCATCATCCCCTGCATAGCAGCTAAAAGTTAAGACAGAACTAAATGAATAGTATTTTTTTTTTTTAATTTCAGAATGAATAAGGGAGGGTTATAACCCCTGTCACATTTTTGTGCCATCTGTGTCCCCATTGAGGAGATTTCCCTTCATTTCCTGTCCGCATAGCCAAAACAGGAAGTGAGAGAAAATCCCTCCAAAGGGATAGTTGTCACCATAACTAGTGTCCCCAATAGAGGATTACCCCTCTATTCCTGTTCCAGTGGCAACCCCAAAATTTGAGATTTTCTTTCACTTTTAGTGGTAATGCTAAACATAAAAAATTGAGAGGGAGAATTTCCCCAAAGGGGGCACAGACAGCAATAAAAACTGACAAGCGTTCTTATCCCTCTCCACTCTATCCAAAACTAAAAAAAAGGTTTGGCAGTGAAAGGGTAAAAAAAAGGAAAAGAAAAAAACCCCACAATTTTCTTTGGCAGTGAAGTGGTTAAAAAAAATGAAAGAATAAATAAAACATCGGTTTTATAGTGAAAGGGTTAAAAATTGGTGAAAAATGTGGAAGTGAAAGGGTTAAATGATATTAAAAATAGGTTTAGCAGTGCAATTGAGGGAGGGGGAACCTTTGGTTTGGCAGTGAAATGCTTAAAAAAAATGAAAGGAAATTAAAAAAAAATAAAAAAATTGGCTTGGAAGTGAAAAGGTGAAAAAAAAAAAATGAAGGGGGATAAAGAGGTTTGGCAGTGAAAGGATTAAAAAAGGAAAAGAAAAAAAAAACAATTTTCTTTGGCAGTGAAAGGATTAAAAAATAAAAAAAATTGTTTGCCGTGGCAGAGTTAAAAAAATGAAAAATAAATAAAACATCAGTTTCGTAGTGAAAGGGTTAACAATGGGTGAAAAAATGTGGCAGTGAAAGGGTTAAATGATATTAAAAAAATAGGTTTAGCAGTGCCATGGGGGGGGGGGGGGGCTTTGGTTTGGCAGTGAATGGCGTAAAAAATTAAAGTTAGTAAAAAAAGAAAAATTGGTTTGGAAGTGAAAGGGTAAAAAAAAAAAACATCATGAAGGGGATAAAAAGGTTTGGCAGTGAAAGGGTTAAAAAGGAAAAGAAAACAAATTTTCAATTTTCTTAGGCAGTGGTAGAGTTAAAAAAAATGGAAAATAAATAAATAAATAAAACATCAGTTTCGTAGTGAAAGGGTTAAAAATGGGTGAAAATTTGTGGCAGTGAAAGGGTTAAATAATATTAAAAATAGGTTTGGCAGTGAATAGGGTTAACAATAGGGGGGGAAAAAAACCTTTAAAAGAAAAAAAAAAATTAAAGGTAATAAAAAAATAAAAAATAAATTGGTTTGGAAGTGAAAGGGTTAAAAAAATGAAGTGGGAATAAAAAGGTTTGGCAGTGAAAGGGTTAAAAAATAAGGGCCATTGCTTTGGCAGTGAAGGGGTTAAGAAAACAGAGAGAGAGAGAGAGAGAGAGAGAGAGAGAGAGAGAGAGAGAGAGAGAGAGAGAAAATAAAGCTCAGCAGGCTCCTCCCACTGTGATGTCATCAGCCTGGCCCTATATAAGGCAGCTCCGGAGGCTCTGCCAGCTGTAGCAGAGTGTTTGCCGACCAGTGAAGACCTGTTACTTTTTTGTCGAGTTTTTTCTTGCAGTTTAATTGGATCCGATTTTTTTCGATTCAGTTTTATTGTAATTTGATTCCCGAAGGCTTAAAGTGTGTTTCATTATTCTTCATAATGAACCAATTTAAATGTAATCAGATTGTTTCTCAAAAAAACACCATAGAGAAACCAAGCAAAGGAAGCCCAGCTATGGAAGGAGGTATCAATAAACAGCTTGCAGATACCCCACCTAAGAAGCCCACCAAAACCAGAAGGGCTCGGGCTTTTGTACGCGGCTGCTTCAGAGCCGTTCGATTTTTTGGTCCCGGCTGTAAAGCCAATGGACCACACCAGAATACAGAACATTGGACTGGTAAGTATTGTGGATATTAATAGATATAAACCATTTTATTGGATCCTTTCTTCCCCATTGATGACAGGTCACACCCCCCCATATATATACAGATGTATAGGGATGGCCATAGATATTGCTGGCTTTTGTCCTGTAAACACCAGTCTGCAGATTTTTTCAAATCAAGAGAAACAAACAGTTATTTTTAGACCTCCCCACCCCCACCCCCTCCCCCTCCCCCTCACCTCTCATTTTCCAACTGTCAACTGCTAACTGACTTTTTTTTTTTTTTTTTTTTTTTAATAAGCCTTGCGTGCCCCTTATAACAGGCTGGGCTGATGAGCTCTAAGCCAACAAATAAGATGGCAGGGGCAACTAGCTGCTAGAAATGTACAACATGGAAGGAAAAGAAAACCCCACAAACATGTTTAACCCCTTGCAAACCACATAACACATACAGTATGCAAAGTAGCCAAAATTAAAAAAAAAAAAAAAATTCCAGGGAAACTTTTTTGTAGAGAGGCATTGTAGGCAGAGAATGCATTTTCATTTAAAATGGGAGTCGCACTTATCCTTACACTAATGAAACTCTGACTGACTCCTCCTTCTTTCTTTACTCTTCCCTGATCTACTCCCCTTTTTCCTACCTTACTCTTCTTTCTCACAATTTCTCCTCTCTCTTCGCTTATCTGATTTCCTCAATGATTACATGATATTTTGATGGAACATATAGTTCTATACTGAGGATACGAGTAGGAATGTACAGTGGGGGTTCCGCTTAACTTTTTTTTTTTTCTTTTCTCTTTTCTCATACTCTTATATACTGTTTTGTTACTCCGACTGATAATTCTATAGAGATTACTCATTGCTGGGATATCCCTGTTTACCGTTAGGAGATTCTATTTTTACGAACAACTTGAAGAAAATACATTCCTGTACTTGTATTTGATCTTATACCTATTGTTCAAAAATTGTGCCTTTAAAAAAAAAAAAAAAATTGTGCCTTTTTGATATTGACTTAACCACTTGCCGACCGCCGCACGACTATCTACGTGGGCGGTCAGCCCCTCACAGGCAAAGTGACGTAGGGCTACGTCACTAGCTTGTGAGGGTCTAGGGAGCGAGCACGCGCCACCGGAGGCGCGCTCCCGCTCCCGCATGGTCACGGACCCCCCCGCGCGTGTGACCAGCGGACCCGATCGCCGCCGGCCACTCTGCGATCGGCGGGGGAGAGGGAGAAAGTCAGGCAGCTTGTGTAAACAAGCTGCCTGTCATTCTCCTCTCTGTATGAGAGATGATCACATGGATCTACTATGTAGATCCGTTGATCACTCTGCATACAGTTGAAGCCACAGCCAATCACAGTTAGAATCACGCCCCTAGGGACACACACAGCCCCTCCCTCTCAAATAAAGTTAACCCCTTCACTACCAGTGTATTTTTACAGTAACAGTGCATATATATAGCACTGATTACTGTAGAAATGTCACTGGTAACCCCAAAAGTGTCAAAAATGTCAGTCAAGGGTCCGATCTGTCCGCCGCAATGTCGCAGTACCGCAAAAAAAATCGCAGATTGCCGCCATTACGCGTTAAAAAAAAAAACAACAAAAATGACAAAAATCTTTCCCTTTGTTAGTAAACGCAATAACTTTTGCGCAAACCAATCAAAATACGCTTTTTGCGATTTTTTTTACCAAACATAGGTAGCATAAAACAAATTGGCCGAAAATATAAAAAAATTTTGATTTTTAAATTTTTTTTGGGGGGAATTTCATATAAAAAAAAGGGAAAAATATTGCTATTTTTGCAAAATTTACGCTCTTTTTTTGTTTATAGCGCGTGATCAAAAAATCGCACAGGTGATCAAATACCGCCAAAAGAAAGCTCTGTTTGTGGGAAAAAAAGGACGCCAAATTTGTTTCGGTACAGCGTCGCACGACCGCGCAATTGTCCGTTAAAGTCACGCAGTGCCGAATCGCAAAATACCCTCTGGTCGTTTAGCAGCCAAATCCTCCGGGGCTTAAGTGGTTAATACCTCAATAAAAATATTGAAATATAAAATGGGAGTCATTCTACAAGAGGCACAAAATGAAACCAATTCCATACTTCCAATACCCCCTTAATGACCAGGCCATATTTTGCGATTCGGCACTGCGTTAATTTAACTGACAATTGCGAGGTCGTGCGACGCCGTACCTAAATACAATTGATGTCCTTTTTTTTCCCCACAAATAGAGCTTTCTGTTGGTGGTATTTGATCACATGTGCGATTTTTATTTTTTTGCGCTATAAACAAAAAAAGAGCGACAATTCTGAAAGAAAACAAAACAATATTTTTCACATTCTGCTATATGACATTATCAAAAAAAAAATATTTAAAATCTAAATTTTTTAACATTTTATGCCATTTTTTTTTTTATGCTACATATTTTTGGTAAAAAAAATAGCAATAAGCATATTTTGATTGGTTTGTGCAAAAATGTATTGCGCCTACTAACTACGGGAAATATTTATGTCATTTTTATTGTTTTTTTTTTAAATTAGTAATGGCGGCGATCTGCAATTTTTTGCGGGACAGATCGGACCGCTGACTGACATTTCTGACACTTTTGGGGGGACCAGTGACATTACTACAGTAATCAGTGCTAAAAATATGGGCGAGCCACACTGCTGCAGTAAATATGTGGTAAGCAGTCGGCAACTGGTTAAACTAATTGTATAGCTCGTTTTTTGTTTTTTTTTTACCTGCCCTATGCCCTTTACAATCACTTTAACCATTTCCCACTAATCGATGTAGCCCTACGTCCGCTCAGAGAAGTGGTTGTACCGGGATGATGCATGCAGCTAGAGGCATCAACCCGGTACCATATTTTTAGATCTGGCGGTTGGCTTTCAGGTGATAACAGCCAATGTGGCTCAAGAGCCGCTCAGCCAATATCCCAGGGAGAAGGAGGGGACGCCCCCCCTCCCGCCGCCCCTTCTACGGCTCTGCTCGGGTCTCCTTTCCCACCAGGAGGCCCGAGCAACCTGCCGGCATGTCCGCCAGCAGGTTGGAGTCCCGAACAAAGCTGAATTCGGTTTTGATCGGGTCTCTGATGTAATAACCCAGAAGCGACTTGATGACGCCACGGCCGGGTTACTCGGCGGCTAAAGGCACTGAATTTAAAAAACCGTCAGTATTCAAAAATTCAGATTTTGACATTTTGAATACATTGAAGTGCAGTGGAGGGGTCTAGGGTCTTTTAGACCCCTGATCCTTCCATAAAGTCCCTGTCACTGCCTTTTACTGTCACAAGTGATCAGATTATTTTTTTTTTCAAACTGTGCTAAAATTGAAAAATTAAATAAAATAAATAGGAAAAAAAATGTAAAAAATTTTAAGCGCCCCCCTCACCAAGAGCTCGTGCATGGAAGAAAATGGATATGTACAATAAGTTGTGCCCAAAAAATGAAAGCGGTGTTCAAACCACGCATGTGAGGTATCTCTACGATCGCCAGAGCGAGAGTGATAATTCTAAAAAAGAGCTACTCTGTAACCCTAAACTGGTAACTGTTAAAATTTTTTAAAGCGTCGCCTATGGAGATTTTTATACACCGTAGTTTGTCGTCATTCTGCTGGTGTGCCCAATTTTAAACCATAACATGTTAGGTATCTGTTTACTCAACGTAACATCATCTTTCACAATATACAAAAAAATGGGCTAACTTTACTGTTTTTTTTTTTTTTTTAAATGCAGTGAAATGTATTTTTTCCAAAAAAATTGTGTTTGAAAGACCGCTGCGCAAATACAGCGTGGCAAAAATATTGCAACGACCGCCATTTTTTTGCTAAAAAAAATATATATATAATAATTTTCTAGCTAAAAATATAGATTTTAACTTGTAAACATGTGTCAGAAATGGGCTCGGTCCAGAAGTAGGTATAGTATGGCATAATGATATGCCTGTTGTAGAACAACTCCCATTTTAAATGAAAATACCCGACCCCCTGCTGAGTGCCCCCCTTAGAAAGCCACTTGACACACAGAGTGGGACTTAGCCCTGCCCCATCACCACTGGCTCTGATTGACAACAGCGGGAGCCAATGGCTCCCACTGCTGCATCTGAGTCAGTGAAAAGCAAGAGAGCCTTGGCTGCACTGCTGAACACTTTAGGGCCCACACCGGCGTCCCCTTTCTCTCAATTATCTTCGGGGCTTAAACACTGCCACCCCCTTTCTAAGCCATAACTACTGGTTAGCTGGCTCCCTGATCCATTTGACCTTCTGAAGTGGGCCCCTCTCCTAGGCAGACCCCTGGGCAGTTTTGAGTACTCACAACACTGTTTTTCCTGGAAACTTCTGCCCAGCAGCTCTACTCGGTCCACAACACTCTGGATCCTTTCCTGCAGCCCAGCTCAACCTTGGATCCTCTAGGCCGATTGCCTAGGACACCCTCACTTGCTCTGATAGGAGGAGAGACAGACATCACCCTCCTTCTGGGACTCTGCTTCCCGCCAAAGACACTCTGTCACCCTCAGGTTTATACCCAATCCCAGTGTGCATTGCGGCAAACTCCGCCCACTGAGACAGCTATAAACCCTGGTGCGCTATTGGCCAGGTTTCCTCCACTGGCCAACAAGAGCCCTCTTTGGATACAGTGGGGAGACTCCCCAGACTCAACAGACCACACCTGGAAACACATGACTGCCTCACTAACTGAATCAGACCCCCCCCCCCCCGATAAGCAGACAGGGCCACATATATGCTTTTCCTAGCACCTACCTAGGAGGGTGCTACATTATCATTGCTTAACCACTTGCCGACCGCCACACGACTATATATGGCGGCGGTCAGCCCCTCCTGGGAAAAGTGACGTATGGGTACATCACTTGCCCATGAGCCTTTAGGGGGCGAGCGCGCGCCGCCGCTGGGGCGCTCCTGCCCCCGCTCGGTCACTCGCGATCTCGTTCAGGAGAGGGAGAAAGGCAGGCGGCTGATGTAAACACAGCCGTCTGTCATTCTACCTTAGATCATGACAGAGGCTATGCGATCCTGCTATGTAGGATCGTATGTCTCTGTTATGATCTAACAAGCCACAGTTAGTATCACGCCCCTAGGGACACATTTAACCCCTTGATCACCAATAAAGTTGACCCCTTCCCTGCCAGTGTCATTTTTACAGTAACAGTGCATATTTATAGCACTGATTACTGTAGTAATGTCACTGGTACCCCCAAAAGTGTAAAAAATGTTAGTCAGGGGTCTGATCTGTCCGCCACAATGTCGCAGTCCCGAAAAAAAAAAAATTGCAGATTGCCACCAATACTAGTTAAAAAAACAAATAATAAAAATGACATAAATCTTTCCCGTAGTTAGTAAACGCAATAACTTTTGCGCAAACCAATCAAAATACGCTTATTGCAATTTTTTTTACCAAAAATATGTAGCAGAAAACAAATTGGCCTAAAATGTTAAAAAAATTAGATTTTTACATTTTTTTTGAGAATTTCATATAAAAAAAATTTGAAAAATATTGTTATTTTTTCAAAATTGTCACTCTTTTTTTTATAGCACAAAAAGTAAACATCGCACAGGTGATCAAATACCACCAATAGAAAGCTCTATTTGTGGGAAAAAAAATACGTCAATTTCATTTGGGTACAGCGTCGCACAACCGCGCAATTGTCCGTTAAAGTCGTGCAGTGCCGAATCGCAAAATAGGGCCTGGTCTTTAAGCAGCCAAATCCTCCGGGGCTTAAGTGGTTAAAAAAAACAAAAACAACAAAACACACTGGTAGAAAGCATGTACACTGATCCCAAGCTTTTAATATAAGGACACTTACCTGTCCAAAGATTCAACGCTGTCCTCACCTGAGCCGCTTCTTCAATCCCAGCCTCTTCTATATAAATCCACCAGTGCAATCTGGTAGATTGATATAAAAGAGGCTGGGACTTTAGTTGAATAATTATAAGAAAGAGCAGAGCTGCAGAGTACTCAGCCGCATCTGAAAGTGAAGAAATAGTCCACTTTCTTTACCCCACCCCCACTCTCCCCCACCCCCACTCCCATAATTTCAGAAGTAGGGAGTCCCATGTGCATCATCACGCTTCTGTAAATACTTGTTGTCGGCTTCCTGAGTCATTGAACTTTAGGTCGGCATAACTGTCAGGCAACCAGCATTTTTTTATGAAGGCCAACAATAGTTGTCCCTGTGTCACTGTCATGTAGTGTTTATTTATTGTCCCTGGACCTAGAGATTTGAATTGTTCTCTTTATAATTTGATGTTCTATAAAGAAATATTTATGATATGTAGTTAAAGATGCTTAATCCGATTCCTCTTTTTTTATTTCAGATGAAGATGACCTTTTCTTCAGACACAGCTCACATGGCAGGCCTGCCACGGTGAGCAGGATTCAAAGGGATGTTCACATTCAGACTCCAGCAGAGTGTGACGTTCATGGTCAGACTCCAGTACAGTGTGAAATCGACATTCAGACTCCAAAAGATTGTGACACTCACGTTCAGACTCCAGCAGAGTGTGATGCTCACGATCAGACTCCAGCAGAGTGTGTCATCCACATTCAGACTCCAGCAGAGTGTGATTCTCACATTCAGACTCCAGTAAAATGTGATGGCCACGTTCAAATTCCAGCAGAGTGTGATGCCCACGTTAAGACTGCAGCTCAGTATGACGTTGACTTTCAGATTTCAGCAGAGTGTGACGCTCAAGTTCAGACTCCAGCAGAGCATGACACCCATGTTCAGATTCCAGTAGAGTGGGCAGCTCAAGTTCAGACTCCAGCAGAGTGGGCCGCTCACGTTCAGACTCAAGCAGAGTGTGATGCTCATGTTCAATTTCCAGCAGAGTGGGACACTCACTTTCAGACTGCAGCAGAGTGGGACGCTCACTTTCAGACTCCACAAGAGTGGGACGCTAACTTTCAGACTTCAGCAGAGTTGGTTGCTCACATTCAGACTCCAGCAGTGTGGGCAACTCTCGTTCAGACTCCAGCAGAGTGGGACGCTCACTTTCAGACTCCAGC
The DNA here is from genome assembly GCF_965119305.1 of Pelophylax lessonae. Taxonomy (NCBI): domain Eukaryota; kingdom Metazoa; phylum Chordata; class Amphibia; order Anura; family Ranidae; genus Pelophylax; species Pelophylax lessonae. The sequence goes on along the minus strand of NC_138770.1, from coordinate 642,276,532 downwards.
AGAGTGGGACGCTCACTTTCAGACTCCACAAGAGTGGGACGCTAACTTTCAGACTTCAGCAGAGTTGGTTGCTCACGTTCAGACTCCAGCAGTGTGGGCAACACACGTTCAGACTCCAGCAGAGTGGGATGCTCACTTTCAGACTCCAGCAGAGTGGGACGCTCACTTTCAGACTCCACAAGAGTGGGACGCTAACTTTCAGACTTCAGCAGAGTTGGTTGCTCACGTTCAGACTCCAGCAGTGTGGGCAACACACGTTCAGACTCCAGCAGAGTGGGATGCTCACTTTCAGACTCCAGCAGAGTGGGACGCTCACTTTCAGACTCCAGCAGAGTGGGACGCTCACTTTCAGACTCCACAAGAGTGGGACGCTAACTTTCAGACTTCAGCAGAGTTGGTTGCTCACGTTCAGACTCCAGCAGTGTGGGCAACACACGTTCAGACTCCAGCAGAGTGGGATGCTCACTTTCAGACTCCAGCAGAGTGGGACGCTCACTTTCAGACTCCAGCAGAGTGGGACGCTCACTTTCAGACTCCACAAGAGTGGGACGCTAACTTTCAGACTTCAGCAGAGTTGGTTGCTCACGTTCAGACTCCAGCAGTGTGGGCAACACACGTTCAGACTCCAGCAGAGTGGGACACTCACTTTCAGACTCCAGCAGAGTGGGACGCTCACTTTCAGAGTCCAGCAGAGTATGACGCTCACATTCAGACTCCAGCAGAGTGGGCCGCTCACATTCAAACTCCAGCAGAATGGACCGCTCACGTTCAGACTCCAGCAGAGTGGACCGCTTACGCTCAGACTCCAGCAGAGTGGGACGCCCACTTTCAGATTCCAGCAGAGTGGGCAGCTCAAGCTCAGACTCCAGCAGAGTGGGCCGCTCACATTCAGACTCCAGCAGAGTGGGCCGTTCACATTCAGAGTCCAGCAGAGTGGGACGCTCACTTTCAGACTCCAGCAGAGTGGGGCGCTCACTTTCAGACTTCAGCAGAGTGGGCTGCTCACGTTCAGACTCCAGCAGTGTGGGCAACACACGTTCAAACTCCAGCAGAGTGGGACTCTCACTTTCAAACTCCAGCAGAGTGGGACCCTTACTTTCAAACTCCAGCAGAGTGGGACGCTCACTTTCAGACTCCAGCAGAGTGGGAAACTGACTTTCAGACTTCAGCAGAGTGGGTCACTTACGTTTACACTCCAGCAGAGTGGGCTGCTCACATTCAAACTCCAGCAGAGTGGGCCGCTGACATTCAGACACCAGCAGCATGTGACACTCATGTCCAGACACCAGCAGAGTGTGACACTCATGTTGAGACTCCAGCAGAGTGTGATGCTCACTATCAGACTCCAGCAGAGTGTGACGCTCACATTCAGACTCCAGCAGAGTGTGACACTCACGTTTCAGGTGCAGCAGAGTGTGACACTCACATTCATACTCCAGTAGAGTGTGACACTCACGTTCAGACTCCAGCAGAGTGTGACGCACAGGTTGAGACTCAAGCAGGGTGTGATGCTCATGTTGAGACTCCAGCAGAGTGTGAACCTCACGCTCAGACTCCAGCAGAGTGTGACACTCTTGTTCAGACTCCAGCAGAGTGCAACACTCTTGTTCAGACTCCAGCAGAGTGTGACACTCATGTTCAGACTCCAGCAGAGCGTGACACTCACGTTCAGACTCCAGCAGAGTGTGACGCTCACGTTCAGACTCCAGCAGAGTGTGACGCTCACGTTCAGACTCCAGCAGAGTGTGACACTCACGTTCAGACTCCAACAGAGTCTGACACTCACGTATCAGGTGCAGCACAGTATGACACTCACATTCAGACTCCAGTAGAGTGTGACACTCACGTTCAGATCCCAGCAGAGTGTGATGCACAGGTTGAGACTCCAGCAGGATGTGATGCTCACGTTGAGACTCCAGCAGAGTGTGACACTCACGTTCAGACTCCAGCAGAGCGTGACACTCACGTTCAAACTGCAACAAAGTGTGACACTCACGTTCAGACTCCAACAGAGTGTGACAGTCAAATTCAGACTCCAGCAGAATGTGACGCTCACATTCAGATTTCAGCAGAGTGTGATGCTCATGTTCAAACTCCAGCAGAATGTGATTCGCAGATTGTGACTTTACCAGATGCTGAGACTTCACCAAAATGCCAGGGTAACCATGGGAACATCTCCTGCAGTAAAGTTAAACGCAAGGTTACAGGAAAGGATAGGCAGATACTGGTGGTAGGGGATTCAATTATAAGAGGTACAGAGAGGGCAATCTGTCACAAGGACCGTGAACTCCGAACCGTATGTTGTTTACCGGGTGCTCGGGTTCGGGATATTGCAGATCGGGTGAACAGATTGTTGTGTGGGGCTGGGGAGGACCCAGCTGTCATAGTACATATTGGTACCAATGACAAAGTTGGAGGAAGATGGAGCATCCTACAAAAGGATTTCAAGGACTTAGGTGTTATGTTAAAGAAAAGGACCTCCAAGGCAGTATTTTCAGGAATACTGCCTGTACCTCGAGCCACACCAGAAAGGCAGCAGGAGCTTAGAGAGCTTAACAAGTGGCTGAGAAACTGGTGCAGGGAGGAGGGATTTGGCTTCATGGAGAACTGGGCTGACTTTGCGTTTGGTTACCAGCTCTATGGCAGGGACGGACTGCACTTAAATGGGAAGGGTGCAAATTTTTTGGGAGTGAAGATGGCCAACAAGTTGGAAGAAATTTTAAATTAGGAGGTGGGGGAAGAGGGATCAGAGGAAGAAGAAGAACATAAGTTAGAGGATCCATGAGTCAAGCCATCATCACTTTAAAGTCCTCCAAGTCATCGCTTTATGGAAGAATTTTCATCAGCAGTTGTCTCAAAGAGAGCAACATCACCAGTTTTTTTGGCAGGCGTGTGTTGGACCAGCTATAAGGGGAGGTTGGAGGCTGGTAGTATTTTCTTTAGGCATGTGTTGGACCAGCTATGAGGGCAGGTCAGAGGCCAGTAGTCTTTTTTGCAGATGTGCCTCTGACCGGCTATAAGGGAAGGTCGGATGACAGTAGTCCTTTTTGCAGGCGTGCGTTGGACTAACTATGAGAGGATATAATAAAGAGGAACCAAGTCCGCTAAGTGAATCACTGTTTGGGACACTACGGTGATAAAACAGCTTTATTGAAAAATTAAACAAAGTAAAATTGATTGCAACAACATACAAATGCCTTCACCATACCTAAATTAAAATAATGACAATGTTGTCAATAAAAGGAGGGGATATGCAGCTGCGCATGCAGTACCATAGACACACCACCATTCAGTCTACACAGACACAGAGACCAGTCATTTTAAATAAGGTGTTGGGGAGGAAGGATCAGAAGAAGAGGAAGAACACAAGTTAGAGGATCCCTGAGTCAAGCCATCATCACTTTAATGTCCTCCAAGTCATCGCTTTAAGGAAGAATTTTCATCAGCAGCTGTCTCAAAGAGAGCAACATCACCAGTATTTTGGCAGGCGTGTGTTGGACCAGCTATGAGGGGAGGTTGGAGGCTGGTAGTATTTTCTGCAGGTATGTGTTGGACCAGCTATGAGGGCAGGTCAGAGGCCAGTAGTCTTTTTTGCAGATGTGCCTCGGACCGGCTATAAGGGAAGGTCGGATGACAGTAGTCCTTTTTGCAGGCGTGCATTGGACTAACTATGAGAGGATAAAATAAAAAGGAACCAAGTCCTCTAAGTGAATCACTGTTTGGGACACTACAGTGATAAAACAACTTTATTGAAAAATTAAACAAAGTAAAATTGATTGCAACAACATACAAATGCCTTCACCATACCTAAATTAAAATAATGACAACGTTGTCAATAAAAGGAGGGGATATGCAGTTGCGCATGCAGTACCATAGACACACCACCATTCAGTCTACACAGACACAGAGACCAGTAATTTTAAATTAGGTGGTGGGGAGGAGGGATCGGAGGAAGAGGAAGAACACACGTTAGAGGATCCCTGAGTCAAGCCATCATCACTTTAATGTCCTCCAAGTCATTGCTTTAAGGAAGAATTTTCAACAGAAGCTGTCTCAAAGAGAGCAACATCACCAGTATTTTGGCAGGCGTGTGTTGGACCAGCTATGAGGGGAGGTTGGAGGCTGGTAGTATTTTCTGCAGGCGTGTGTTGGACCAGCTATGAGGGGGGGTAGGAGGCTGGTAGTCTTTTATGCAGGCATGTGTTGGACCAGCTATGAGGGCAGGTCAGAGACCAGTAGTCTTTTTTGCAGATGTGCCTCAAACCGGCTATAAGGGGAGGTCGGACGACAGTAGTCTTTTTTGCAGGCGTGCATTGGACAAACTATGAGAGGATATAATAAAAGGAACCAAGTCCCCTAAGTGAATTACTGTTTGGGACACTACGGTGATAAAACAGCTTTATTGAAAAATTAAACAAAGTAAAATTGATTGCAACAACATACAAATGCCTTCACCATACCTAAATTAAAATAATGACAATGTTGTCAATAAAAGGAGGGGATATGGAGCTGCGCATGCAGTACCATAGACACACCACCATTCAGTCTACACAGACACAGAGACCAGTAGTTTTAAATTAGGTGGTGGGGAGGAAGGATCAGAGGAAGAAGAAGAACACAAGTTAGAGGATCCCTGAGTCAAGCCATCATCACTTTAATGTCCTCCAAGTCATCGCTTTAAGGAAGAATTTTCATCAGCAGCTGTCTCAAAGAGAGCAACATCACCAGTATTTTGGCAGGCGTGTGTTGGACCAGCTATGAGGGGAGGTTGGAGGCTGGTAGTATTTTCTGCAGGCATGTGTTGGACCAGCTATGAGGGCAGGTCAGAGGCCAGTAGTCTTTTTTGCAGATGTGCCTCGGACCGGCTATAAGGGAAGGTCGGATGACAGTAGTCCTTTTTGCAGGCGTGCATTGGACTAACTATGAGAGGATAAAATAAAGAGGAACCAAGTCCTCTAAGTGAATCACTGTTTGGGACACTACAGTGATAAAACAACTTTATTGAAAAATTAAACAAAGTAAAATTGATTGCAACAACATACAAATGCCTTCACCATACCTAAATTAAAATAATGACAATGTTGTCAATAAAAGGAGGGGATATGCAGTTGCGCATGCAGTACCATAGACACACCACCATTCAGTCTACACAGACACAGAGACCAGTAATTTTAAATTAGGTGGTGGGGAGGAGGGATCGGAGGAAGAGGAAGAACACACGTTAGAGGATCCCTGAGTCAAGCCATCATCACTTTAATGTCCTCCAAGTCATTGCTTTAAGGAAGAATTTTCAACAGAAGCTGTCTCAAAGAGAGCAACATCACCAGTATTTTGGCAGGCGTGTGTTGGACCAGCTATGAGGGGAGGTTGGAGGCTGGTAGTATTTTCTGCAGGCGTGTGTTGGACCAGCTATGAGGGGGGGTAGGAGGCTGGTAGTCTTTTATGCAGGCATGTGTTGGACCAGCTATGAGGGCAGGTCAGAGACCAGTAGTCTTTTTTGCAGATGTGCCTCAAACCGGCTATAAGGGGAGGTCGGACGACAGTAGTCTTTTTTGCAGGCGTGCATTGGACAAACTATGAGAGGATATAATAAAAGGAACCAAGTCCCCTAAGTGAATTACTGTTTGGGACACTACGGTAATAAAACAGCTTTATTGAAAAATTAAACAAAGTAAAATTGATTGCAACAACATACAAATGCCTTCACCATACCTAAATTAAAATAATGACAACGTTGTCAATAAAAGGAGGGGATATGGAGCTGCGCATGCAGTACCATAGACACACCACCATTCAGTCTACACAGACACAGAGACCAGTAGTTTTAAATTAGGTGGTGGGGAGGAAGGATCAGAGGAAGAAGAAGAACACAAGTTAGAGGATCCCTGAGTCAAGCCATCATCACTTTAATGTCCTCCAAGTCATCGCTTTAAGGAAGAATTTTCATCAGCAGCTGTCTCAAAGAGAGCAACATCACCAGTATTTTGGCAGGCATGTGTTGGACCAGCTATGAGGGGAGGTTGGAGGCTGGTAGTATTTTCTGCAGGCATGTGTTGGACCAGCTATGAGGGCAGGTCAGAGGCCAGTAGTCTTTTTTGCAGATGTGCCTCGGACCGGCTATAAGGGAAGGTCGGATGACAGTAGTCTTTTTGCAGGCGTGCATTGGACTAACTATGAGAGGATAAAATAAAGAGGAACCAAGTCCTCTAAGTGAATCACTGTTTGGGACACTACAGTGATAAAACAACTTTATTGAAAAATTAAACAAAGTAAAATTGATTGCAACAACATACAAATGCCTTCACCATACCTAAATTAAAATAATGACAACGTTGTCAATAAAAGGAGGGGATATGCAGTTGCGCATGCAGTACCATAGACACACCACCATTCAGTCTACACAGACACAGAGACCAGTAGTTTTAAATTAGGTGGTGGGGAGGAAGGATCAGAGGAAGAAGAAGAACACAAGTTAGAGGATCCCTGAGTCAAGCCATCATCACTTTAATGTCCTCCAAGTCATCGCTTTAAGGAAGAATTTTCATCAGCAGCTGTCTTAAAGAGAGCAACATCACCAGTATTTTGGCAGGCGTGTGTTGGACCAGCTATGAGGGGAGGTTGGAGGCTGGTAGTATTTTGTGCAGGCATGTGTGGGACAAGCTATGAGGGCAGGTCAGAGGCCAGTAGTATTTTTTGCAGATGTGCCTCGGACCGGCTATAAAGGGAGGTCGGATGACAGTAGTCTTTTCTGCAGGCATGCATTGGACTGACTAGGAGAGGATATAATAAAGAGGAACCAAGTCCTCTAAATGAATCACTGTTTGGGACACTACAGTGATAAAACAACTTTATTGAAAAATTAAACCAAGTAAGATTGATTGCAACAACATGCAAATGCCTTCACCATACCTAAATTAAAATAATGACAATGTTGTCAATAAAAGGAGGGGATATGCAGCTACGCATGCATAGACACACCACCATTCAGTCTACACAGACACAGAGACCAGTAATTGTCTGCTAATTATCACGCATAACACAAGTAGAGATGTATAGAACTGTTCGCCGGCGAACAGTTCCCGGCGAACTTAGCATGTTCGCGTTCGCCGCTGCCGGCGAACATATGCGATGTTCGGTCCGCCCCCCATAAGACATCATTGAGGCAAACTTTGACCCTGAACTTTACAGTCAGCAGACACATTTCCAGCCAATCAGCATACCTCCCTCCCACACCCTCCCACCTCCTATAAATAAGCAAGGGCAGCATCCATCTTAGATCATTCTGAAGCAGTGTGTGTAGTGAGAGTAGGGAGAGAGCTGCTGCTGCTGCTGCTGCTGTTAAGCTAGGGACAGTTAGTCAGTGTTCCTGGTCTTGCAGTGTTCTTGGTCCACTACTGCTGTAATATCAGCACCCCAAAAAGCCCTTCTAAGGGCTGGTATTTGTGTTTTTGTTTTTTTTTTATATATATATATATATATATATACCTAGCGTCCCCAAAAGCCCTTTTAAGGGCTGGTAATTGAGTTGTTTCTTCATATATATATATATCTATATCTATCTAGTGTCCCCAAAAGCCCTTTTAAGGGCTGGTAATTGAGGATTTTTTTTATTTATATATATACATATATATATATATATATATATATAGTGTCCCCAAAAGCCCTTTTAAGGGCTGGTAAGGTAATAGAGTTTTTTCTTTATATATATATCTATATATATCTATTGTACACTGCAGTTGCCTGCCCGCTGTGTGTGAGAGGCCACAGACCTACCACAGACTGTACTGTGTGCACACCACACTCATTTCGGGTGGCACAGGCACAGTACCTGGCATTTTAAAAAATATTTTTTTTTTCCTCTGTCATAATTGCAGTGAGTGCTGTGTCAGGTCCACAGAGTGCACTGTACCCACTGCAGTGCACTGCCCACCACTGATATATATACGGTGGCACAGCATCTTGTTGCAATAAATTGAAAAAAATATATATTTTTTATTATTGCAGTTGCCTGGGCTGCCAGTTACTGTCAGGTCCACAGAGTGTACTGTGCCCACTGCAGTGCCACTGTGTGCCCACCCACCACTGATATATAAGGTGGCACAGCAGCTTGCAAAGTAAAAAAAATATATATATTTTTTAATTGCAGTTGCCTGGGTGCCAGTGACTGCTGTCAGGTCCACAGAGAGTGTACTGTGCCACTGCCCACCCACCACTGATATATAAGGTGGCACAGCAGCTTGCAAAGTAAAATAAAATATATTTTTTTAAAATTGCAGTTGCCTGGGTGCCAGTGACTGCTGTCAGGTCCACAGAGAGTGTACTGTGCCACTGCCCACCCACCACTGATATATAAGGTGGCACAGCAGCTTGCAAAGTAAAATAAAATATATATTTTTTAAAATTGCAGTTGCCTGGGTGCCAGTGACTGCTGTCAGGTCCACAGAGAGTGTACTGTGCCACTGCCCACCCACCACTGATATATAAGGTGGCACAGCAGCTTGCAAAGTAAAATAAAATATATATTTTTTAAAATTGCAGTTGCCTGGGTGCCAGTGACTGCTGTCAGGTCCACAGAGAGTGTACTGTGCCACTGCCCACCCACCACTGATATATAAGGTGGCACAGCAGCTTGCAAAGTAAAATAAAATATATATTTTTTAAAATTGCAGTTGCCTGGGTGCCAGTGACTGCTGTCAGGTCCACAGAGAGTGTACTGTGCCACTGCCCACCCACCACTGATATATAAGGTGGCACAGCAGCTTGCCAAGTAAAAAAAATATATATATTTTTTAATTGCAGTTGCCTGAGTGCCAGTGACTGTCAGGTCCACAGAGTGTACTTTACCCACTGCCCAACACTCCTATAGGGTGGCACAGCACCTTGCACTCATAGTACACAACACATTAAAAAAGAAAATGACAGGCAGAGGCAGGCCACCCCGCAAGGGCCGTCGTGGTCGTGGTGCTGTGATTTCCTTAGGCCCTAGAATAATGCCCAGTGTTCAGAGGCCACCACAGGCCCTGAACTCAAAAAATTCTGAGGCCATAGTTGACTGGCTTACACAAGACACCCAATCGTCTACAGCTTCCGCTCGGAACCCTAATGCACCATCCTCCTCCAGCTCAGCTTCGGGCACCTCTCAATTTACCACTCGCCAGCCCGCCGGCACCACCACCAACACTAGCACCACAGCCGCTTCACTTGATCCGTCAGAGGAGTTATTTTCACATCAGTTTGAAGAAATAAGTGATGCGCAACTATTAGTGCCAGAGGATGTAGATAACGGGGATATGTCTCAGTCAGGCAGCATTATACACATGGACGTACATTGTGATGATGATGATGTTGTACCTGCTGCTGCTGCCTTTGCTGAGTTGTCAAGTGAAGCGGCTGATGATGACGATGTGTCTGTGGATGTCACCTGGGTGCCTGCTCGAAGAGCAGAAGAAGAGGGGGAAAGTTCAGATGGGGAGACAGAGAGGAGGAGGAGACGAGTTGGAAGCAGGGGGAGGAGGTCATCGCAAGGAGCTAGTGGCGCAGTCAGACAGCATGTAGATTCGGCACCCGGGGTCAGCCAGACAGCACGCCAATCAACGCAAGCTGTTGCCACCACCAGAATGCCGTCCTTGCAAAGCTCAGCAGTGTGGCATTTTTTTTGTGTGTCTGCCTCTGATATCAGCGATGCCATTTGTAACCTGTGCCAAAAGAAACTGAGTCGTGGGAAGTCCAACACCCACCTAGGTACAACTGCTTTGCGAAGGCACATGATCTCACATCACAAACGCCTATGGGATCAACACATGAGTAAAAGCAGCACACAAACTGAAAGCCACCATCCTCCTCCTGGTCCAGCATCTTCAGCCACGTCAACCACTGCTGTCCTCCATGCCCCCTATCAACAACCCGCCCCTCCGCCTCTCACCTTCAGCAGTTCCTGCTCGTCACCTGCCCACAGTCAGGTGTCTGTCAAGGAAATGTTTGAGCGTAAAAAGCCAATCTCGCAGAGTCACCCCCTTGCCCGGCGTCTGACAGCTGGCTTGTCGGAACTCTTAGCCCGCCAGCTTTTACCATACAAGCTGGTGGAGTCTGAGGCCTTCAAAAAATTTGTCGCTATTGGGACACCGCAGTGGAAGGTACCCGGCCGAAATTATTTTTCACAAAAGGCAATCCCCAACCTGTACTCTATTGTGGAAAAGGAAATCATGTCACGTCTGGCACACAGTGTTGGGGCAAGGGTCCATCTGACCACTGATAGCTGGTCTGCAAAGCACGGTCAGGGCAGGTATATAACGTACACTGCGCATTGGGTAAACCTGCTGGCGGCTGCCAAGCATGGAATGCGTGGCTCTGCTGCAGAGGAGTTGGTGACACCGCCACGACTTGCAGGCAGGCCTGCTGCCACCTCCTCTACTCCTCCTACTCCATCCTCTTTGCTAACCTCCTCGGCTGAGTCCTCTTCTGCTGTTGCGTCTTGCTCCACACCAACTGCACCCCCCAGCTCCCCAGGGGCTATTCCACATGCCGGATACGACAGTGTCACGCTGTCTTGGGGTTGACTTGCCTGAAAGCAGAGAGTCACACCGGACCAGCACTACTGTCCGCCCTGAATGCACAGGTGGATCAGTGGCTGACCCCGCACCAACTGGAGATCGGCAAAGTGGTGTGTGACAACGGGAGCAATTTGTTGGCAGCATTGAATTTGGGCAAGTTGACACATGTGCCGTGCATGGCACATGTGTTGAATCTGATTGTGCAACGTTTTGTGCAGAAGTACCCAGGCTTACAGGACGTCCTCAAGCAGGCCAGGAAGGTGTGTGGCCATTTCAGGCGTTCCTACACGGCCATGGCGCACTTTGCAGATATTCAGCGGCGAAACAACATGCCAGTGAGGCGCTTGATTTGCGACAGCCCGACACGTTGGAATTCAACACTGCTAATGTTCGACCGCCTGCTCCAACAAGAAAAAGCGGTCAACGAGTATTTGTATGACCGGGGTGCTAGGACAGCCTCTGCGGAGCTGGGTATTTTTTTGCCACGCTACTGGACGCTCATGCGCAATGCCTGTAGGCTCATGCGTCCTTTTGAGGAGGTGAAAAACCTAGTGAGTCGCACTGAAGGCACCATCAGCGACATCATCCCATATGTTTTTTTCCTGGAGCGTGCCCTGCGAAGAGTGCTGGATCAGGCCGTAGATGAGCGTGAAGAGGAAGAGTTGTGGTCACCATCACCACCACCAGAAACAGCCTTACCATCGATTGCTGGACCTGCGGCAACACTGGAAGAGGAGTGTGAGGAAGAGGAGTCAGAGGAGGAATGTGGCTTTGAGGAGGAGGAACACCAACCACAGCAGGCATCCCAGGGTGCTCGTTGTCACCTATCTGGTACCCGTGGTGTTGTACGTGGCTGGGGGGAAGAACACACCTTCAATGACATCAGTGAGGACGAGGAATTGGACATGAGTAGCTCGGCATCCAACCTTGTGCAAATGGGGTCTTTCATGCTGTCATGCCTGTTGAGAGACCCTCGTATAAAAAGGCTGAAGGAGAACGACCTGTACTGGGTGGCCACGCTACTAGACCCCCGGTATAAGCAGAAAGTCTGTGATATGTTACCCAATTACCGGCAGTCGCAAAGGATGCAGCAGCTACAAAATAAGTTAAAAACTATGCTTTACACAGCGTATAAGGGTGATGTCACAGCACAACGGGAATCCAACAGGGGAAGAGGTGAAAGTAATCCTCCTCCTACCACCACAACCACGCCGGCAAGGACAGGACGCTTTACAGACGTCTTGTTGATGGAGGACATGCGGAGCTTTTTTAGTCCTATGCATCGCCACAGCCCTTCGGGGTCCACCCTCAGAGAACGACTCGACCGACAGGTAGCAGACTACCTTGCCTTAACTGCAGATATCGACACTCTGAGGAGCGATGAACCCCTTGACTACTGGGTGTGCAGGCTTGACCTGTGGCCTGAGCTATCCCAATTTGCCATTGAACTTCTGGCCTGCCCCGCTTCAAGTGTGCTGTCAGAAAGGACCTTCAGCGCAGCAGGAGGTATTGTCACTGAGAAGAGAAGTCGCCTAGGTCAAAAAAGTCTTGATTACCTCACGTTTATTAACCACTTTACAACCGGAGGATTTTGCTGTCTTCCGTCCAGGCCACTTTTTGCGATTCGGCGCTGTGCGACTTCAACTGACAATTGCGCGGTCGTGCGACGCCGTACCCAAACGAAATTTACGTCCTTTTTTTCCCACAAACAGAGCTTTCTTTTGGTGGTATTTGATCACCTGTGCGATTTTTACTTTTTGCGCTATAAACAAAAAAAGAGCGTTTATTTTGAAAAAATAACAATATTTTTCACATTTTTTTATATGAAATTCCCCCCAAAAAAGATGTAAAAACCAATTTTTTTAAAAGTTTTTGGCCAATTTGTTTTATGCTACATATGTTTGGTAAAAAAAATCGCAATAAGCGTATTTTGATTGGTTTGCGCAAAAGTTATTGCGTTTACTAACAAAGGGAAAGATTTCTGTCATTTTTGGTGTTTTTTTTTTAACGCGTAATGGCGGCGATCTGCGATTTTTTTTGCGGGACTGCGACATTGCGGCGGACAGACCGGACCCCTGACTGACATTTTTGACACTTTTGGGGGTACCAGTGACATTACTGCAGTAATCAGTGCTATATATATGCACTGTTACTGTAAAAATGACACTGGCAGGGAAGGGGTTAATTTTATTGGAGAGGGAGGGGTTAATGTATGCCTGGTGCTTACTGACGTGTAGGGGGGGAGGTGACTATGTGATTCATGGACAGATCGGATGTCCAGCTATGCTGAACAGTCCGATCTGTCACTCCCTGTCACTATGGAGATCCGCCCGCTGTGTTTACACACAGCGGGCGGATCTCCAGACTCGATCCCCGACGATCGGGTAAGAGCAGCGGCGATCGCCGCTGCTCCTCCCCTGGCCCGACTCCCGCTGTGAATGAAAACAGCGGGAGCGAGCCTCCGGCGGCGCGCAAGCGCCGCCCAGAAGGGGAGGAGTCCAGTCACGTTAATACTACGTGGCTGGACGATAACGAACCACTCTGCCGCAGTAGTATTACTGTGAGCGGTTGCAGAGTGGTTAAGATGAATGAGGCATGGATCCCGAAGGGACTGACAGTGGGGGATGCATTTGACCAAAAAAGGCCTGGTGATGACTGAGATGCCTTGGCCTAAAAATGGTCCACACGCTGCTGTATATAATCATTCTCTGCATGCCGGATGACTTACGTGACGTCTCCGCCACCAACTACGGTTCAAGCCGCAATGTTTTAGTGCACTTTCTGCCTTAAAACCTCAATTTTTCAGGCCGCTGCTACAGCAGCGGCTGCAACAATACCTACTTTTTCATGCATGTGTACATGCCTAATTTTTCTGGCCTCTGGTGCTACACTGTGGCTGCAAAAAAACAAAAAAACAAAAAAAAAGGCACATACATGTGTCAATTCCCCTTCGTGATCGTTACCTTGTCGTGGTGAAGGGGCTTGCGTATCACAATGAAGCGATCACCTCTAGGATTGTGTTGGCACACCCCAGATGATAAGGTCGTTGCTTCATTGTGTACAGACCAAAAGCGATCCGCAGGATAATTTTTCATAAAAAAAAACATTCATTTTATTTCATTCTTTCTGCGGAGCTGGGTATTTTTTGGCCGCGTTACTGAATGCTCATGAACAATGGCTGTAGGCTCATGCGTCCTTTTGCGGAGATGACAACCCTGGTGGTCAGTCGAACCCAAGGCAACATCATCGACCTCATCCCATATGCGTTTTTTCTGGAGCGTGCCCTGCGAAGAGTACTGGATCAGGCTGTAGATGAGCATGAAGAGGAAGAGTTGTGGTCCTCATCACCACCAGAAGCAGCCTTGTCGTTGTCAATTGCTGGACCTGTGGCAACGCAGAGAGAGGAGTCTGAAGAAGAGAAGTCAGAGGAGGAAGGTGGCTTTGAGGAGGTGGAATACCAGCCACAGCAGGCGTCCCAGGGGGCTTGTTCTCACCTTTCGGGGACCCTTGGTGTTGTATGTGGCTGGGTGGAGGAAGAGACCTTCAATGATGTCAGTGAGGACAAGGAACGGGACATGGCTAGCTTGGTATCCAACCTTGTGCAAATTGGGAGTTTGCGGTTGTGCAAATGGACTGACTGACTGTTAAACGGGGAGTTTGGTCTGTCAGAGTTTGGTCTGTCACTGTGAAGCGGGCGACGGGCGTAACCCTTACACTACTTGACCGATAAAACATCATACCTGATCGTATTCACACACTGGATGTTTTAGTGCTGGTTTACACTGCCGCTACCACTAAAGTAGCGTCGCTTCCAGTGCGACTTTGGCGCGACTTAGCGCGACTTTGGCGCGACCTCATCGCGAGGCGACTTTTTATTTGGCCAATCACAATATCATGTTTTGTGACCGTCACCTAATTTCCTTTTCCTGTTTTTTGTTTTACATATTTCCCCATGTGTGCAGTGTTGTCTGTGTCATAGCTCAACTGATAGGCATGTTTGCCTTGGCATATCATATTTCAGCTTGCCAGAAAGAAAAAAAGACAGCTGGAAAGACACTGCATTAGTTTTCTACTAAAAATCATAAGAAAAATGCTGTTTTTTTTGGGTTGTGGACATACTACAGAGCTGAAACTTGACAGGTACACTTTTTAGACCCCCCAGACACTAAATACAAAAAATGACATGCCTGCCTAAAAAAATGCCCGCTAAATGCCTGCAAGAAAAAAAGCCAGCCGCAGAGAAGCCGTATTCCTGAAAATATAATAAAAATGCTGTTTTTTAGGGGTTCTGGACATGCTACAGAGCTGAAACTTGACAGGTACACTTTTTAGACCCCCCAGACACTAAATACAAAAAATGACATGCCTGCCTAAAAAAATGCCCGCTAAATGCCTGCAAGAGAAAAAGCCAGCCGCAGAGAAGCCGTATTCCTGAAAATATAATAAAAATGCTGTTTTTTAGGGGTTCTGGACATGCTACAGAGCTGAAACTTGACAGGTACACTTTTTAGACCCCCCAGACACTAAATACAAAAAATGACATGCCTGCCTAAAAAAATGCCCGCTAAATGCCTGCAAGAGAAAAAGCCAGCCGCAGAGAAGCCGTATTCCTGAAAATATAATAAAAATGCTGTTTTTTAGGGGTTCTGGACATGCTACAGAGCTGAAACTTGACAGGTACACTTTTTAGACCCCCCAGACACTAAATACAAAAAATGACATGCCTGCCTAAAAAAATGCCCGCTAAATGCCTGCAAGAGAAAAAGCCAGCCGCAGAGAAGCCGTATTCCTGAAAATATAATAAAAATGCTGTTTTTTAGGGGTTCTGGACATGCTACAGAGCTGAAACTTGACAGGTACACTTTTTAGACCCCCCAGACACTAAATACAAAAAATGACATGCCTGCCTAAAAAAATGCCCGATAAATGCCTGCAAGAGAAAAAGCCAGCCGCAGAGAAGCCGTATTACTGAAAATATAATAAAAATGCTGTTTTTTAGGGGTTCTGGACATGCTACAGAGCTGAAACTTGACAGGTACACTTTTTAGACCCCCCAGACACTAAATACAAAAAATGACATGCCTGCCTAAAAAAATGCCCGCTAAATGCCTGCAAGAGAAAAAGCCAGCCGCAGAGAAGCCGTATTCCTGAAAATATAAGAAAAATGCTGTTTTTTAGGGGTTCTGGACATGCTACAGAGCTGAAACTTGACAGGTACACTTTTTAGACCCCCCAGACACTAAATACAAAAAATGACATGCCTGCCTAAAAAAATGCCCGCTAAATGCCTGCAAGAGAAAAAGCCAGCCGCAGAGAAGCCGTATTCCTGAAAATATAAGAAAAATGCTGTTTTTTAGGGGTTCTGGACATGCTACAGAGCTGAAACTTGCCAGGTACACTTTTTAGACCCCCCAGACACTAAATACAAAAAATGACATGCCTGCCTAAAAAAATGCCCGCTAAATGCCTGCAAGAGAAAAAGCCAGCCGCAGAGAAGCCATATTCCTGAAAATATAAGAAAAATGCTGTTTTTTAGGGGTTCTGGACATGCTACAGAGCTGAAACTTGACAGGTACACTTTTTAGACCCCCCAGACACTAAATACAAAAAATGACATGCCTGCCTAAAAAAATGCCCGCTAAATGCCTGCAAGAGAAAAAGCCAGCCGCAGAGAAGCCATATTCCTGAAAATATAAGAAAAATGCTGTTTTTTAGGGGTTCTGGACATGCTACAGAGCTGAAACTTGACAGGTACACTTTTTAGACCCCCCAGACACTAAATACAAAAAATGACATGCCTGCCTAAAAAAATGCCCGCTAAATGCCTGCAAGAGAAAAAGCCAGCCGCATTGAAGCCATATTCCTGAAAATATAAGAAAAATGCTGTTTTTTAGGGGTTCTGGACATGCTACAGAGCTGAAAATTGACAGGTACACTTTTTAGACCCCCCAGACACTAAATACAAAAAATGACATGCCTGCCTAAAAAAATGCCCGCTAAATGCCTGCAAGAGAAAAAGCCAGCCGCAGAGAAGCCGTATTCCTGAAAATATAAGAAAAATGCTGTTTTTTAGGGGTTCTGGACATGCTACAGAGCTGAAACTTGACAGGTACACTTTTTAGACCCCCCAGACACTAAATACAAAAAATGACATGCCTGCCTAAAAAAATGCCCGCTAAATGCCTGCAAGAGAAAAAGCCAGCCGCAGAGAAGCCGTATTCCTGAAAATATAAGAAAAATGCTGTTTTTTAGGGGTTCTGGACATGCTACAGAGCTGAAACTTGACAGGTACACTTTTTAGACCCCCCAGACACTAAATACAAAAAATGACATGCCTGCCTAAAAAAATGCCCGCTAAATGCCTGCAAGAGAAAAAGCCAGCCGCAGAGAAGCCATATTCCTGAAAATATAAGAAAAATGCTGTTTTTTAGGGGTTCTGGACATGCTACAGAGCTGAAACTTGACAGGTACACTTTTTAGACCCCCCAGACACTAAATACAAAAAATGACATGCCTGCCTAAAAAAATGCCCGCTAAATGCCTGCAAGAGAAAAAGCCAGCCGCAGAGAAGCCATATTCCTGAAAATATAAGACAAATGCTGTTTTTTAGGGGTTCTGGACATGCTACAGAGCTGAAACTTCACAGGTACACTTTTTAGACCCCCCAGATGCTAAATCCAAAGAAATTTTTTATTTTTATTTTTTTTTAATTTTTCCAATAATTGGCTCTCTATCAAAAAATTATAATTTTTAAGAACTTTTTTTTGCGTGATCCCTCTCCGGCATGCCACAGTCCAGGTGTTAGTCCCCTTGAAACAACTTTTCCATCACTATTGTGGCCAGAAAGAGTCCCTGTGTGTTTTAAAATTCGCCTGCCTATTGAAGTCTATGGCGGTTCGCCCGGTTCGCCGGTTCGCGAACATTTGCCGATGTTCGCGTTCGCCGTTCGCGAACGGCGAATTTTAGGTTCGCGACATCACTAAACACAAGGTCCATCTTCTGATGAATGAACTATGGAGATAAAAATTATGTCATTCTGCGGGGCAGAATAATGGTTGCATATAATAATAGTAGGGAATGGAGCAATAGGGCTGCTAAGGTGCAATTCTGGGTATAATGTCTCTTATCTGATGTACTGATAAGCAGCACCCAGTAGTACCGATTGGAGATATAATGTCCCTTGTCAGGTTTAAACAGGTAACCAGAGTTGATGCCGTGGTGGAGCTATGCTGGCAAAGTACCTCAGCAATATAAACAAATGGAAGACAACCAGTGGCTTGTCACTCTGAAGAAGTTAGCGTTATTGGCTAACATGACACGTCAGCATGTCTTCATCAAACACATGACGTCCAATGGGGATGGCGGCTGTGAGCATGCGCCTTTGTTCTCGGCTTTTGGCAGTTATCGGAGTGAGGAGCGGGCTGCTTGAACTTGGAGCAAGACGATAACCACTACAACACCTACCGGGAGCTTAAGAGACATATTCACATAGAAAGTGGTGAGCATTCCCCCACTGACTGTTTTCCATCTGTTTATATTGCTGAGGTGCAGCAGAAGCCGGTAGTCTCTTTTGCAAGTGTGAGTTGGACCAGCTGTAAGGGGAGGTTAGAGACTGGTAGTTTTCTCTGCAGGTGTGCGTTCGAATGGCTGTGAGAGGAGGTTGGAGGCCAGTAGTTTCTTCTGCAGGAATGGGTTGCATCGGTTATAAGGGGAGATAAAAGGCTGGTAGTCTTTGCTGCAGGTGTGCATTGCACCGGCTATGAGGGGAGATTAGAGGCCAGTAGTTTCTACTGCAGGCGTGAGTTAGACCTGCTCTAAGTAGAGGTTGGAGGCTGGTAACCTTTTCTGCAGGTGTGCCTTGGAACGGCTATGAGGGGAGGTTAGAGGCCTGTAGTCTTCTGCAGCTGTGCCTTGGACTGGCTGTTAGGGGAGATTGGAGACAGGCAGTCTCTTTTGCTGGCACGTGTTGGGTGGGCTGTGAGGGGGGACTGAAGGCTGGTACTTTCATTTGGCAGGTGTGTATTGGATCAGCTATAACAGAACGTCCTGTCCAATCCACTGTGGCATTGTGTAGCTGTTGTTGCCTTGCTCTTTTTCTAGCAGTTTTGCAATGACTGCACTGCATTAGTTGCAGTCAGTGCCTTACTGGAGAGGGTAGTAGTCCTCCACTGACTCCAGTCCAGTCCAATCCACTGTGACATTGTGTAGCTGTTGCCTTGCTCTTTTTCTAGCAGTTTTGCGCTGACTTCACTGCATTAGTTGCAGTCAGTGCCTTACTGCAGAGGTAGTCCTCTTCCACTGACTCTAGTCCATACAATCCACTGTGTATGTGTATTTTGAGTAGCTGTTGTTATTGCCTAGCTTTTTTTCAAGCTGTTTTGCACTGACCGCACTGCAGTAACATATTGCAGTGTGTAATGCCTCGTACACACGCAACGGTTATCGGCCGACCAATCGTCTGTCTTTTGTCCAGTGTTGTTGTGTTGGTTGAAATGTGCTCTAGACTGCATACGAATTTTCTCGGCCAACAACAGCCAACTTCAGAAGTGATGTCATGTGCTGGTTTACTTTCCGTGTGTTTTTTCTTCTCTGAGCATGCCCAGTCTTGCTCATCTGATTTTTGTCTGCCGAAATCTGTACTGACTGATGGAAAATCATAGCATGCACACCAGATTTTGTTCGGCCGAAAAGTCGCAGTCGGTTGTCGGAATCATCATACGAACAAGCCGATAATCGGCCGATCGGACGTTGGCGAAAATTCACGGCCAACAATCGTTGCGTGTGTACGAGGCATAAGTCCACTACTGCAGCACTGTTATAATAAAAGTGCTGCAGTAGTGGACTCACACATTGCAATATGTTACTGCAGTTCCCTGGAATTGAAGTTTTCATATCAGTTTTTATGCAGTGAAGGTGTGAAGAACGAGCACTTAATGTTAAAAATGTTAATGAATAAAGATTAACATGTTTATTAAGAGATTTCTGTCGTATTTTGTGTTTTTTTGGGTAATTTTTACATGTGTGAAAATATCGGCCACTATCGGCCGATACCGATATACAATCGGCAAAATATCGGTATCGGCAACGAAAAAACGATATCGGTCGATCACTGGTATCATCATATATTATTCTTGTCTGGTTTCTGTTTAGTAATAACATCTCTGATACACAATTGATTACATTTCTTTGCTCCTGACAGATTTAGCTGCCCTGTATAGTCACACAACAGGTTCACTTTACCCCTGATCTTGAAGCTAAACTGAACTTGTATTTGCAATCAGCTCAATACAAGCCAGGTGTATAAAAACAAAAAGGTGTGTAAAGCAAGACAGAAAGTTATCTTTAAAAATCAGTTGCAGCCTAAATAGAAAAGCCTGTGCCCTGCCAGAATGCCACAGGGAAGGTCCATTGCTCTCTATTGCTAAGCAGTCGTCTCTCTGCAGAGGTCCAACTTGCTCCCTGAACAGTCAAAACTAGAGCTCTCCAATCAACAGGGAGCTTGGGTTTTATTGATCCCAGTGCCATAGGTCAGACTCAGCAAGGGGCGTGTCAGATCTCTGCAGAGAGATAATTGCTTCTACACAGAGAGCAAGAGCCCCACTCTGCAGATGCTGGCAAGTGGTGGATGTTTTTCAAACTGCAGCACAGTACATTGAATGTCTTTTTGTTATGATGCACCTAGAACATACAGTATTTAGCTGATTAAAATTAAAAGCTCATTTTGGGCCTTAAGGCCCCATTCACAGCTCAGCGTTTTGTAGCTTGAAGCTCCAAAACACTGGAGGAGAAAAAAACTTTTATTCTCTATGGAGATGGTTCGCATCTACACTCCAAGTCGCCTAAAGCCAAATGCCTGAAGCTCAAAAAAGTTCTGGAGCTTTTATTGTAGCTCAAATCGGGAAGATTTGAGCATTTGTTGTGCGTTTATATTCCCATAGAAATTAATAGAAATGCGCCATTAGCATGTGCGAGTTTTTTGCACGTATTTTCTCAATCTTCTGCTTAAAGCATAACTCCACTTTTGTTGAGCAAAAAAACATTCCCCTCTGGGTGATCTCTGTACATTGCAAAGATTTTAACAAACTTTGTTGCAGATTCCTACCTTTTGTTATTCTGAAGAAATCATTATTTGTTCCTCTGTGCCCCTGTGCTGATTGGGTCTAATGGGAGTGGTTTCATAATTATCTATCAGCTGTGGCAGCTGCAGGGATCTAATGAGGAAAACTGCTGGGCCTGCATCCCTTTAGACGTGTTCCTATTGGGAGTATATCACCAAAAATTACATTTTTGTTGCAGGGGATGCCAGAAATCTGACTTGTATCTTAGGCAGTAGTGATGAGCCGAACAGCCCCCTGTTCGGTTCGCACCAGAACATCTCGAACAGGGGAAATCTTCTAGCGATAATGCGAACTCCATTAAAGTCTATGGGACACGAACATGAAAAATCAAAAGTCCTAATTTTAAAGGCATAAATGCAAGTTATTGGCCATCAAAAAGTGTATGGGGACCTGGGTACTACCCTGTGGGACATGAATCAATGCAAAACATTTTTTTCAAAACGATCATTTTTAGAGGAGCAGTAATTTTAATAATGCTTAAAATGAAATAATACAAATGAAAAATTCCTTTATATATCGTGCCTGGGGGGCCCCTTAATGTGCCTGTAAAGTAGCACATTTGTGCATGTTTGTAGCCTTCTGCAGCAATACTGACATTTCTAAAGGAAAAAATGTAATTTAAACTTGCTCGCGGCTGTAATGTATTGTCGGGTCCCAGCAATACAGATAAAAAAATAAAAAAAAAAACGCCATGGGGTCCCCCCAGTCCATACCAGGCCCCTCGTGCCAAAATTAAAAAAAAAAACAGCATGGGGTTCCCCTTAAAATCCATACCAGACCCTTATCCAAGCACACAGCCTGGCTGGCCAGGATGAGGGTGGGGGCATCGTACCCCTACCCATTAACCAAAAAAAGTGTACAAAAAAATTAAAGACAAAAGCCAGTTTTGGAAAAGTCCTTTATTAAAAAATAAAAAAATACTGTCCCCCAATGATCGCCTGCCCGCCCGCCCGCCCGCCCTAAAAATAGAAAAAAAAAGAAAAAAGCTCCTGCTTCTCTGGACGCTTCCCGTGCTATGAGCTGTTTTGAGTTTGACAGCTGCCCACAATGCACTGCTCAGGTGCAGTGAATAAATTACATGACGTCAGTTTTTTTCTTTTTCTATTTTTCGGGGGACACTATTTTTTATTTTTTAATAAAGGACTTTTCCAAAACTGGCTTTTGTCTTTCATTTTGTCCCCTTTCCCAGAGCACCCACCCCCCATGTTGAGGGCATGTGGCAAGGTATGGTTCAGGAAGGTGGGCGCTCGCTTGCCCCCACCCCCATCCTAGCCAGCCAGGCTCTGTGCTCGGGGACTTCTGGGAAAATTGGTGAGCCAATACCACAAGCAGGATCTGGGGTGTGGTCAGTAAACATTCTGTGTACGGAACACCTCCAGGTAGACATATTGCATTGCATTTTCAGAAATTTAAAAACAGTTGCAGATTGAAAAGGAAAGGTAATTTTCATTAACATTCAATTACAATATGATTTGTCACAATTGTATACGCTATATTGTTTTTTCTTTATTTGCTGGTTTTTTCCCCCACGAAAGTGGAGTTACCTATTAAATGAAAAAAAATAAAAAAATAAAATAGTAATATTATATGAATAAATAAATGTAAAATAAATACACAAATAGCAAAAATCATCATAAATAAATAATAAATACAATAAATGAATAATATGTAATAATACAAAATAATAATTAACCCCAAACCTTAAAAAAATAATTAATAATTATAATAATAATAATAACAATAATAATAAAAAACCCCCACAAAAAATTACTATTACTCTAATAATAATAATGTATTTATTTTTAAGTGTTAGGGGTTAAGGTTAGGGGTTAATTATTTATTTATTATTATTTATTATTCATTTATTGAATTTATTTATTATTTAGTTAAGTTTTTTTTAATATTTATTTGTGTATTTATTTTTTTTTCTACTTTACTAACACCCTAACAAAAAATAAATAAACCTAACCCTAACCCAACTCCTATTTCTAACTCCAGCCTAACCTTAACTCTAACTCCTTATCCTAACAAAAAAAAAAAAAAAAAATTGAAAACGCCTAGCAACAAATGATGCAACAGATGATAGCTTTCTCTATTTGTTAAAAAAAAAATACGCCAAGGCTCAAAAACACTGTATGAAAACGCATAATAACATGCCAAAAAAAACACTGGAATAAACGCTCAAAGAGGCTACTCTCAGGTGTTAACCACTTCAATACAGGGCACTTTCACCCCCTTCCTGCCCAGGCCAATTTTCCCCTTTTAGCGTTGCATTTTGAATGACAATTGCGCGGTCATGCAACACTGTACCTACACCAAATTGTCATTTTTTCCCCCACAAATAGAGCTTTCTTTTGGTAGTATTTGATCACCTCTGGGTTTTTTCCTTTTTGCTAAACAAATAAAAAAAAACTGAAAAGTTTAAAAATAAAAAAAGTTTTTTTGTTTATGTTATACAATTTTGTAAATAAATATGTTTTTTCCTGCACTGACAGGCACTGATGAGGAGGCACTGATGGGGTGGCGCTGATGGGGTGGCACTGATAGGCGGCACTGATAGGCGGCACTGATAGGCGGCACTGATAGGCATTGATATGTGGCACTGATAGGTAGCACTGATATGCAGCATTGGTGGGCACTGATAGGCGGCACTGCTGGGCACTGATAGGCGGCATTGATGGGCACTGATTGGTGGCACTGATGGGCACTGATAGGTGGCACTGATGGGCACTAATAGGCGGCACTGGTGGGCGACACTGGTCGCCCGGGGGGCGCGCAGAGCGTATTATCCTGCCGCCGTCATATGACGTCCAGTCAGGATAATACAACCACAATCCCGCCGTCAAACTGCTATAGGGCGGGCGGGAAGTGGTAAAATTACAGTTTAGCAGGTATTAGATGTGGTGGCTGCATTCATTTTCTTTTTTCCCTTTTTCATCTAATGACCCCACCAGTAAGATAATCCCTGTCCTAGGGTGAAAAAGCTTGTTCACCATACTTTATATATGGAAGAGAATCATAGTCACCAGTCACCCCTAGGTAAAAAGTGTGTTAGGAATATAGGACACCCACTTCCAATCTTCTTAACATAAGGGGCAGGTGTCCTGTAGTCCACAAAGGAGAATTCAGCAGGGCTGATAATACTGCTAGAGGTTTCAGTGCAGCAGAGGCATAAAGCACAGGAACTTAGAAGCTTACTAGATTTCTGGCAGGTATTTTTTAATGGGACCAACAAGGGGAAGTTCATTATTTGCTTTACGTATCCTTTAATCCACTGATGTATGCCATACATCGGCAGCAGTGGGGAAAGGGGGGGCTTACACACACTACCACTGCCATGTCCTTTGTGCTACCTGTACAGTTAAAGGGTTGGTCAACCTAAAAGTGATATTTTAGTTAAAGGTGAAGTCTGTTGGGCCTAGTCTAACGCAGTCTTTTTACATATGTCTTTCATAGTGTCATCACCTTACAATTGTATTCTTGCTCTGTTCCTGCCCAGAATGAGATATTCCCACTTCTGTTGCATGCACCATCCAATGAACTTATTCACTCATTCATGAGAGTCAACCCTTCTTGTAATGGCTGGAGTAAATTTGAAGAACTGGGATCTCACTTCCAGACATCTCATCCCAACATATGAGGAACAGTGACGTAGTATAACGCTCCTCCATTACTGAAGGTTTTTGGTTGATTGACCCTCCAAAAATGGCCATGTATACAATCCTCCTATACTGTTATAACATTGCCTGTGCTCCTTTCTTGTCCAGGAAATCAGAAACGACTTAGGGGAACATTTATAAAACAATAGTATGGCTTTAGTAGTGTTTAGTGGTTCATCAGTGTTGGTCAACTTGAAAATTACAGAGAGCCTCTAGTACGGCCTCCAGTACTTTCAGAGGGTCGCAATAGCAGGTATGTTTATTTGTCCATTTTGGTGTGTTGGAAGTCCAATTAAATAAATGGACTGTCGACCCCGTTCTGAAAGGCTTAGTGTCTGACCTATACTCCTTACTTACAGAAACTTTGGGCCACTCTCCTATTCATCAAAGTGGGAAGCTGACTTGGGCAGACCCTGTGATGGAAACCTCCCGCACCCAGCTTGGGTGCTTCTGTCAAGATACAGCTTCCTCCAGTCTGGACCTAAAAGCCAAGTATTATCTAGACGACACTAGCTTAGGTGCAAACTGGAACTGAAATTCTTTATTGAAAATTCACACAGAATATATAGCACACAAGATTATGTAATACCTTGATCATAGTGCGTGTCCGATTACATTAGGGAGTGCCCCCCAAAGCTCAAAAATAGAGCAACAGAGGCAGTAGCTAGGGGTGTATTAGGGGCATATCCAGAGTCTAGTCTCGGGAACAGAACTGTTTTTAGCGTATCATACAGTCTTAACCTTGTTTAAAACAGTGACACGTTTAAAATGATGCTACTTCCTCGCAGAGGGGGTAGGGAAGAATAGTGAGACCTTCCAACCATAGTAATGAAAATGTAAGGCCCGCCTGCAACAGTGGCGGCGTTCTTAACACATATCAACTTCACAGGACATCTTTATAATTTCCCAGCTGGTTTCCTGATGCGCTACAGTATAGTGCACCTCTCCATCTAGGACTCCTTCCCTTCGTCACACACCGTGGCAAAACTAAGGGGGAAGGCTGCTACAGCGCACCTCTCCACCCGGGACTCATGCCCCTAAAGCAGGGGGTGCCCAATTTTTTGAGGAGAAAGGGACACTTTAGTGCCTTGGTAACTGGTTGCAGGCCACAATGAGCGGAGCGGGCAGATGACAGCTCCATGTCCATTCAGCAGATGCAGAGCAGACACGGACAAAGCCCAATCTACTCAATGGGCCCTCCAATCCGCCCAGACAGAAGGGGACGGATTCCCCTCTGTTTTTTTTTTTAAAGGATCAGATTGAAGATAGGCGGGTGTAAATGGAAACAAGTCAGTTTACATCTTCCGCTCTATAGAGGTGAATAGAGGGTCCAATTGGGTCCACCCGAAAAAGCGACAGGTGGACCCAATTAGACCAATTGTGTGAAAAGGGCCTAAGGCTGCTTTCACATGGATGCACTGCAGTTTACCTGCACCTCAACTAACCTCAATCTTCACTTCTTCCTCAGGATTACTGCAGTTATAGCTGGCTGCTGCTGTCTCCCAGGCGGGTATGGCTGGTGGCTGCTGCTGGCTGCCCTACAGGGCTGGTATTGCTGGCTGGTACTGCTGGTGGGTACTGCTAGTGGGTACTGCTGGTGGGTTCTGCTGGCGGGTACTGCTGGCGGGTACTTCTGGCTGGTGCTGGTGGGTACTGCTGGCCGGTACTGCTGGCGGGTACTGCTAGCTAGTACTGCTGGTGTGCTCTGCTGGCTGGTACTGCTGGTGGATTCTACTGGCTGGTACTGCTAGCTGGTGCTGGTGGGTACTACTGGCTGGTACTGCTGGTGGGTACTGTGGCTGGTGCTGGCGGGTACTGCTGGTGGGTTCTGCTGGTGGGTACTGCTGGCTGGTACTGCTGGCCAGTAATGCTAGTGGGTACCTCTGGCTGGTACTGCTAGTGGGTACTTCTAGCTGGTACTGCTGGCTGGTACTGCTGATGAGTACTTCTGGCTGGTGTTGGTGGGTACTGCTGGCTGGAACTGCTAGCGGGTACTGCTAGCTAATACTTCTGGCTGGCACTGCCGGCTGGTACTACTGGTGGGTTCTGCTTGCTGGTACTGCTGGCTGGTACTGCTGGTGGGTACTGCTAGCTGGTATTGCTGGTGGGTACTGTTGGCTGGTACTGTTGGCAGTTACTGCTGACTAGTACTGCTGGTGGGTACTGCTGGCTGGTACTTCTGGCTAGTACTGCTGGTGGGTACTGCTGTCTGGTACTGCTGGTGGATACTGCTGTCTGGTACTGCTGGTGGGTTCAGCTGGCTGGTACTGCTTGCTGGTGCTGGTGGGTACTGCTGGCTTGTACTGCTGGCAGTATTGCTAGCCGGTACTTCTGGCTGGTACTGTGGGCTGGTACTGCTGGTGGGTACTGCTGATGGGTACTGCTGGCTGGTACTGCTGGTGGGTACTGCTGTCTGGCACTGCTGGTGGGTACTTCTGGTGGGTACTGTTGGGGGGGTATGGCTGACTGGTGCAGGTGGGTACTGTTGGTGGGTTCCCGACCCACCATTCCTGACCATCAGTGTGACAGGAGCGGCACTGGAGGAAGCATGCGGCTGCAGTAGAGAGCAGAGCCACTGCTTCCTGTATTGCTCCTGTCACAGGCGGTGTACATTTGGTATCACTCCGCCTGCCTATAACAGTAGCCGGCGCTATACAGGAAGCATGGTCTCCGCTTCCTCTAGTGTTGGCTCCATTAGTTAGAGTGATGCTCAGGGATGGCGGAGTGGGAACCTGCAATCTGGGCTTGCTGATTCGCAATCTCAGAGAAGGAGGGATAATCATTAATATTTTCTCGGGGGGGGGGGGCAATTGGACCTGCCCCTGGGGTGTACACATGCCATGGCAGTGAAGCTAGGCTTTGCAAATTATAGAAGCACATTTGAATGAGTCCTTATTATTTGTTTTATTTATTTTTTAGAATTGTATTTGGTCTTTATTTTTTTAGACTTTTATTAATTTACCTTTTTTAGCTGTCCTATTGAGGGGCTTTGGTGAAATTTCAGGGGTCCAAACAGACCCCTGATGTTTCACCTTTAAGACTGAGAAATGAAAAGAGAACATAAATTCATCAGTTAACATGCTTCAATGATGAATGGACAGAGGAGCGATCAATACCGATCGCTCACTGTGTTCATCCAGAAAAGGACATATCTACTGGCCCTTTCCCCTACTCTTTATACTGAAATGCCCCCCTGTGTGCCAGCAGCAGCTGCTATGGAGAGAGATGAGGAGGGAATCCGGCAACGCTGCAGGGGAGGGACAGCAAGGGGGGCGCAGATAGGACTGATCCTACTGCAGTACAGCCAGAGGGAGGGAGAGGAAGAGAAGCCAGCAGTTCTGAAAGGAAAGGACTGAGATGACCCTGTAAAGGAGGACCAGCTGTATTGCCTTGTCAGGGGCCCTGGCGCACTGGGTGAGTAGGGTGTGCCCAGGCATACCCCCTGAGCACACCTATGAGCTTGATCACCTTATCCTAAACAATTTGCACATCTAAGGAATAGCTAACATAAAAAGTATGCTAAGCCCCATCTAGCAATTAAAAGCTGACAGTGATCTAATTAACATAAAATAAATAATAACTAGTCACTTAAACAAGCCTAGGTGCCCAGACTGGCAACAACCCCACAACCCTGGATTCACAAAGTACTACATTACACATTGTCATATGCATAAACACATAACATCCCACAACGGTTCGATAAGAAGGTAAAGTGGACACAATTTTAAATCACATCTCCAAGAGATGGGCAGACAGACAGAAACAATAGGTGACTCAATTAACAATGAGAATGCACACCTAAGAGGCACACAATGGGCAAAAGACACATATAACACCTTAAATAGATTATAGTAGGGGATCCCAGTATCAGGCTGGTTTGAGCTGATTTTTTTGGCATCTGCCCTTAGTCTAACAGTCTAAAGCAGTCATTGCTGGTATGGGCACAAATGACCCAAAACTTGTATCCCGGGCATAGATTCTCAGAGTCTGTGTGTTTCGGGGAGACATGAACTTAAATCTGAAGCAAGACCACTCCAAGGGTTTCCCAGGCACACACCTCCCAAGAACAGAGCCCCCTCAAAAGCCAGGGTCCATAGTCAGTAGGCAAGAGGCTACCTTGAACTGCCTGCAGTACCCTTGAAGTCCCCTCCAAAAATCCTGTCCTTGTTGGGTATGTCACATTTCTCACCCCATCCAAAGTTATTTTTGCCAACATTTAGCAATGACATTTCTGCTGAACATGCTAAGATCATAGTGCACCCCCCCCCCCCACACTGCCCCCCATTCTGCCTTTTCTGAAGGCCAGGAAGTATACTGGAATAATAGGTCAAGCCTGATGTTGTCAAGCCAAGCGTAAAGAGTAAAAATAAGTCAATTTTTTTAGCCTTAGGTAGATTGGAGAAGAGTTATAACCACTGTTAACCGCTTCCAGAGCAGGCCTTTCCTGGCACTTTTTGTTTACATATAACAATCAGTATCAGAAAATTACTTAGTATCTCCTAAAATCACACGATATTTGCGTAGCGGTTATTTATTTTATTGTTTTTAAATACACTTTTCTTAGATTTTAAAGCGGAGTTCCGGCCGCAAAATCGTTATTTTAGATTTTGTGGCATCCGTTTCCTTATTGTACCCTGAAAAAGAATTGGATATTCCTGAATTATTATTTTTTTTTTTACTTACCTTGTTTCAGCAGAAAATATACTCACCTTTCCTTCCACTTCCTCCCTGTGTCCCGCAATGCATCCTGGGAGCTCTTACTGATCACTCCCAGGAGGCAATGGGCAGTGACATAGGCGCTTGGCCGCTCCTCTCATCGCGTTATTTCCAAACAGAAAATGACGCGATGAGAGGCGAAGCACAGCGCGGACGGCGCCAGCCTATTGCCAGTACTTTCCTTTGTACTGGGCATGCACGAGATTTCGCGCTGCATTGATCGGCCCCCCTCCATCTACAACCAGGAAGCAGGGCATATTTGTGCACACTGCGGCTTCGGGGGGCCATGGAAAAGATGGCGGCGCTCTGCAAAAATTTTATAAAGTAAGATTTTAGTATTGCCAATCTATTATTTACATGTATAAAATCGGATTAGCGGATGTAAGAAGGGCGGTGGATCTCACTGTTTGGGAGGTATTTAAAAAAAAAAAAAACAATCTGTGGCCGGAACTCCGCTTTGATGCAAAAGAACTCAATGGATAACTCTTTTTTTTTTTGTAAAATATAAAAGATGATGTTATGCTGTGTAAACAGATACCAAACTGCCACACACGCCGATGCAACAGCCACAAACGACGTCAATTTTACTATCCATAGGTGATGATTTAAAACCTTTACAGGTTACCACTTTAGATTTACAGAGACTGTCAAGAGCTAGAATTACTACCCATGATCTAACGTTTGCAGTGATACCTAACGCCTTTGCGCGTGAGCACAGGAGTGCTTTAATTTTTGTTTTTTAAATATTTATTTATTTTATTTTATGTTTACACTTTTGCTTACATTTTTTCTTCTATCCCTTTAAGACTCCATTCACACTAGCACGACTTGTCAGGCGACTTGTGTGTCCTCAAGTCGCCCCAAGTCGCTTGTCATAACAAATGCAATGTAAATTAATGAGAGCCGTCCTAATATGCACTACTGAAGTCACTCCGACTTCAGAAAAGGGTCCTGTACTACTTTGAGGCGACTTGTATCTGACTTGTGCCAAAAGACTTCAATGGGAGTCGCCTCCAAGTCGGATCCTTATCTTTTGTCAAGCGACTGTGATCCGACTTTCCAGGAAGAAGGAAAATTAGCCAGGCATTCCCCACTTTGCAGCCATGCCTACAGTTCCTATATACCATTATCTCTGCCTGGTCTGTGTGAGTGGCAATTTGTAGACACAGATAAGTGGCACTGGTGGGCAGTGGCACTGATACATGGCACTGATACATGGCACTGGTGGACACTGATACGTGGCACTAATACGTGGCACTGATGGACACTGATATGTGGCACTGATACGTGGCACTGGTGGACACTGATACGTGGCACTAGTGGACACTGATACGTGGCACTGATACGTGGCACTGGTGGACACTGATACGTGGCACTGATACGTGGCACTAGTAGACACTGATACGTGGCACTGGTAGACACTGATACGTGGCATTGATGCGTGCACTGATACGTGGCACTGGTGGACACTGATACGTGGCACTGGTGGACACTTATACGTGGCACTGGTGGACACTGATACGTGGCACTGATACGTGGAACTGGTGGAAACTGATATGTGGCACTGGTGGACACTGATTCGTGACACTGGTGGACACTGATTCATGGCACTGATACTTGGCACTGATATGTGGCACTGGTGGACACTGATTTGTGGCACTGATACGAGGCACTGATATGTGGCACTGGTGGACACTGATTTGTGGCACTGATACGTGGCACTGATACGTGGCACTGATACGTGGCACTGGTGGACACTGATTCGTGGCACTGATACGTGGCACTGATATGTGGCACTGATATGTGGCACTGGTGGACACTGAATCGTGGCACTGATATGTGGCACTGATACGTGGCACTGGTGGACACTGATTCGTGGCACTGGTACGTGGCACTGGTGGGCAGTGGCACTGGTGGACACTGATACATGGCACTGGTGGGCAGTGGCACTGGTGGACACATACGTGGCACTGGTGGGCAGTGGCACTGGTGGACACTGATACGTGGCACTGGTGGGCAGTGGCACTGGTGGACACATACGTGGCACTGGTGGATACTGATATGGCACTGGTGGGCAATGAGGAAATGAGTAAAAAAAACAGAAAAGGGGAATTAGGTCACTACACATCATATTCTGATTGGCCAAATACAAAGTCGTACAAAGTGGTACGTCGTATCTGGTGGACACTGATACGTGGCACTGGTGGACACTGATACGTGGCACTGGTGGACACTGATACGTGGCACTGGTGGACATTGATACGTGGCACTGATACGTAGCACTGGTGGACACTGATTTTTGGCACTGGTGGACACTGATTCGTGGCACTGGTGGACACTGATTTGTGTCACTGGTGGACACTGATTCGTGGCACTGATACGTGGTACTGATATGTGGCACTGGTGGACACTGATACGTGGCACTGATATGTGGCACTGGTGGACACTGATTCGTGGCACTGATATGTGGCACTGATACGTGGCACTGGTGGACACTGGTTAGTGGCACTGATACGTGGCACTGGTGGACACTGATTCGTGGCACTGATACGTGGCACTGGTGGACACTGATTCGTGGCACTGATACGTGGCACTGGTGGACACTGATACGTGGCACTGGTGGGCAGTGGCACTGGTGGACACATACGTGGCACTGGTGGGCATTGGCACTGGTGGACACTGATACGTGGCACTGATACGTGGCACTGGTGGGCAGTGGCACTGGTGGACACATACGTGGCACTGGTGGGCAGTGGCACTGGTGGACACTGATACGTGGCACTGGTGGACAGTGGCACTGGTGGACACATGCGTGGCACTGGTGGATACTGATATGTGGCACTGGTGGGCAATGAGGAAATGAGTAAAAAAAAGAAAAGGGGAATTAGGTCACGACACATTATATTCTGATTGGCCAAATACAAAGTCGTACAAAGTCGTCTATCATATAAGTTGCTTAAAATAATTCACAAGTCGCGCTGAAGTCGCGCTGAAGTCGTGCTAACAAGTCGCCTCTTATGAGGCGACTTTCTGGTCGCGGTAGTGTGAACCGGCTCTTATTGCTGTCACAATGAAAATAAACATCCTTGTAACAGCACTAAGCATTTGACAGGTCTTCTTTATACAGAGATGTAGGGTCTATAGGACCCCAAATCCCTCTTCTGCACTTAAAAGCATTGAATACACCAAGATTGGTGTTTTTGAATGCTGTTGACTATTTTAAAATGGTGCCGTTGATATCCGGGTAAACCGAAAGTGATGTCGGGTCAGAGCCAATCAAATCCGATCCTGGCTTTGTTCGGCTTTACAATCAGCCAGCAGACACGCCGGCTGGTCGCTCGGTTGAAGAAGAGGTGGGCTCTGAGGCGTGCATAGAACTATAGGAATTAGTGATCAACCGATATTGTTTTTTTAATGTCGATACCGATGCCGATATTTTCGGACATTAAACATTTTTTTCTTAGGTACTCCTTGTGGAGGGATGTGGGGGTCTAAAAGACCCCAAACCCCTCCTCGGCACTGAAAAGCATTCAAAATGCCAAGTTTGGCTGTTTTGAATGCTGTCAGTTTTTTTAATTCTGCGCCGAGTTTTATACATGGAGACCTGATCAGAGCCAAATGCGGCTTTTATTGTGTCTTCTCTTCGGCGGCGACAGCTGTGGAGGTAGGATACCCGGGTCTCCCGGGGGGATGGGAGACCCGGGCGAGCCTTGGAAGGCGGCGGGAGGGGGGGATGTCCCGCTCCTTGTAATGACAGCTGAGCGGCTTCTCAGCTGCATCGATTGTCATTACAAGTCAGCCGACCGTCGGCTATGGACACCGGTACCGGGGTGATGCCTCTAGCTGCAGGCATCACCCCGGTACATGCGCTTTCCCTAAATATTGTCAATATCGGCAAATCCAAACGCCGATACAGATATATTGGGGAAAGTGCATATCGGCACCCGATATATCAGTGTTGCCGATAATCAGTCGATCTCTAATAAGAATCTAGGGAGGCTCTGAGACAGGATAGGGGGCTGAAAAAGCTAATTTAGATGTGCAGATTTGATTTCCTACCCCTCTGATCCATGGCAGTTCACTTCTCAGAGGGTGTTTAATAGGCAGCGAGGAGGCAATATTTCACCTCCTGGTTGCCTGTTTTAACAGGTGGGTGTTTGGGGGGTGGAAAAAATGGGGCTCAACTGCTTGCTTTTACCATCCTCTGTTTTCCCATGTGAACAAACCCTAAAGCCTTGTTTACACTTGCTGTTCAGTGGAGATGGATGGTAGAAACAGGAGGTTGAGCCGTGTTCTTACTACCTCCCACTTCCTTACCTGTGTGGAGATATACACATGCATGGCAAAAATTATCCCTTATCATGTTTGACAGGCAGTACTGCCTGCTGAACACGACCCATGTAAATGAATTCGGCTGAGCTACAACCTTTCCCAATGCATGGAGTTTAGGCGCAGTCAGGGCCACTGTTCGAAATGATTAGGGCCCTCTTCAGCCTACCTGATGGGGCTCCTAAACCCACTCCCTGACCCTACATACCTGCCTAAAAAAATGCAATCAGGAGAGATGGGGGATCCTGGTGCTTAGTGGGAAGAGATGGGGTCCTGGTGCATATTAGGGAGAATGGGGGGCCCTGGTGCTTACTGGGTAGAGATGGGAGGTCCTGATGCATACTAGGGAGAGATGGGGGTTTCTGCTGCTTAGTGGGGGAAAATTGGGGGTGCTGGTGCTTAGTGAGGAGAGATGAGGGTCTTGGAGCTTGGTGGAGAGAGATGGGGGGTCTTGATGCTTAGTGGGGAAAGAAGGTGGGTCTTGGTGCTTCATGGGGGGGGAGATAAGGGGTCCTGGTGCTTAGTAGAGAGAGATGGGGGGTCTTAGTGCTTAGAGGGTGAGATAGGAGCCTTGTTGCTTAGTGGGAAAAGATTGGGCGTCTTGGTATTTAGTGGGTATATATGGGGGGCCTTGGTGTTTACCGGGGGGAGATGGGGGATCCTGATGTTTAGTGGGGAGAGATGAGGGAACTTAGTGCTAAGTGGGGAGAGATGGGGTATGGGGTGCCTAGTGGGGAGAGATGGGGCACCTTGGTGCTTAGTGTGGAGAGATCGGGGGTCTTGGTGCTTAGTGGGGGGAGATGAGGGGATCGTAATGCTTATAATAATAAAGATAATGCAACGCTGGTATTAAGTATGAAAATGTAAATAAATGAATACATGAATACAAAAAATATGTGAAAAATAATCTAGACAATAAAGTCACTATGAGCAAATTGGGCAAAAATATTACAAATATATATTAAAGTGCATTGTAACATAAACCATTTCCGTGATCGTTAAAGTGCATGATGCAAATAAATATGATAATAAAATAAAGTCCATCCAGTTCAAAGAAAGTTGATAAAACTATCTCTGTAGCTTACGGAAAATCCACCAAAGTGCAAAGTGCAGAATCTTTTTAGATGTAATATTAATAGTGTTATCACTGGTGTGTGTGACCACCACCGATGTGTAAGGTAAGGAGGGGGCTTACCAGAGAAATAGGACCCAATAGAGCTTACACTCTTTAGGTCACTCACGCATATAAAGACGGATAGTTGTCACTGTGTCTCTGACGCTGGAATGCCTTCAGTACTCATTATGAACAACCCCCAAACACCTCTTATCAACTGTGTTTAAAAATCAATGGATGTCCTCTTGGGATCACAACCGGAATGTCCTCCACATAAGCTCAATAAAACAAAAAGCTCACATAGTGTGTACCAATATAGGAACCATTAATTTTAAAAGTAGGAACACTTATCCAGTATCCAATAAGAAAAAGCGCCTGTAAGGAGTATGTAGAATCCTGGACAAAGTAAAGGCAACACCTGTAGCTGAACCGATGCATTTGGTCTCATAAGACATCATCTGGGGTGTCAAGCTACTGGTGCTGCTGTAGTAAATATCTTTCGGGGGGCTCCCACAATTAGACCCACTTGTAACACCTGATTTTGGCTCTGTCGTGTGCTTACCCTCACTTCCTGTGTGTATCAAGATGGCAGAGGTGCGTGCTCTGCAAACCTCGATTTGGAGAACAAAGGAAGCTAACACTGGCTGTAGGCCTCTCGATCGGTAACGATGAGGGACAACAGAGAGGAAGCGCAAGCCAAGCCTCGTTATGGGAGCGATAGAAAATGGACATGACTAATCCATCTGCACTATCGGCTCCAAAGCAGCCTGACCCTTCTTTTAGTAAGGGCGGAAATAGCATCAGTGACTGGTAATTAGACCGGTTATGATAAATAAATGAACAGATATAAGAACAAGGAAATATATATATGAATTCTAAACTCCTTAAAAGAGTATGTAAATAATGACTCATATGTTGTAATTAAAATCTACATATGTTTAGTGAAAATAATGTCCATTGTGAAAACGACACCCGAAAGGTATTTAACATCAAATGGACATAAAATCTACAAATTCAAACAAAAGATTCAAAAATAAAATATAATACATAAGAGTATAAAAGTAACTGCAGCATGATAAATGAATGAAAAATAAAAAATAAATTATAAAAACATTCTTAACCTTGTACTATCAGATATGTGAGAATAGAACCAAAATGGTTGGTTTGATATATGGAGGGATAACAATGCCTAAAATTATGCATTATTTATCAAGGCATTGATGACCCATTCTATGTTTAACCCATATGGAGAATGGGACTGTAATTCGTAAATCCAAAAAGTTTCAAGATGTAAAACCCCTCTAATTCTGGCTCCTCCTCTCCATGGGGCCACATAATGATCAATAATGTTCAATTCTGTACCTCGTGGGTCTTTGTTGTGACATTCACGGTAATGTCTGGAAACATTATGATTGGTCTCCCTTTTCTTAAAGTTTGCAATGTGTTCGTTCATCCTAACGTTAAAAGAACAGATGGTTCTACCAACATACTGTTTGTTGCATGGACAGGTCAACAAATAAACTACGCCCTTGGTTGAACAGGTATGAAACTGCTTAATGGGTTATGTATGGTTGGTAACAGTTGATGTAAAACTTTGTGTTTTAACTCTCCCTCTCGTGTTGTGTAGACATGTATTGCTTTTTTTGCATAGATAATAGCCCGTCATTCCATGGAAAAAAGACTGTCTAACCGGGGGATTGATTATGTTGGGAGCAATTCTATTTTTCAATGACGGTACATCTCTGTAAATTACTTTATCTTTATTTGGTAAAAGTGGACCCAGAATGCGATCATTTTTCAAAACATCCCAATGTCTATTAATTATTTGTTGTATGTGTCTGTGTTGAATAGAGTAAGAAGTAAAAAAAGGCCCATTTATAACCTTCATCATCCCTATTTTTTACTCTGGTCGTCAAAAAGGACTGCCTATCAACAATAAGGGCATTAATGATTTCCTGATCTACTTTAATTGGATCGTACTCTTTAGCTACAAACCTTCCTTTCAAAGTTTGACACTGCTGTAAAAAGATTGGAGTGTCGGAGCAATTCCGTCTTGGATGCCAGAATTGGCTCCGGGGGACCGGCTGCAACCAAGTTTTATGATGGCAACTTTCTACTGAAGTGAAGCTATTGCGGTCTGTAGTTTTCAAATAAGTTTTGAATGAAAAACACTGCTCCTTCATCTCTATCTCTAAATCTAGAAAGTGAATTTTATGATGGCTAGCCTCATAAGTTAGAACTATGTCCTTATGCTTAGTGGGGAGAGATGGGGGTCTTGGTGGTTAGAGGGGGAAATGGGGGGTCTTGGTCCTTAGTGGGGGTCCTGGTTCTTAGTAGAGAGAGATGGGAGGTCCTGGTGTCTAGTGGGGGAGATGGGGGTCCTGGCGCTTAGTGTGAGAGATGGGGGGTCCTGGTTCTTAGTGGAGAGAGATGGGGATCTTGGTGCTTAGTAGGGGAGATAGGGGTCCTGGTGCTTAGTGTGGGAGATGGGGGGTCCTGGTTCTTAGTGGAGAGAGATGGGGGGTCTTGGTGCTTAGTGAAGAGAGATGGGGGTCCTGGTTCTTAGTGGAAGAGATGGGGGTCCTAATTCTTAGTGGAGAGAGATGGGGGTCCTGGTTCTTAGTGGAGAGAGATGGGGGGTCTTGGTGTATAGTGGGGGTCCTAATGCTTAATAGGCTAGGGTGACCAGATGTCCCCAGTTTCTGGGGACAGTCCCCGGAATTGAGAACACTGTCCCCGGACAGTGTTTGTCCCCAGATTTGTCCCTGTTTTTCAGACCTGGGCGGGCAGTTTCCTAGTGGGCGGGGGCGCTGTCAGTCTCACAGTGTGAGACACACTCCTTCTCTGCATCTGTCAGTGCGATACTGCCCTGTGACATGTCTTTCCCCTCTCTCTGCATCTCGCCCCTCTCCTCCTACTTCTGCTACCTCCTCCCATCTCTCTCTGTGCAGTGGCAGTACACAGGGGAGGTGGGAGAGAGAGCAGAGCACAGTGTTCCTCCCTCCCCTTCCCTCCTGGATGATGTATGACAAACAGTGCAAGGAATTATGGGCAATTTCCTAATACAAATCATACAATTTTTGCCCATATAGTGGTATTCCACTATATGGGCAACAATTGTATGATTTGTATTATTGTAATTTTGCCATTAATTTGCAGCACATAGAGCACTAGCACTCTTGTGTAGCACTGTGCACTTATTTAATATATAAGTGTTCATTTAATTTATATGTGTACATCAATGTGGTAAGTTTATATATGTACATCAAAGTGGTTAATTTATGCACATTAGCACTTTATGTATTACTACACTACATGGGCAACATCTGTGTGATGTTTTATTAGTTTATTGTACAAAACCTCCCGCACACCACTTACACACTCCCTCCCAACAAGTAGCGCCACAAACCAACAACTTCATCTAACACACTAACATTGTACCCCAACCCCTAGGGGTAAGTTGGTGGCAGCTTACATCTCCAGATTTGAGTAGGTTTTGCGTAGCGCTGGTTCAATCTGTTCTTTTAATCACATTTAAGTGGTAGCAGCAGCTTTTGTAGATATATCACTGTTGGTTTTTAAGGGTAGCACACAATTATTTTTGTCTTTCTTAGACTGCTAGGGATAGGCTGCACTGATGGGCACTGATGAGGCTGCACTGAAGGGCACTGATAGGCTGCACTGATGGGCACTGATAGGCTGCACTGATGGGCACTGATGAGGCTGCACTGATAAGGTGGCACTGATGGGCACTGATAAGCTGCACAGATGGGCACTAATAGGCAGCACTGATGGGTACTGATAGGCTGCACTGACAATGCGGCACTGATGTGCACTGATCAGGTGGCACTGATAAGGCAGCACTGATGGAGACTGATGGATGGCACTCATGGACACTGATAGGTGGCACTGATGAGGAGGCACTGATGGGCACTGATGAGGCTGCACTGATGGGCACTTATAGGTGTCACTAATGGGCACTGATAGGCGGCACTGATAGGCTGCACCAAAGGGCACTGATGGGCAGCACTGATAAAAAACACTGATGGGCCTGCATTGATCACAGACTGTGACAGCACGTACTGTCAAGTACAGCCTCTAACCAGCAAGTCTGTTTACATTTGATCAGCTGTGATTAGACACGGCTGATCACATGCTAAAGAGCCAGTGTGATTGACTCTTTAGCGCGATCTGTGGGTACAGCGGTCACTGAGCACACCAGATGTGCACCCCAGCGGACACTCAGGGGGCGTAGATCCGAGGGGACATCCATGGATCACCTCCGGAAACAACAGAGCGGCGCTGTAGCCATATTTCGACTATAGCGCGGTTATAAAGTGGTTAAAGGAGCAGTTTGCCATGCGATCCTGTCACGTCACAATCACGTGTGTGTGTGTTTGAGCTTTGGGGTGGTGCACACCCTAATGCAATGAGCTGCCCACACCTATGGATGACAATGTAAAGTAATAAGGATAAGAAGAGAAGTTAGAAGAGAGTAGG
This sequence comes from Pelophylax lessonae, assembly GCF_965119305.1. Taxonomy (NCBI): domain Eukaryota; kingdom Metazoa; phylum Chordata; class Amphibia; order Anura; family Ranidae; genus Pelophylax; species Pelophylax lessonae. The sequence continues at coordinate 642,237,546 of NC_138770.1, read as the reverse complement.
AGAGAAGAATCATCATGAGCATGAGGAGGACCGTAAGGAAGATAATGGAGATAGGAGAGTAAGAAAGTGATGGCGAGGATGGTGAGGATGGTGATAAGGACTGTCATGGACAGTAATGGGGATAATAATAGATGGTGAAGAGAGAGATGACATGGATCTTGTACTGTAATGGTAGGGAAATATGCTTATAAAATAGTTTACCATTTGCCAATTAAAAAAAAAAAATGTTTTTCAGGAATTTCATTTTGAAAATCTGGTCACCTTACTATGGAATGCTACATGGACTCTTTTAGAATCATGTGCTGCATGCAAAGTGTACCATGAATGTGTGAATGCTACTTGGGATAAACAACAAATACAGATTCTTTAAGCTACCTTGCTCCACTGCTGAAAAAATAGACCATTTATGGCGCAGTAAGATTTATGTTCCTAGCAGTTCCTATGCATGAGCCTCAAGTTATTCCTTTTGCCATTAAAGGATATTAAAGTGTCCCTGTACCAAAGACTCGCTTACAAAAAACACAAGCTCTGTAAAATTCACTGTTCTAGGGATGCCAAGAATAAAGTTGGTTGCTGGGATAATTTAGCTCTAGTGCTCATCTCCAAGATTTACATCATAGGTGTCAAACACAAGGCCCGCGAGCCGAATGTGACCCCCCAGGCCATTTCATGTGGCCCTCGCACCTCTCCTGCAGCTGCGGCACCCCCATTGTCTCTGCCCCCATCTTGTCTCTGTAGTCGGCAGAAGAGAGGGCAGAACTCCTCCTACAGATCCTGCACCTCTCTGTGCAGCCACAACACCAACTTGCCTCTGCCTCCCCTGGTCTCAGCATTTACCAGACTCTGGAAGCTGACTCCAGACCTCCTCTGGTTCTCATCCAGACCCTGCACTTCTTCCCAGATCCACCCGCATCTTCTTCCTGGCAGCAGCACAAGGTAAGGGGGTGCATTGTGATGTAAGGAAGGTTGGGTGACTGTTGACTTCTGATGGTGTGGGGGGGGGGGGCTATTGACATCTCATGTAAGGGGGGGGGGTACTCTGGACATCTAATCTTACAGATATAACCGGCCCTTTGAGGGCAACCATAATACTGATGCGGCCCGCAATGAAATTGAGTTTGACACCCCTGATTTACATAATCAATGACGCCAATGGAGAAGGAGTTGGTGCTGACAAAACTGAGGAGACGTTGGTGGCTGTAGACAGAGTGGCAAGGCTGTGCAAAGCTGTCTGTACTGGAGGAGGGCAAACTTGTAGTTACGTTTCCCATAATATGCAAACTTGCACATTTCAGCTAGAGCCCTCACAGCCATCTTCCCTACAGTGCTGCTTTCAAAGGTCAGCTGTCAACATGCTTTTCATAAAACCTTCCCATTACCCATGGATCTTCTTTGAAAAAACAGGTTATATTTTAACTGGGGAAGACTGGGGCTGAAGGCCATACGGACTAGTATTATCAGGAGAAAGGCTACAAGCATCAATGGTGCTCCAACCATGTGGATACCAATCTAGATACATATGCCATGCAGGCCATATAGCTTTTTCATACAATAAAATTTGAATCTTGCTGGTAATAAAAATTGCCATATTGGTGGGTGTAAACACAGCAGATTGGATCACAGGGGTAGGGTTCCTAAAAAAAAAAAAAAAAAAAACATTGTGAAAAACTCCTCTGTCTGCAATGGGTAATATATACCTCAGATTAAAGGTATACGAGTGAGGTATATTGTATGGTCATACAGAACTGTCAGTGCTAGAAGGGAGAAAATTTGTAGGTAGGTTAGCCATAACATGCAAATATGCTGTTCAAACTTACACATTACAGCTAGAACTTTCATAGCCATCTCCCCTACAGTTCTGCTTTCAGAGTTCAACTGACCGTCAACCTGGTCATCATAAATCTCCCCATTACCCATGGACCTTCTTTGAAGTTGCAGGTTATATATTTCAGTGGCCAAGACCAAATTTTGGACTACTCTTGAAGGACCTGGTTGTTGCTGAAGGCCAAGTGGACTGTTATGTAAAAGACCACAAGTACCAACAGTGCTCCAGCCACCAATGGGCTGTATAAAGCTCATGTAGCCAGGAGCGAACTACGATTATCTGACATTGCAGCCTTATCTTCCAAGTCTTCAGATTGTTTCTGTATCTCTCTAGTGTTGTGCTTAGATTATCTGCATCACATTTCTGAGCCTAGAGAGGAGCATCGTGGGAGCTGTAGTCCTCAGTGCAGCTATCGCTAAACTGTTGAACTATCGCTGTACTACACCTCCCAGCAGGCCATGCTCTCCAGGGGAGAATTATGGGAGAGGCTTTAAAAGGATCTGCCAAACAGGTCCAAGCTCTCTTTTTTCCCGGGGTCCATCAAGTGAGCATCGGTCTGCCGCTCTGTCTGGACGTTTGTGGTCTACCAGGCCACCCACTGCCATCGCGGTTCCAGCCTAGCTAGGATGAAATTTACTCATGCCATGCCAGGGGTATCCTTGCATCATCGCTGACAGCAGAGGTGCTAGGCAGACTGATGAACCAGCTGACCAAACAGCCATCTCGACCTGATCGCCAGATGGGGATCCAACTTGCATCGCTTGCAGGATAGTAGTTGTGGTAATCAGGATCGGTGAGCGGGCACATGCCTAAAGTCCCATTGCCAGCCATTAGCCCTCCACTTTGAACACTGTGTACAGACATCACAGATTCGGATTGCCAAGAGGACCTGTCATTAGTCAGATCACCTATCTTTACACTGATTGTTGACCATACTTAAAGTAGAGTTCCACCCATAAGTGCAACTTCCACTTCAAGTACTCCTGACCCCTGACATGCCATATTTGGCATGTTGTTTTTTTTTTTTTTGGGGGGGGGGGGTTAGTTTTGACAGGTACCTGCTCCCACTTCCGCGGAAGTTCTCCTCTCCCCCTCCCTCCCTGCAAACTTCTGGGACATGGCAGAGGTCCCAGATGATTGCCTGGCCATTCAGGATGTGCAGCATGACTCGCGCATGCACAGTGCACACCTGGTTGTAAAGCCGCAAGCTATCACAGCCGGGTGCCCACACTAGTGATGCCGGCACCGCCGAGAGGAGAGGGAGAAGATCGACGCTTCGGGCAGCCATATCGCTGGATCCTGGGACAGGTGAGTGTGTGTTTATTAAAAGTCAGCAGCTGCACTTTTTGTAGCTGCTGACTTTGAATAAACACAGAATTGGCTGGAACTCCACTTTAAGAATCATTTGCTTCTTTGAGCTCCAGCGAAGATAATCACAAGGCCTTAGGTTCAAAACATGACCCTTGTGCTCTTAAGGGGGACACGCTACTGGTACCCATAATACTTAATCTCTCATTAGGATTGAAGGTACTATAGGCCGGTTTTCCTTTTAGTATTAGTAGTAGTATTGACATCAACTAATGTCACCTTTGAAAATTTGCTTAATGCCCGTTACTGTCTGTTACTTTGTATACTATTGTCATTCCTTTGTTATTGCTATTTACATTCAACTGCTCTTGGAGTTATGTCAACTGAGTCTTGATTGCTGTTTTCAGGACTTGGCTGATTTGACACTCTAAAGACACGATAATAAATTTGGAAGTAAAATTTAGTCTGACAAACGATCTGCCGATTTTCGGAATCGTTAGTATAGTGCTTTTGACAGCTGATTACGAATTTTCGGACAACAAAAACTGGATGTGCACGCTATAAAATGTTTATCGTATGTGAACACAACATCCCATTTTCATTTAATTAGTACAGTTTTCCTCTGAAAAAAATCGTAAGAGCAAGACTACGCAAGTACTCATGCTCGGAAATGAAAGAATATGTAGAAAACAATTCAACACATGACATCACTTCTGAAGTTGAGTTCTGTCGTACGAGAAATTTTGTATAAAATGACCCTCTTCACTTTCGATGTAAGACTAGCATGCAAAAATAACATACAAAAAAATTCGTCCGATAATCTGATTGTGTGTACAAGGCTTTACTTAGCTTCTTTTTCTGATTAAGTAAAAACAAAAAGGCTGAATTCTGTTTGCACTGTGTCGATGTCTTATTTAAAGCTATACACATCATGTCTGAACCTAGAGTGTCAGAGGGGCTGGAAAGTTCGCAGGGTCAAGGCTGCATAGAGGAACATACAATAGCAGCCCAAAGCTGGGGGTAGCGCTACACTCAAATTAAAGTTATTGTAAGGTATTTTGTATGCAAGAGTTTGTAGAGTTGCTGGATTGGATAACGTTTTTTCTGTCCCTGGTCTTGTATGACTGAAGAATAAAAAGGGGTTAGGTAGTCTCACACAATTAGGTCCATTTCATAGAAGCTCATGAAAGAAACAACGCAGCAAGAATTTTCTGTCATGCTACTTTTATGTTGCTGAAGTGGCTGATGCAGTTTCAGTTCCACATAATCTCAGGAAGTACAGCTATCGGAATGATAACAATTGGAAAATTTGAGGTTATTGCTCGTGACCACAGTCTGACTGCCAGTAATGGGAACTGCATTATAGATTCCCAGAGTTCACTTTATATCTGTGTTTAAATGTGGTGACACTTTATGCCCCTGTAGCTTCCAGCCTCAGGAATAAGTACAAGATGCTACAATACTGTAAAATTATTTTCAGGGACATATTGGCACTATATACCGTATAAATGCAGATATGGTGTGATTCAGTTATTGCTCCATCTGAAATCTAGACAAATAGCTAAAAATACACAGATTGAATACATATAATAGAGCTAGTTTACTTGCCAATGGATTTGTGTTTCTGAATTACAGTTATTCTGACTCTAATTGTTGTAATAGTGACTTATCCCCTGCTGAGACCTATTCCTGACCTGTATAAGCAGATACAATCACCACGGACAATCGTTATCAGATAGCTGAACTCCCCAGACACCGTTTCTTTCCATCCACGTAGGTTTTATTGCAAGCAGTAGGTATAGCAGACAACAAAATGTGGCAGATGATTGAAGATGGTATCTGCAGGTCAAAACATGGTAATGTGTTCCCGGATGGGAGCAGATGGTATAAAGGCCTAGACAGATGTGGCCATCTCTATTCCCACAAGCCTAAAGAAGCAGGAACAGGAAATACATCATAAATAGGAGGGGACAGGAGGGAACACAGAAGATAAAGACAGAAAGGCAAGAGCAACAACCAAAATAACCACAAAATGGCAGAATAATAACCAAATATGTAGACATTACCACAACTATGCATTATATTATATCATACATATTGATGTAACAGCACAACAGTTATCGTCTGTAAAAGGGATGCAATATCTTATTTCCACCTCAAGTGTGCTAATTGGGCAGTAAAGGAGCAGCAGGAGACTGATGTTGTCATCTTTCTGCTCACTCCATTTAGCGTCTTCATTTTGAACACATTTGCATACAGCACAGTGTCTCCTAGTCCTAGTCCTCTCTCTCCCTAAGTGCTGCTGTATAAGGGATTTCAAGAGGCTAATATCAAGTCAAATGTACAGTAGGTACTTAATATTAATTGCATTTAATGGTTTAAGTGTCATTTATGTCTGCCTGGAGTTCAGACCTACAGCCAGTGTGGATGTTAGATGTAAGCAGGGCTGCTGTTAGAAATCACAGGGCCTCATACAGCTTACCTGACCAAACCCCCCTCCCCAGCTGAGAGTGAATTTCAGCCCGAAGGGTACAGTGATCACACACCTCTGGGCGGGGGCAACCACAGGTGATACTGTGCATGAATAACATCTAGGGACTGAGGACCGAGATGCTGAAGGGGCATCATGCACACTTGGGCACACTTAAGGAAATCAGGCAACTGCTGCATGCTCTGGAAGCAATGGGGGGGGGGGGTGCAAATGCATAGTCTTTATACATCTGGGAAAATCTGGCTTCGTCAGGGTCTCCTTTAGGACAGAGGTTGTGGTACCACCTAATCATGTACTCCCCTCCCCATGAATATCAGTCCTCGCTATGGATTGTAAGGATTCACTGTCCTCATGGAACTCTTGCCCTCAGACCATGACGAGTCTCCATTTTTTTTTGCAAGGTCCCTCACAGTGGTCTGGTAATGTTTGGTACTATTTAGAATCTGTAACACCAAGACTCTTCTGCTCTGTTGCTCCCTGGGACATTAGTGATGAAACTGGCGCTAATCCCGAATGTGACTGGCTTAGGGTGAGACACATAGAGTTCGAAGAATTTCATGGTTGTCACTATGTGGCTAGGAAGAGTAAATATGACTCAGTGGTCAGCATAAATTACCAAGAGTGGGCAGGAGAGCAAAACTTCCAGTCTGACATCTGACCATCGAGGAACTGCTATTTACTCAGAAATAATAAATGATTATTATTAGATAATTCTTATGAAAAAATTGTAAAACATTTTAGAGCCCCCCACACCCACACCTATAAAAATGCATGCGTTGGTGCACCTACGTATGAAAATGGCAATTGTCCTCCACATGTTATATATCAGCGTGCACATCAGAGTGAGAGCAATATTTTAAGCACCAGTGCTCTTGCGTAACCCTAAACTGATGACCTGGGCTTTAACTGCTTGCCAACCAGCCGCTGTAGTTTTACTGTGGCAGGTTGGCTCTGTCCCAACATACCTGTCCACAATGGTAGCCAATCAGTGGGTTCAGAAAAAAATAAGCCTGAAGAAGGAGAGCCAGGAGATTTATTTGTTAAAATTTAAAAAATAGAATTCTATGAAAAGATCTCCTTTGCTAGAAAAAAAAGAAATTTAGGGGGTTTTAAGTCATCCTTGGGCCTAAAATTATTTTTAAACATGTAAGCAAAAAATGTAAAATAAAATGGCTTTAGAACTCAAGTGGACCCCTTCATTACACACTGCCCTTATGGAGGGGACGGTGGGAGGACAGTGTGGTACAGGGGGCGAGAGATGACACAATCATTTAAAACTCTTGTGTGTGCAGTTACCTTTAAAAATGTCTGACACAGTTCCAACCATAATGCATGCTTTCACCTACAAAGTTATAATGTTTCCGTCTGATCACAGGGAGAGAAGAATAGGAAAATACTCCTCCTGCCTGCAGCAGATTGATGACATCATCACAGCCTAGGTAAAGTCCCTTCAATGGAGCTCAATAACTGCTTTTTAATGCTAAAATTTTAAGGTTCTCTGAAAATTTTTTAGAAAGGAAGTTTACTTCCTGCAGTTAGCTTCCTTCTAATTAATGCGTTGGTAGTGCATGGGGGAGTCCATCAGAGGAAGGAAGTGTCCTCCTCCAGCCAAAACAAGAGGCCCCTCCACCTGGCTTCCCCTGTATGCTTAGGCCCCTTTCACACAGTCCGTCCGTCGGACGGACTACGTTTATCTCAGCGGGGGATTGATCCGCCGATCCCCCGCTGAGCAGGAGAATGACAGCTGTCAGGTCCCCATGAATCTCTATGGGGGAATCGGATGGGAACGGACCGTTGGTCCATTCTCATCCGATCCCATCCGATCCGATCCGCTGGACGGATGGAAAATAGGGTTTCCATCCGTTCAGATTTGACGGATCGGATGTCAGCAGGCATGTCTCCGCTGACATCCGATGCCCCATAAGGATGCATGGGGCATCCGTTCAGATCCGTCAAAAAAACTGACAGGCGGATCTGAACGGTCCGCCTGTGTGAAAGAGCCCTAATGAGCTCCTTGTCGTCATGGACCACTGTGCAGCCAGACTCAAGCTGTATGTCCACTGTGGGGTATTCTTAATGGATCTGATTTCATTCAGACTATTCTTCACCAGTGTTGGAACATATACAGGCCTGAAGCCTTAGAAATGTCTTATTCATGCATATGAGAGAATGCTTTCAAGAAATGAAAAAATAATGAACCCTAATCAAAGCTTTGGCTTAAGAAAAGTCCTAGGATGCTGAGTCCCTTCCCATTAGAAGGATGAATTATTTATATATGTGAATAGCATGATGGCTGCCAGGCATTTTAAAGGTGCATGACTTTGGGAATACATTTTTTTTTTTTTTTTACCTGTTTTGATATTTCACATAATGGATCACTAAATCTAAATTTCAACTGTATTTACATAAAATTGTTTTTTTTTTACATATAACATTGATAAATACATATAATTTTGTCAGAACTGAAGATAGTATAGTGGTAAGCAAGTTGTATTTGCCTCTGTTGCAGTTGGCGTGACTGCCTGAACATGGACCTGTGACCTTTTGTTATGGTTGGTGCCTCCCTCCTCTTTGCAACTATAACCCATATCATAATTAACTGGGTTTGATGCCTACAAAGATCCCTGTTAGGAGGGTCCAAGAAGCATACAGTACTTAGCAAGTTATGAAGCATGCTATGGTGTAAGGCAATTGAATTTCACAAATCTTCCCTTCGAGTTCTCCAGCGGGTTCCATTAATGTATGATACAATCCTTGGATTCAAAAGAAGCCCCAGTGAGGCTATAGCTTGGGACTTGATTGTCTCCCAGAAGACAGTTTAAAGCGGAGTTCTACCCAACAGTGGAACTTCCGCTTTAAGGGCTCCTGACCCCCTGACATGCCACATGTAGCATGTCATTTGGCATGACATGTCACATTTGGCATGTTGCTCCCACTTTAGCTTGAGCCGCCTAGGCTCTCCTCTCCCCCTCCCTCCCTGCAATCTTCTGGGACACGTCACAGGTCCAAGAAGATTGCCCGGCCATTCACGATGTGCATGCGCAGTGCACACCGGGCTGTGAAGCCGCAAGCTGTCACAGTCAGGTGTCCACACTAGTGTTCCCTGCACCACGAAGAGGAAAGGGAGAGAACCAAGGCTTACGGCGACCACATCACTGGATCGTGGGACAGGTGAGTGTGTGTTTATTAAAACTCTTTATTTGGTACACCTTGCTAGTACCAGGCTTTTGCCTTCAGAACTGCCTTCATTCTTTGTGGCATAGATTCAACGTGTTGGAAACATTCCTCAGAGATTTTGGTCCATAGTGACATGATAGCATCCCGGTCATCTGCTGACATCCGATTTGCGTCCTTTCCTATCAGTTCCGTTTTTTGGAACGGAAGAGAACCCTATTTTTCTTGCGTTTAAAAAAAAAAAAACTGAATGGACGCAAAAACGAATGTCAGCTGTGTCATCCGCTGACATCCGCAATCCCATTGACATACATTGTCTCAGTTTATCATCCGCAAACGGATGGGATGATAAAGGGACATACGCAACAGACACTCCAGAGTGTCATCCATGTCCATGTTAAAAAAAAAGTGCCTGAGCGGAGGAAAATACGGTCGACCCCCGTGTGAAAGGACCCATACTGTTGCCTTTCTATCATCTCAAACCAGTCTGCTCATTCTCCTCTGACCTCTGACATCAACAAGGCATTTTCCTCCACACAGCTGCTGCTCACTGGATATATTCTCTTTTTTTGGACCATTCTCTGTAAACCTGAGAGATGAAAAAAACAAGATCAGCATTTTTTTAATCACTCAGATCAGCCCGTCTGGCACCAACAACCATGTCACTTTAAAGTCAACCATGGCACATTCAACTCTCTCAATCAACATGGACTATTTTTAGTCCTTATACTGCTAGCATTAGTAACTAGATAGGAAAGCATATTATATTTACCTGTTTTAAACTAGGCAAATTATGTCATACATCCCAGCAGTCTTCAGGAGGGGAGGGAGGGTTCTAAGCTCAGCCTGTCCTTGAGCTAAGGGCAAATGGATTCCGGGATGTAAATGATACATGAATCATCTACCCTTACTCAAGATGGCCACTGCCAGAAATGCCGGAGAATGTTTTTCAAAATGATTTCTTAGCAAAAACAAGCATGGAGAAATGGATGAATGGGGGGAGTTTGCTTTGAATGTTAAAAATTAATTAAAGCGGTAGTATACTCATTTTTTTTTTACTTTTACCTACAGGTAAGCCTATAATAAGGCTTACCTGTAGGTACAATTAATATCTCCTAAACCTGCACGGTTTAGGAGATATTTGCCCTGCATGCAGCCGCTGACGCTAGCGGCGCATGCGCTCTGAAGGTCCAGCGGACCTTCAGAGTTCCTTGCCGGCTACTTGCCGGAAAGTGACTCCCGCGCGCATACGCGGGAGTGACGTCATCGCGGCTCCGGCCAATCACAGCGCCGGAGCCGCCGAACCAGGAAGAGACGCCGAGGAAGCATGTCAGCTCCCACAGCGGTGTCCGGGCGTCTGTGTCGGGGCTTCGTTATAAGGTAAGTATTAAGCTTTATCAACTCGCCTTCACCATGTCTAGATGCCTAAATGCATTGAGTTGCTGCCATGTGATTGGCTAAATAACAATTTGTGTTACCAAGCAATTGAACAGGTATACCTAATAAAATGGCCGATGAGTGTATATCAGCTATTGTGGACTGTGTCCCTGGTCTGGGAACCTTATCTCCTACAATACAATCCACTTGAATGTGAACTTTCTCTCTCTCTTTCTTTCTTTTTTTTTTTTTTTTTTTTTTTTGGGAGGGGGGGGGGGGGTTGATGTTTTTTCTTGGCAGCTGTTGGTTTTTTAGAATTGGCCAATTATGTTTTTTAAATATGGTATTGTGGTGATTTATGGTTTGTAGATTTACTACATTTATATGCATGTTACTTTAATGGATTAAACCAAGCTGTCTCCTGGGGCTATTATGGATAGATAATAGAACTGGAGAGAAAAAGGGGCTTATACATGCGTTTGCAAATGTGTGTTAACTAAACCCCTGTTTTTAACCTATTATGTTAGACAGGTTTATTTGGTTTGTCAGCAGACTGGTGGGTAAGTATAGCAAACTAAGGGCTGGCTGGTTTCCACACACACACACCTCATTTAATCCCCTTTTTCTCTTCAGTTCTGTTATATACAGGGATGGAGACGCTGTGCAGTGCTCGCCGGTGTCTCATGTTAAGTCCCAAACTGCCCAAAATTTTCCATGCTGTCAGGGATGGAAACGCTTGCTTTACAGGCTGGTGTTTCATCTAAAGTCCCAATTTGCCTTCACCATCTATATTATTGGGATGGGGGTGTGCGTTTTTCCAGCTGGTCATTTTTTAGTTTGCACCCTATGGCTTCCACATAGCCATTCGTTTTTCAATACCAGTCATGGCTGGCAGCAGGTTGGGGGAGGATTGGGCCACCTCCAGCTCACCTGTTTCCCATCCATCCATTAGCATTCATGTACTCCCATGTTTGGAGACACTCAGTAGACACTCAGTTTGAGTAGTGTTAAGGACTGCAGGATACACAGGGTGCCTTGGAGTGGCCTGCAGCTTATACATGCGTTTGCAAATGTGTGTTAACTAAACCCCTGTTTTTAACCTATTATGTTAGACAGGTTTATTTGGTTTGTCAGCAGACTGGTGGGTAAGTATAGCAAACTAAAGGCTGGCTGGTTTCCACACACACACACACCTCATTTAATCCCCTTTTTCTCTTCGGTTCTGTTATATACAGGGATGGAGACGCTGTGCAGTGCTCGCCGGTGTCTCATGTAAAGTCCCAAAACTGCCCAAAATTTTCCATTATGGATAGATAATAATTGTTTTGGATAGGTTATATTGCAATAGAATTTAAACGTTAGCCAAGTTTTTTTATTTTTCTTTGGGATTATTTATAGTGGTAAGTAAGTACTATGTACAATATGAAATTAATTTTCTGAACAGATATTCCAAAAACAAGGTGCCATTTTTAAAATGTATCTAAAGCCATGTTTTTGGGTTTTGGATAGAGTGTTAAAGGGTTACAATCCTTATCTGATTTTAATTGCTGTCTGTGACCCAGCTGAGATGATTCGCTATACCTGTTTAACACGGTCATCATCCTTACAGCACTATGTGTATAGTTTAAGAGCCCATTCACAGGCGACTTGTCAGCGTGACAAGTCGCGCTCGGTCGCGGTCCATTGATTAGCACAGGACCCGTTCTAATAGGAGCGACACAAGTCGCTCCAACTTAGAAAAAGGGTCCTGTACTACTTTGGGGCGACCTGGAGGCGACTTGCAGAGACTTCCATTATGTGAAGTCTCTGCAAGTCGCGCCGAAGTCGCGGTGCACGGGACTTCACAGGTCGCCCCCCCAAAGTCTTGTCGTACTAGTCTGAATGGGCTCTTAGGGTCTATGTTTAAAATGTTTATTGTGCTGATGTGACAAACATCCGTAAAATAAGGATGAAAATTGCTGTACTTCCTCTGTTATGTGTGGTTCTTATTTTGCCAACACCATCCAGTGGCCACAATGCATTTTTGTTTCCTGATTGTGGTATTTCTGGCCACCTCCTTACTGCCACTCTTTGACGCCAAGCCATAGAAAATCAATAATCATCTTTGAGCAAAACTCCACTGGTCCACGAATTATGGGGATGAGAGGCTTCCAGCATCTTAAAGTGAGGCAATTCTCAAATAATAGTAGTTGGCAGGTAGGCAGGTGGTGGGCTGTTATGTATATATCCTCCAACTTGAAGGTGTCGTTTCAGGTGTTTCTTCAAGCTGGCAAGAGAACATAAAGGATTATTCTGTCCCCTATTATGGGCTCCAGGGAGGCATCTTGGGAAAGCCATTGTCCCCTATTGGATGCCACACATCCATGATCTTTAGGCAGCCATCTTGACTTAGAACTGTTTAGATAGCAAGTTCTGCATCATTCAGCATGCCTGGTGTGTGGGAGTATGATAGTGACAGAGATCCCACTTATCAGGGGTAGAGTAGGAGTAGCATTAGGGACAGGTACCTGTTGAGGAGGAAAATAATAGGTTTCTCTTTACAGGTTGTCTCCTCTGTTGGCTTCAAAAAAGACCACCAGCTAGATATCAGCAGGACTTTTGGGGATCGCAGTGGGTTGTAGTAATACTATAACCCTTCTAAGGGAAGTGCTCCTCTGGCATTCTATGAACTGTAAGTGTATTTCATAACATGTCTGGGAAACTGCCTTGCTGTAAAACATTACTTTCTCTGCCTGAAGTGCTGTATGATCTGCAAAGTATGTACTATCGTTGCTATAAATGCCTTGATTTGTGCCTACTCATATTCTACAATATAAAGTTCAATTAACTCCATATGTTGTTTCCTTCCAATCTTTGGGTACACTGATTAAGCCCTCCTACATTACAGTACAGTATGTAGGTGGCCATAGACCATGGTCAGACATGCCAGCATATTCTTATCCTCCATATATTGTTCTTGCAAGCTTTTTCCTCCTCAACACACACAGCTAAATGACCTCAGGAGCAGCTGAGCTGTGCAGACAGATGCAAACATGCTTATTTCATTTTAAATTCCTTTGCAGATTTGTAATTTTGGAATGTCTGCTGCTGTCCATAGATATGGGATAATTTCCATATCTGGCCCATATTGGTTGGAAGATTATCTCATGTCTATAGACTACCTAAAGGGCAACATCAGGCAGCAAGTAAAACCAAATAGTAAGCTACTAATGCACACACTGGTGTCATGGACCTGGTGGGGATCAAACTGAAGAGGGGGCTTCTCTTGCATTTCCTAAGCAGCACTGCTGGTAGTGGTGACAGAAGGTGTAGGGACACGATGGCCGATGCAGCAGGCCATGCCAGCTGTTGGTTGTGGGATACAAATGACCACATGTAATGGGGTTTTGAAGCTAGCTCATTTTGGTGCCCAAGCACAAGGCCTTACCACTGCTAGAGCCCTGCTAGAACACAGTTCCACCTGCTGAGGTTGACCCCTTCACCATCCTGTTCCCTGCTTCTTGCCATAGGCATCCTCATGAGATTCCCGGCCAAAAAACCTTTATATCCAGAAGAAGGAATGTCCACATGATAGCTTCACTGCAATATACTGATGTTGTTCAGGGAATGGCAAAGACAGTCACATCTCTAAAACATACATTATGGAGTAATGATTAAGCACACAGTCAGTGTGTGAAACGCGTCTACCTTGTCACGATTGTCATATTTGGATGTCCAGTCAATAAATCTGGATTTTGACTCAACCTGGAGTGCTGCCAATTCCTTTTCCTTTATCAAGTTTTCACGGAGGCGAGCCAGGGCATGCACCGGTGTGAGTCATCAGGCAATTACACCACCTTGAGCGGTGAGTTCTTGTCTCTTCATACATTATGGAGTCACTTGACATACACAGTCAATCACATAAAATTAACTGTCCGCAGTAGTCACAAGTGAAAGCAGATGCAGCACCCAACAGCCATCTCCCTTCAGGCTCTCCTCAGCCCAGGGTCATAAGTACTCACAGGATTGTGTTCTCTATAGACACCTCTTAGCTGGGTACACCTCTACAGGGACCCTTCAGAGAAACATTGTGATATAGGGATCTCCAGCCTGGCCTAGAAGCCCTATTGCAATCAACCCTAGCCTCTACCTCCTTAAGGGACAGAATGTCTACAGCCAGCTCCTCCTGCATACAAGTCCACTACACCTCATCTTCTGCCCTGTCCAGGGCCTACATGTGCTGGTCACATCCTCACGGTGTAGGGTGTTTGGCTTCCATGCCCCAAAAGAGGGTGTGCCCCTCCCAACATGACTTATATATGGGTGCTGACTCACCCTGACATCACTGTGGGGGAAGAGGGGCTCTGCTTAAAAGGGGGCCTAACACCTAGTGTCACTACCTGCCATACCAGACTCTATTCGGTTACAGAGCCACTTAGCAGCAAAGTGACTAATTGCACCTGCCTAAACGTAGATCACCAGACAGTGACAAGAGACCAGTATACTGTAAAACTTGATCAGCGGACAGGAGTGAAGCCAGGACACAAACCAATAGGTCATCAACAGCCAGGATACAAGCCGGATCATCAGGTCAGAGGCAAGCGAGGTCGTGCACGGGAAGGCAAATATAGCAGGTCAGGGCACAGGTAAAGCAGGTACTAGCTGAAGGCCACTTAGCAATCTGTTCATGTCACAATCCAGGTGACATAGGCTTTGTGATACCAGTGGCGGTTGTACGTTTCTGCGTGCATGCTTATACACGTCTTGCATTGAGCCTTTGCTTGGAATTAAGAACATGCAATATTCTTTTTTGCTCCGATATCTACTAGACTTTTCTTACAACTGGGCTAAAGTTAGAATGTTCTCTCTAGTTACTTAAAAGTTTTTGTAAACCCTAACTATATAATTCTGTCTGGTCTCTGAGGACTACAAACATATTTACACCCTTACTTACTAAGGAAAAACAGCCAACTGGCTTCAGGTTGATTGATGCACTTGGGGAGCGAAGGCTTGCCTATGTATTCCAATCCAATAGAAGTGCTACTGTATCTCAAATTGCTAAAAAAGTTGTAGCATCCCTCTGACACCCTAAAAGCAGGATAGAACCTTCAGAGGCAGGGACTGGTTAGCATTTCACCCCAGAGCAGAGTCCATTGATAAAACAGGGAAGACCAAGAAAGGATATTGGATGCCAGTCACTTTTGTCTTTTTAAAGTTTGTAGCAGGTTTTCCAGGCCTGTGGCCTGATGTGGGTCTGCCATTGTTACCGGTTACCTCTCCAGCCCATGTGAGCTGCGATCCTGGGTGTGAGAACTGAGACATGGATGACTCCGACATCTTGGTTTTGTGGTTTTTATTGTAGAAAAGGGGATGGGAGAAGGGAATGAGTGGGATACTCCTTTAGGCTTAACTCATTACACTTGGGACTTAATCCTAGAAAAATGCCTGTTGGCGCTTCCTTGACGCCAGCCGATGCCAACCAATGCTCACTAACATTGAGAACACACTGTAGCTTGATAGAAGAGCTGAATCCTCGACAATAAGTCCAGAAGACCCAAGACTGTGAATTGTAGAATTACTGACACTGCTGTACTGCAAAGTCACTGAATACTACCCTCCCGCCTTGTGCTGGCTTGAGGTAGTACACTGTAGATTTCTGTAAAGCTGCAACTCTCAACTGTCACACTCTGTCCAATTCAGGGCCCATATGCAGGTGCCCCCTTTAACTTTGAACTCTTCTGGGTTCACTGACTATGTACCCCCCTCTGTAACTTCAGGGTCCTCAACCTAGGTACCCCCTTTCAGCTAGCTGGCACTGGATCCCAGAACCTCTTCCGGAGTGGTCCCTCTGACTCTGGCAGACCCCTAGGGGCAATCCGCAGTACTCACGACCTGTGTAGGCTTTCCTGGGACTGGACCCCTCTCATGCTCCAGACCAATCGGTTAACTTTTGATTGAGCTGTAATCAGGATAGATCAGGGTTTCTCAACTAGGGTTTCGTGGAACCCTACGGTTCCTGCTGAGGTTGCTAGGGGTTCCTTGAGCAATATGCAGTTTCTGCCTCTCAGATAAGTTTCCAATGACACCATTGTTCCTTTTAGCTATCTGTAAGGGGGTAATTCTTCCCAATGATGACAAGCGTAAGGAGCATTCTTCCCACTGATGTTCACACTAATGTGTCATGAGTTGTACATTTTTAATTTTTATCAGGGGTTCCCGGAGACCAGAAATTTATTTCAAGGGTTCCTCTGTGTTGAAAATGTTGAGAAAGGCTGGGATAGAGGAAAGGCCTATGAATGTAGTGTATCTAGAACTCTTCAAAGCTTTTGACACAGTACCCCATCAACGCTTAATATACAAAATTAGGTCTGTTGGCATTGACCATTGGCATTGTACCAGTATAGAAAATTGGTACATAAGCCTGACCAAAGAATGGTGATAAATAGAGTATCTTTGGAATGGTATGGATTTTTTTAGGGGCTTTCCAGTTAACTGGTTCATAAGCGACATAGAGGTTGCTATAAATAGCTTAAACTAATTTTTTTGAGTTACTTTATAAAAATATACATTTATCACTTATATTATTTTTTTGTAGGTACCTAGCAACTGGGCAATCACTGGTTAGTATACACTATGCTTTTCTAGTGGGAAAATCAACCGCCAGTTATATAATCCGGGACACATGTTCTTCAATTTGGAATGTCTTAAAAGATGTTGTTTTAAAAAAGCCAACAACAGAAGAATGGTCAGCAATATCTGGGCTTTTCCTACAACGCTGCAATTTTCCTAACTGTCTTAGTGCGATTGATGGGAAGCACATCAGGATTATGAAGCCAATGGGTAGTGGAAGTCGCTACTTCAATTACAAAAAGTATTTTTCATTTGTTTTATAGGCAGTGGCTGATACTAATGCCTCGTACACACGCAACGATTGTTGGCCGTGAATTTTCGGCCAACGTCCGATCGGCCGATTTTCGGCTTGTTAGTATGATGCTTCCGACAACCAACTGCGACTTTTCGGCCGAACAAAATCTGGTGTGCATGCTATAAAATTTTTGTTGGCCGTCAACAGAACGGCCGATTTTCCGTCAGTCAGTACAGATTTCGGCAGACAAAAATCAGATGAACAAGACTGGGCATGCTCAGAGAAGAAAAAACACACGGAAAGTTAACCAGCACATGACATCACTTCTGAAGTTGGTTTTTGTTGGCCGAGAAAATTTGTGTGCAGTCTAGAGCACATTTCAACCAACACAACAACACTGGACAAAAGACGGCCGATCGGTCGGCCGATAATCGTTGCGTGTGTACGAGGCATAACTATTGGTTTCATTATGTCGATATTGAGGCCTATGGCAGCAATTCTGATTCTAGCATTTTTAACCTTACGTTATTTAGCCTGTTGTTGTGTACGGATAGGCTTGACCTTCCGCAAAAAAGACCTCTCCCTGGAACAGATGGCCCTGCTCTACCGAGTGTATTGAAGGGGGATGAAGCACTTGCTTTGACCGATCATGGCCATATTCTGGGCACAATCTAACTGTCTAGAAGCTAGTTTTCAACTATAGGCTAACAAGAGCATGTCGAGTGGTGGAATATGCATTTGGAATCTTGTCAAACAAATGGTGGTTTCTGCACACACCAATTGTCCTCAACATGCAAAATGCAATCTGTGCTGTGAAAGCTGCTTGTGCCCTGCACAATTTTGTTAGGTAACGGAATGGATTTCAGTTTGAGGACTCATTGCAACACACTATGGAAGAGCTCACTGGACTGGAGTTTATGGAACCAGACAAGGTACACATGTCAGGGATTTGTACGCTTCCTACTTTATGTCTCCAGAACAGGTCCCATGGCAGCTTGAGGCCATATATTATTTGTACATTTTGACAAATAAAGATTTTTCAGGTGTTATTAGTTATCAAAATTATATTCTAAGCTGCACTGAATAAAAAATAAAATGTACTGATAAAGTGGGGTACACACTAGTAGAAAATCTGCCGAAAATTCCCGTCCGAGGTAAAATCGTACGATTTTCGGCTAGTGTGTACACAACTTTCAGCAGCTGATGCCGACATTTTCAATGAAAAAAAACGGAGGGACAAACACCAAAATTTTTATCGTCCATCCCCAGCATGCCCAATTTTCGTTTAATGTGTATGCAGTACGTCCGTGAAAAATCAGATACGAAAGACCGCGCATGATCTGAAGTTGCTGACAACCCGGAAGTCTAGGAACAAATGTCCCAAAAAAAAAAAAGAAAATCGGACGAGAAATTTCATGAACATTTATGCACTGTCAACTAAAAACGGTTATGAACGTTCTCCCGGCTGGCGGAGCTCAGATTATCTCCGGCCGTGACGGAGCCGCTTCATCCCTGACACCGGCTACCCTCATCCCTACCCCGGCATCACCGGTATACCTCTCGGTCGCCCCTCTCGGTGTCCCCCCCCCCACTGAAGATGTCCGGCTGGCAGGATTACGTGGATATGCTGATGGCCGATGGCAGCTGCCAGGAGGCCGCCATTGTCGGATACGTGGACGCCAAATACGTCTGGGCAACCACCCCCGGGGGCTTCTTCCAGACGCTGACGCCTGCAGAAATAGATGTACTGATAGGAAAGGATAGAGAAGGATTCTTCACTAATGGTCTAACTGTTGGAGGGAAGAAATGCTCGGTGATCAGAGACAGCCTGTATATTGAGAATGATTACACAATGGATATCAGGACAAAAAGTCAAGGCGGAGAACCAACATACAACATTGCTGTAGGCAAAGCTGTCAGAGTCTTGGTCTTCGCAATGGGCAAAGAAGGAGTCCACGGAGGCGGCTTGAATAAAAAGGCATTCGCAATGGCGAAATACTTGAGAGATATGGGATTCTAGCTTTTAGGCCAACTTACATTCTAGGGGAAAACAGACAAACATTGCTACTAAACTTTCCTGCGTGAACAAAGCATTCTTTATCTGGAAATTTTATTAGCAATAAAAGGGGTGATGGGGGATGATCCTGTGTCTCCTTTGTATCCCTATTTTGGTGGGGAAAGTTGTTGTCTTTAAATTTTTTTTTCTTTTCAATTTTTTTTTGTGTTTTTAAGCAATTGATTTATCATGGCAAATCGTGTCCATAATAGGACAACCCAACAAGATGTTTTTGTTGACTGCTTCTACCCTCCTCGAAGGCTTTACTACTGAGCAGCATCTCCTGCGGGCTATAACTTTACATTGCATCTCGTCTGTCCACCAGACTGTAGATTATAGTTACAGTTTGTCTTTCATTTAACCATAATCTTTCTTGTTAGCGTGACTATATTTCTGTACCACCCGTTGCAGTCCCGTAATGTGAAACGCGTGGCTTTTCAGTGTTATGTACGCATAGGCTGGTAATCCATATCTGTTGGTATACTGAGTGTCTGACCCATATGTTAACATTGTGTTTAGAAGTCAGGTGGTAAAAGGGTGGGGGTTTAACCCAGTTTTAAGACCGTTTTAAGTACACCGAATGTACACTTTGCCACAAACTGTACCTCAATTAAAGCTGTTTGAATCCGTACTACCGTACGACGTTAGTTGCCTCACTTTAAAGCAGATAGCAATGTAACTTAAACCCAGTTTGCCATCAGATATTCCTGGTTTGTGCTGTTCTGCTGCCAGCACAAGTCTTAAGCACATGCTTGTGTTGTCCTGTACAAAGTCTGGGCTTAGTATAGTAAGTAGAGGCCTAGTAACTTAAGTCAGCAGGACTGCAGCAAGGCATGGGCAGCAGCTAGACCTGTAAGGGGGGGAGAAGAGTGGTGCACAAGAAAACACTAAGCGTGATGCAAATTTGTACATCCATTGGATTGATGCGTTTTTGAGCGGTTTGAGCATATACACAGCTCAACTTAGTCTTCCTTTGCTCAAACACAGGTGGAAATCACTACTTACAATAGAAAACACTAGGTCCACTTTTCGCTACTCTTTAAACTTATTGTAAAGCAATTTTACCTTTTTTTTTTCTTTTGGTGTCTTACAAATTTACCCTCCTGTATGTAATCATGACTGCAGACTACAGTGCCACAAGCCTATGGTTTGGCATTGATCTGTGGTGAGCATCTGCTCGGAAGGACACGCTTGTGCGTTTTTAGTGCAATAACGTAAATAATATCATCTTTCTCTGACACTAGAGTGTATGCCAAATCATTTTTTTTAATAAAAGTTTTAAAGCCATTTGCTAGAGTTTATTCTTTTGTCATGGTTGTGGTGGGAAAATTCTCTTTAAAACTATAAAATCTTTATTTCCAATTCTTCCACCTTGTATTGCAGCACAGAATAAGGATTTCATGTAGATGAAGGCGACTCAAACTGATGCTTGGGAGAAGTTTTGGGGCATATTTATAACTTATTATTTTCTGTATTATTAATTCATGGCTATATTTAATAAAAGGTAGCAGCAACCCATATCAGAATAAATAGCCTGCTATTCAATCTTATACTCCCTTTAAATATTTCTAGTTATTGTTGGTTATGCTATGATCTTTTGACATCAGTGTAAACGTCATTCCTGTTTTCCTCACATTTAATTTGGATGTTGGCTGATCATAGATCCTGATGTACACTTCTAAATACTGGCTGATGTATGACATACATTACAAACCTTATTCAAGATGCCTGTTAACTAGAAGCACCACAGTACAGAAGTACAAAAGTACAAAAGTTGATCAACCAATCGATTTCTGTACAACCGGCCTGTTGGAAAATTTCAACACAATCTGGCAGCACTGATCCGTGACAGCAGGGAAGACAGAAATCACCTCAGCAGGAGGGATTCCCCCATCTACCTCGAATGTGTGAATGGGGAATTGGGTCTTTTTGTTAGTTCAACTCACTAGTTGAATGAAAAAAATGACTACTATATGGACTGTCTTAGTGTAAAATCATAGGTACTTGGGATCTTGTCACCTTGCTACAAGTGCTGCGTTTTAGCTATTCTGTCTTCAGCAAGGAATGTGTCAAAATCTAGGAACAGCTGCAGAGGAATGAACTTCTCAGACAAACTCCACTGTATCTGACCATCACCCTAGAAAAGTCTTACTCATCCTTTTTTAACATGGTGGGACCCTTGATATAACTTTACAGTCTCAGGGAACCCCTACTAATTATATATTTACAGCTCACGGTACATTAAAAGAGAAATATGTTTTTTTTTTTTTATTCATACTTACCTAGCTGGATAAAGCATAGGTCTGATGCACCATCTGTTCCCCGCCGGCTAGAGGGGGCAGGAGTGGGCAGCTCAGGCTGTCAGCGGCTTGCTCTGAGCCAGGTGCCAGTTCTAGGTGGATCCCAACCATATGGTTGCTATCCTTTCCGAGCCTGGTTGCTATCCTTTCCGAGAGGGCTTCAGTCCTCTGTCTGCTGAAAACGGGTCACAGGAGTGCAAAACGAACTGCACTCCTATGGTTCATGGGAGAAGTACAGCCAGATGTTTGGCTGTACTTCTCATTTAACTGTGTTGGTCACTAAAATGTTCTTTGGTGGCAGCAATTACTTATTAGAAGGCAGAAATTGCTCGAGAAAAACCAAACAACCTCTGAAGGAACCCTAGGACTCCAACAAAATCCTAGTTGAGAAAGGCTGTTTTTAGAGGTTCCAGGAGTTCCCTTAAGACGAGTAGTTTTAGTGGCTTTCTAATTTAACACAGGCTCTTGGTCAACCAATCAACAGGGAATTTCATAAAACCGATCTCTCTCATATTGATGTGGTTTATTTGTCTTCATAGGACCAATTGCAGCTACATATTTCCCCCATGCATTACAGACATAATCTATATTGAGAGGACTACCACTTTCAGTCTCATTATTCAGCTTCTTTTAATTGGCAGGTCTGAGATTGTCATTGCTGGTTATTATCTCTATGTAATTTTAAGGGGGTTGGTAGTTTTGAAATAGTGCTGCTGACAAACATTAACACAGAAAATAACTGTTGAACATCGCTGCAGAAACAGTTTATTACATTTCTTTGTATTATTTAAATTGTGTATAACCTGGTTGTCAGTTAAAATACATTACTGTCTATTCTAATAAAAAAAAAAAATATATACAAGTTCTTTGTACTAAAGAATAATAGATGGCATTCTTTAGAATGAAGCGAGCTCTATTTGTGATAGCTTCATATGTATTCTGTGCCATATGACAGTATGGAGCCGTGAGAGGGGTTTTAACTGACATAAAGGTCCTGCTTTCTCCAAAATGGCACTTCTGTAAGGAAATTTTAGAATTTTGCTTCTGTTTTGTCTTGTGTATCATGTCCAAACTGTAAACACTTGTTAATTTGTCCATTTCTTTCCCTGCACTTTTGTTACATCTGGGATACAGTCTAACTCATCTGATTTAATATGCATTTAAAGAAATGCCATAAACTATTAAACCACCTTGTTTACAGACAGATGAAATTAAATTTATTCCAACCAAAAAAACGGTTATGAACGATGAGCAAGAGAGAGAAAAATCGGAGGATATTTCGTCCGATTTCCGTCAAGTGTGTACGGGCCTTAAGAAGCCTCATTTTTTTTACTGTATGTATATGTAGCTGTACTTTATCTATACAATGTCCTTTTCAAGGACTGCAGAGACCAAAAACATATAAACACGCAAGTTTGGGGCGAATAGACAGAAAGTTAATCATCACACAGGGGCAAGTTGTGTCTAAACACAAAAGAACCCCCTAATTAATGTTTGTGAATAAACACAAATACACATATGTTTCAGGTAATGAAAAAACTTTACTCTTTTTTTCCTTATGAGGAGCAATCATTTTTTTTTTTTTTTTTAACAAAACTTTCCAAACCACTTTTTGAAGAATCCAATTATAAAATATTTATTTCAAGAAATTATCTTTTTTTTTTTTCAACAATGGAGATAAAGCTCCAAATTATTTTTTTTCTCAAAACTTTAAAAACAAAATCAACCAAAAAATATAATATTTTGTATAAAAACATTTCTTTTTTGGAACAGCATCTAGTGGGTGTTGGCTGCACCCTGTTGTCTCTGAGGTAATTGCAAGCACACGTGCAACACTAGGGAAGACTATAATGCCGAAATTTCACAGTATTTTTTGACATTATCGCCACATAAACATCACCGGTGTCTATAGGTGATGATAGGTAGTTGGTGAATGGGCAGGGTCATTCGGTGCTAGCACATTCATGGCCTGCTCACAATGCTGAGGGGTGGAGGAGTGATTTGTGGGATTTTAAATTGGAGCAGTATTTATTTGGGAAATGGTGGTTGGAACTGAAGGAATGGATGGGTATGGTGGAAAAGGTTGGTGTTGGTCAGGCTGTCTGGAAATTTGATGTTGGCTGAGGAGGGGGCGGTGGTGGTAGTAGTGGTGGTGGCGCTGCTGCTATAGATTGTGTGTAAATAAGGACCATATGGTGGTGGTCCTTCAGAATTTCTGAATGAGGGGTTTTGGTCAGATGGCGGGATGAATGTGTTTATGTACCTATTTACACTTGTCCACATCATAGGCTTCAGTTCAAGGGGAACTTGGGCCATTATCCCCACTAGACACTGGCCAAAACATTGTTCCTCTGTACGGTTTCCCGTCATACGGTCAGCCATAGTGGACATAATGTCCAACATCCTGTTGAAATCTGGCGCTTTTGGTCTTCCTCTAGTTGCACGTGTGCTTGCACATGGAAAAGGTGCACGTACACATGTGGTTGGTGCAGGGTCAGAATCCTCATCAGGAATTGAGTTTACAGATGAGGAAGTTGATGACAGCATAGCTGTACCCTGGGTTAATTCATTTCCATAGTCTTCCACTGCTTCCTGATGGGTTTCTTATGTAGCAGAATCCTCCCAGCTATTTTCTGTACTGTAAATGGAAATTTCTTGTTAAATCATCCCAAATAACTATTTATATAAAAGAGACATAATTGTAGATGCTAGCTTACCTCGCTGTAGCCAAACTTGGCCTGTGGAACTCCATTTCCTTGGTGGGCATATATATTCTGAGGGTGGACATGCTGTAGCTCCACTTCTGTACTCGTGGACTAACCTAAGGTGACGTGAATAAGCATCCTGTAAGCTTTTCAACTTTATCTTCAGCAATTTAACTGTGAAAAGAAAATAATAATTTTTTAGTTTATTTTTAGGTGCCTTGCAACTGGACCAATTATTGATAGCTATAGGCGGTGACCTCAGATCTCTCCTCTGCCCTATGCAGAGATGGGTATGATGATCAGATGCTTTTTTAAAACCCATCAGGGTTTGTTTACCAGATGAAATGCTCCATTGCTTCCGTTTCCATAACTGGTCTTAATTAAAAGAGAATACTTGCTTTATTTACCTATGGGGGGCCTGTCAGTTAAGGTACAAAGATTTCTACAAGCAGCCTGTATGCTAAACTCAGGTTAAAAAACAGTTCAAACATTCAATCAGATTAATACCATGCAGTGACATTTCTAAACATATGCAGAATGATTGCTAAACTTATTTTTGTCATCTTTCACATTTGCATAAAATCCATTCCAGTCTGGGAAAACCATATATTCTCCCAGGCCCTCCTCTTCTTGGCCCTGTTTTTGTAATTTGAGTCCTTCTTGTCATATACGCAGGGGTTCGCCTTGACCATGCATATGAATGACTTGGGATCGAACAGGGTTAATGTATCCTCTATTTTACAGGTGTAAAATATGGCTACTTTTTGACTTCCTGATGAAATTTTGTCATTTCCTTTTGGGAGGTAACTTTTGAGCAGAAAAACGCACCAAGTTGCACGAAAAAACGCGCAAAAGCACATAACAACGCGCAAATCGCACGTTTCTATCTACTTCTATGGGGAAAAAAACATGCCAAAAACGCCCAAATCTGCCTGATTTTCGACCTGCAAAAAAAGCTCCAGGACTTTTTTGAGCTTCAAGCCTTTGGCTTCAAGCCAACTGGAGTGGAGATGTGAACCGTCTCCATAGAGAAGCATTGATTTCTCTTACGTCCTCCGACAGTCGCCGCCTCTTCTAAGTCATCACTGTTGGGTATTGACTTCCGCTCCTTAGGAGTAGCTAGGCATATAGACTTAGTCAAAAGACAAAAGGCATTAGCATATACACACCCATGGGGGCTGTCCCATCTGGTCAATACCCCCCTGCAGTGACCACTCCCAACTCAGTTTTAATCTGCCTAGCGTCAGGAGTAGTCAGGCTTCCCTGTGCTGGGGCTTCAGTCACAGCCTTCCTAATCTTTTATTTGATTTTCTTTGAAAATGTCAGTTTTTTCTTACTTTACTAGCTGTTTATTTTGTCAGCTTCTAGTGTTAGTCGTTTCTTCGGATGAAGACGGATCATGCGGTGCTGGAATTCGGACTGACCGCCCTGGTTCTCCAGGGCAGAAGGGTCAGATGGACCCCCAGCCCGCCATCGAGCGTTCAGCTATGGTTCGCCCTGGCATTACGAACGACCCATCCCTGCTCGCCGCAGGGATGCAGCCGTGAGGTGGCTACCTCACAGGACACATCTGCGATGCTGCAGTGTCATGTCCCTGGCTCACGGCACTCCCTGTCAGATGAGGACAGCGGTTTTCCGTTCATAGAGGCATCCCACGCCATCTGGTACAGGTAAGTACTTCTGTGTAGGGCCTCTGTCTGGGGTGGCAGTCTGTGTTGCTGTGTGTTCCCCATGTCTGTGCCTGTGTGACTCCCTGATGCGGTCCCTGTGGGGATCGCTTGTGCAGATACTGTATGTTTTCTGGGGATCTCCTTCCCTGTGTCATTTCGGTGCATTGTTGGGGGTGCAGACATCTTTGATATGGGCAGGCATGTTTAGCTTCTCTGTGGGCGAAACTGCATGCTTTTTTGGCGCCATCCGCCGCCATTTTTATGGGAGGTGGACGATCGGTCCAACCGCATGTTCGGCGGCCATTTTGGCGTAGCCTCCAATGCATTCCTATGGGGCAGCCATTTTCCCTAAGTCTGGCAGTCTATAGTTCAGCCTACTTCAGCAGCACTTTCTTTTCCTCTGCAGCAGGACATTGGTAGCAACACTCTGCGGGCTCTGCAGGTTATCTCAATATTCCTCTGTATTATCGCTTCTGCCTCAGTTTTCTCTTCTCTTTTTGGGGGTCTTTGTCACTGTAGCTGTAGCGGTGGGCTGCGCATTCCGCAGCGATCTTAAAGGGGCAGTACACATTTTATTGCACTGTTTTTTTCTGTAACCTTGAGCAATGGATTCTCAGGATAGCAAATTCCCCCCAGCTTTGGTGGGGGCTCCCAGTTCTCCCGTGGCCCCGCTGAGACCTGACTTGGCTGCTGTGGTGGCGACTTTGGTGTCTAATATGGAAATGCTGATGGCTGAACGTGCTGCAAAAAAAGAGGGCTAGATTGTCTCTCTCCTCTGATTCAGATGGGGATATGGCTGCTGCTGCGAGCGTGCCCTTTTCAGGGTCCCGCTCATCCTTGGACCCCCCGGGGTCTGAGGGGGAGGCTGAGGTGGAGGGGGTTGATACCTCCTCCCCGGGGTCGCCTGAAGAACGGGCGACCATGGATGAGTTAATTGTTTCTGTTAAGGAAACTTTACATTTAGAGGATGAGCCCAGTACTCCGGGCGTTGTGTCCTCGTTTGGGACGCACAGGACCCGCAAGTCGGCACAGGTTTTTCCCTGCCCAGCTGAATTTCATTACACTGTTAATGAAATGTGGCGCACGTTGAAACGTCCATTCCTGATACCTAGTCGGTTCAAATTGCTTTATCCTTTTGCGCCGGCTACGGAATCACGATGGTGTGTGCCTCCACAGGTGGATCGCACTGTGGCCGTGTTAAACAAGGCTACCTTGGTTCCTTCCGAGGATACTCCGGTGTTCCGGGACCCTACGGACCGGCGGTTGGGTTCTCTAGCCCGCCATTCCTACATGGTGGCGGGTTTGTTGCTCAAACCCGTTTTCGCGTCCGTTTTGGTGGCTCAGGCGGTGGCTGATTGGACTAAGATGCTTAGGAGCAATCTCGTGTCTGATGGTGTTCCGCCTGCCCGGCTGGAAATGGTGGATCAGATCCACCAAGGAGTCATGTATTTGTGTGATGCGGCCTTGAATGAGGCCCATTTAGTGGCTCGCCTCTCTAGTGTCGCGGTGCTTAACCGGCGACTGATATGGCTGAAGAGCTGGTCAGCCGACCAGTCCTCACGGAAAACTGTTGCTGATTTTCCCTATGCTGGCTCTCGCCTTTTTGGCGAGGCGTTGGATACCCTGGTG
Organism: Pelophylax lessonae; assembly: GCF_965119305.1. Taxonomy (NCBI): domain Eukaryota; kingdom Metazoa; phylum Chordata; class Amphibia; order Anura; family Ranidae; genus Pelophylax; species Pelophylax lessonae. Next base: position 642,210,167 of record NC_138770.1, on the reverse strand, counting down.
AAAGGCGTCACGGGGGGCAAGAGCACTATGCTGCCCCAGAACCCGAAGAACAAGTCCTTTCGAGGCAAGCAGGGTTCTGCGCCTAGATCCAATCAGGGGTCCTTTCGTGCCTTTCGGAACCAATCCAAGGGCAAGCCCTTCAAGGCCCAGGGCAACCAGAAGAAGCCCTGGGCGGGTAAGCAGAAGTCGGGTAATGCCGGCTCGGCGGGTCAGTCCGCCTCTGCCTGAAGGGGCGCCCTCACCCATTTCAGGGGTGGGGGGACGTTTGCGCAGTTTCCTCCAACCTTGGCTGCTCCGGATATCGGACAGGTGGGTTCAGGAAATCATTCGATCGGGATACAAGATCGAATTCCTTTCCAGGCCGGCGGACAGATTTTTTTGCCTCAAATCTTCACTTGCCCCCGGGGCGTCTGCAGGACCTGCACCAGGCGGTACAGGACCTTCTTGCTCAGGGGGTGATTGTCCCAGTGCCTCATCGGGACAGGTTTCGGGGGTTTTATTCAAATCTTTTCACTGTGCCCAGAAAGGAGGGCAAAGTGCGTCCTATTCTGGACCTAAAATCGCTGAACCGCTTTGTGCGTGTTCGGAAGTTCCGTATGGAGTCTCTCCGTTCGGTGGTGGCCTCTCTGAGCCCAGAGGAATTCCTGGCTTCGATAGATCTGAAGGATGCGTATCTGCACATCCCCATTTTCGAAGGTCATCAGCGGTACCTTCGGTTTGCTATCTCAGAGGACCACTACCAGTTTGTGGCGTTACCTTTCGGTCTCGCTTCGGCATCCAGGGTTTTTACCAAAGTGCTGGCACCGGTTCTGGGCCTACTGAGGGCACAGGGCATTGCGGTCTTGGGCTACCTGGACGATCTCCTTCTGAGGGCACGTGCCAGCCAGGACCTAGTGCGCGATCTGTCCACCATGGTACAGACGCTCCAGGAGTTCGGATGGACCATCAATGTTCAAAAATCCGCGTTGTCTCCATCGGTTCGTCTTCCCTAGCTGGGAATGATTCTGGACTCTGCTCAGGCAAAGGTGTTCTTGCCGGAGGACAAGCTCCGGACCTTGCAGGACGAGATCAGGTCCCTCAGGGACAACCCGTCCTTGTCACTCAGAACCTGTATGAGGTCTCTGGGGTTGATGGTGTCAGCCTTCGAGGCGATACCCTTTGCTCAGTTGCACACGCGGGCTCTCCAGATGGAGATCCTGGCCAGGTGGGACAGACTGCCTCAGAGTGTCTCCTTGAGTCATCAGACCAGATTGGCTCTTCTGTGGTGGCTCCAGTCCCCGTTGGTGGCGGAAGGCAAGTCCTTCCGTCCGTTGGTGTGGACGGTGATTACCACGGATGCCAGCCTGTCGTGCTGGGGTGGAGTCCTGGGCAACCTGTCTGCCCAGGGCACTTGGTCGGAGGAGGAGTCCTCCCTCCCGATAAATGTGCTGGAATTGCGAGCGATAAGACTCTGTCTCTTCCAGTGGTCGGACTGTCTTCAGGGCCTTCCTGTCCGAGTACAGACGGACAATGCTACTGCTGTGGCTTACATCAACCACCAAGGGGGCACCAGGAGTGCTCGTGCGGCCCGGGAGGTGACCGACATTCTATCGTGGGCCGAGACTCATGTCCCGGTGATCTCAGCAGTTCACATTCCGGGTGTGGAGAATTGGCAGGCCGACTATCTGAGCCGCTAGACCCTGGACCAGGGGGAATGGTCCCTGCACCCGGAGGTCTTCCAAATGCTGTGTGCGAGGTGGGGATCCCCGGACGTGGATCTGTTCGCATCTCGACTAAACCGAAAGGTGGAAAGAACACGCGATCCTCTGGCAGTCGCCTCGGATGCGTTGGTGGCTCCTTGGCATCAGTATCATCTGATGTATGCCTTTCCTCCGATTCAGTTGCTATCCAGGTTTCTCCGCAGGCTAGCACCTGGTGATTCTGGTGGCTCCACACTGGCCATGTCGGTCCTGGTACGCCAACGTTGTTCATCTGGCAGTGGCGCCTCCGTGGCGGCTGCCAATGCGGGAAGATCTCCTGTCTCAGGGTCCGATCTTCCATCCTGCTTTACAGTTGCTGGCTTTAACAGGCCTGGCTGTTGAGACCCAGGTCCTGAGGGACAGGGGTCTCTCCTCTGAGGTCATCCCTACTCTTGTCAAGGCTAGGAAGACCTCCTCTAGAAATATCTATTACCGTACCTGGAAGGCTTACTTCGCCTGGTGCGAGTCCAGGGGGTTCTCCCCTCGCTTGTACTCGGTGTCGAGAGTGTTGGCCTTTCTCCAGGTGGGAGTGGACCAGCGCCTGGCGCTGGCCACGATCAAGGGCCAGGTGTCCGCACTGGCTATTCTTTTCCAACGCCCTGTGGCGTCTCATTCTCTGGTTTGCACCTTCATTCAAGGTGTGCGACATTTGGCTTCTCCCAGGAAGGAGCCCTTACCTCCGTGGGACTTGAACTTGGTTCTGTCCGTGTTACAACGTGCTCCCTTTGAAAACATCCGGGATATATCGTTGCCTCTGCTGTCTAAGAAGGTTGCCTTTTTGGTGGCGATCACTTCGGCTCGCAGAGTGTCGGAACTGGCAGCGTTATTTTGCCGTTCTCCATACTTGGTGATTCACCGGGATAAGGTGGTTTTGCGTCCGCAGCCCTCCTTTCTTCCTAAGGTGGTCTCTGAGTTCCACATTAATGAGGACAATGTCCTGCCTTCGCTTTGTACGAAGCCTAAGCATTCTAAGGAGGTTGTTCTGCACTACTTGGATGTTGTCAGGGCGATCAGGGTATATCTGTCGTCTACAGAATCTTTTCGTAAAACGGATTTCCTCTTTGTCCTTCCTGAGGGACCTCGGAAGGGCATGGCTGCATCCGCAGCGACTATTGCCAAATGGATCAGACAGACCATTGAACGGGCTTACGCCTTGAAGGAATGGGTTCCACCCTTCCCTGTTAAGGCGCACTCTACCAGATCTGTGAGTGCGTCCTGGGCCTATTGGCATAGGGCCTCGGTGGCCCAGGTGTGCAAGGCTGCGACTTGGTCGTCGGTGCACACTTTTTTCAAATTTTACAAAGTAGATGTTCTGGCATCTGCTGATGCCTCCTTTGGCCGCAAGGTTCTCAGTGCGGCAGTGCCATGATGGACCCTTATGTTTTTTTCTGGGTCCCTGGCTGTTGGCATTTGCTTTCCTGGGCTGTTGCTCCTGTTGAGCATTGTTTTTTTCTGTTGCCCAATTGGTTCTCTTACGGTGCATGTAAGATTCCTTTCTCTGATGTGGGTACTGCGTTGCCTTTTCTACGGTTGCGTCTCCCACCCCTCATGTCTATACTGCTTTGGGACATCCCAACAGTGCTGACTTAGAGGAGGCGGCGACTGTCGGAGGACGTAAGAGAAAACTGAATTTTTGTAAAATCTTACCTGTAAAATTCCTTTCTCTGATTCCTCCGACAGTCGCCGCCCCCGCCCCTCTTTTGGGGTTCTTGTTACCTACTGCTATGCTACCAAACTGAGTTGGGAGTGGTCACTGCAGGAGGGTATTGACCAGATGGGACAGCCCCTATGGGTGTGTATATGCTAATGCCTTTTGTCTTTTGACTAAGTCTATATGCCTAGCTACTCCTACGAAGCGGAAGTCAATACCCAACTGTGATGACTTAGAGGAGGCGGCGACTGTCGGAGGACTCAGAGAAAGGAATTTTACAGGTAAGATTTTTACAAAAATTCCGTTTTTTTTCTCCTCCAGTGTTTTGTAGCTCTGAGCTTCAAGCTACAAAGTGCTCAGGTGTGAATCGGGCCTTACAGACTTTCCAGATCAATGTCGAGCTTCCCAGTGTCAGAACATTTAAGCCGATCTGGCAACACTGTAGGCACATTTTCAAATTTCAGTGTGTCCTCCATGTTTTTTTTTTCATTATCACAACCATTTCAAAATATCAATATTGATGAGAACTGAGCAAAGGAAGACAGAGTTTCTGCATGAATTGCATGAGTAGCAATAGACACAAGAAGACAAAGAGGGTTGTCAATGGTCAATGTCCCTTTAATGGACTGTTCTGTGTGTAAATGACAGGTGCACTTTAAACCTCCCTGCAGGCACTGCTTCTTTCATTAAACAGTCATATGCAATTTCGCCAGTCAAGCTGAAACACCAGCCTTATGTATCTGGTACGAGGCTGCAATGCCACCGTGAGGGTAATAAAGGTGGTTGCTACCAGCAGAGCATTTATTAAATATTCTGATGTTCTACTGGCCCGGAATCTGCTCTAGTATTTAGAAATGTCTTAATTAAGACTATGTTTCATTGTGCCAGTTTCTGCTGCGGTTTGTTCATTACTGCAACCTTCTTCTATTTTTTTTTTTTTATGGTGCATGAATTATGCATGGACTCGAGATATGCATCTAAATATAAGCAGCATGCAGACTGCTAGGGACTGAAGGCTCTGATCTCATAACACAACCCTCAGCTATAAACTCTATTCCTTCTCACAATGGCAGTGTGTTTTAGAATACGAAAGCAAGAACTGTAATAAAGTACTAATGTTGCATCTGCAATATGCAAAGCTTGTGTAGCGCACCCTCTAAGGAGCCGCAGGTAGAGTGGGATCCCCCACCTTGCACAGCCAGGCACACCAAATTCCCACAATCATTCCAGAGTCAGAGAACAGTCCATGAGTTGTTTTTTTTTTTTTTGTTTGTTTTGTTTTTTATTAAGGGTAATGAACTTGGATAGGGATGGGAGATTATGGGATGCCCATTCGACTTCAGAACAAAATTTCAGGGACAACTCTTCCTATATAAATTCTATATACACAGCTCCTTTTCCTCCAGCACACACTTGCTTGCAGAGCCCAGCTATGTCACCCTGTAGTATTTTTGTAGCAAAGGCCTATTACAGGCAGGGACTCACAGGTCTTATACTTGAAGAGCAGATAGGGTGATACAGCTCACCATGGGCGTCCGCAGAACTTTTTCCGGGGGGGGGGGGGGGGGCATCATTTTAAGGTCACCCATGTTCTGCCCCTTTTCGCCCCCCATAGATCCCCCTTTAGAGTAGGCCAGGCCAGGGTTCCCCATAGATCCCCCTTTAGAGCAGGCCAGAATCCCTATAGATCCCTCTTTAGTCTTACCTTTTCACCTATATTTCCCATGCTACCAGGTTTTTCTGCACCACCAGGTACTCCAGCCTCTCCCTGCAAAGAATATATATACAGTATATTTAGCCAATATGACCCCCTTTAGAGCAGGCCAAGATCCCCATAGATCCACTTTAGAGTAGGCCAGGTTCCCATAGATCCCCCTTTAGAGCAGGCCAGGCCAGGGTCCCCCATAGATCCCCATTAGAGCAGGGTCCCCATAGATCCCCCTTTAGAGCAGGCCAGTTCCAGGGTCCCCATTGATCCCCCTTTAGAGCAGTCCAGTTCCAGGGTCCACCATAGATCCCCCTTTAGGGCAGGGTCCCAAAAATTCCCCTCTTAGAGCAGGCCAGGAAATTTCCTGGGGGGGGGGGGCACTTGCCCCCCCTTGCGGACGCCCATGCAGCTCACACTTTCCCAGTACTTCCTCTCTGTGGTCAATGATCTCAGCACCACCTCTTCAGGCACTGCCAGCCCTTTCACTAGCCCTCCAAGCTAACTTCTCCACAGTCCTCCAGACTAACACTCATCAGCCAACCCGGCTGACTCTCAGGAGATCTCCCGGACATGCTCCCCTGCCTCTAGGAAGGGCTTCCTCCGTGTGTTTTTGGGGATTCTTCCAGCACCCAAGCCCTAGGCCTGAAGTACTCCCCCCCCCCCCTCAAACTAATGGGCGCCCTCAAGAGCCACCAATAACCTCCTCAGCACTCCATCTCGATCTTCCACCCAACTGCCACGACTGACATGGCCCATGTCTTTTTATGAGGTGGCCTGCCCTTTTCCAGCCTCTTTTTGCTGGGGATCGGTTGAGGACCTCATAAATATGCATGGAAGCCCCCCCCCTCCCCAAACACACACATTCCCACTGTCCAGCTCTAGAAGATACAACTTCGAGACCAGGGGAAAGTGTCAGAGAGAGCCGCCTGATGAGTCATCCAGCCCTGACTCACTGATCTCTGATCCCAGATTCACAACCCAGGCCTCGTTTTAAGCAAAGCAAATTTGCCTACTCTATAAACTAAACCTATTTACACTAGCACACTAGCTAAAGGTTGCTACACTTGCAACGTATAAAGCTAGTTTGCACTTCTGTCTTGCAGCACTGGGGGCATCAGCAGGAATTCCAAACATGGCACCACTATCAGAGTTTGCATGTTCTCCTTGTGCTTGCCTGGGTTTGCTCTCACACTCCAAAGTCAAGCTGATAGGTTAATTGGCTCTTATCTAAATTGGCTCTATTATGTGTATGTACAGTATGTATGTAAGATAGGAACATTAGATTGTAAGCTCCTTGATGGTGGGGACAGATATTAATGTAGAATATACCCCGATCAGCCATAACATCATAACGACTGAACAGGTAAAGTGAATAACATTGATTATCCATGACAATGGCACCTGAAAGTGGTTGGGATATATTAGGCAGAAAATAAACATGTTCTCCCTGAAGTTGAGGTGTTGAAAGCAGAGAAATTGGGCAAACGTAAGGATTTGAGCGACTTTGGCTAGGGCCAAATTGTAACGGCTAGATGGGTCAGAGCAACTCCAACACTGCAACTCTTTTGGGATATTCCCGGTCTGCAGTGGTAAGGACCAATGAAAGTGCTCTTGGGTGGCCAAGACTCCTTAATGCAGGTGGGGAGGGAAGGCTGGCACGTATAGTCCGATCCAACAGAAGTAATACTGTAGCTCAAATTGCTGAAGAAGTTAATGCTGGCTCTGATAGAAACTAAGAACACTTAGGGGTTGATTTACTAAAGGCTAATAGACTGCACTTTGCAAAGTGAAGTTGCGCTCTGAAAGAGCAGTTGCTCCAGAGCTTAGTAAATAAGGGGAACTCTGCTCACCTCCATCATCCAATCATGTGCAAGCAAAATTGCTGTTTTTTAAATTGTTTGCAAAGTGAAGCTTTACCTCATTTACTAAGCTTTGGAGCAACTGCACTTACAGAGTGCAACTGCATTTTGTAAAGTGCCCAGTCTATTTGCTTTTAGTAAATCAACCTCACAATTTGTTGTGCACGGGGCTGCAGAGCCGCAGACCATTCAGGGTGCCCATGCTGACCCGTGACCACAGTCAAAAGAATCTACAATGGGCATGTGAGCATCAGAACTGGACCACAGAGTAATGGAAGAAGGTGAAACAATCTAAATAAACAATGCAATCAGCGCAGTTTTAAAATTGATTAAGCGCAAAATATAAATATAATATCAATAAAATTATATCAATTCAAGAATGGTTTGAGGAACACGACAATGAGTTTAGTGGTGTTAACTTGGCTTCCAAATTCTCCAGATCTCAATCCACATCAAGAATCTGCGAAAGGTGCTGGAAAATCAAGTCCAATCCATGGAGACCCCACCTTGCAACTTACAGAACTTAAAGGGCTTGATTTTCTAAAGGCAAATAGACTGTGCACTTTGCAAAATGCAGTTGCTCCAGAGCTTAGTAAATGAGCAAAAGCTCTGCTGACTTCCATCATCCAATCATGTGCAAGAAAAAATGCAGTTCTTTTTTATTTTCCTTGCACGTGATTGGGTACTTTTTGCAAAGTGAAGCTTTATCTCATTTACTAAGCTCTGGAGCAACTGCATTTGCAAAGTACACAGTCTATTTGCCTTTAGTAAATCAGCCCCTTTAAGTCCTGCAAGTTGAGAGGTGGAGCCTCCATCGATCATACTTGTTTTTTCAGCACATTCCACAAATTCTTAAAGCGGAGTTCCGGGGGGGGGTGGGAGGACAGTCAGGGCTAGTACATTCCACAATGATAGCCTCTGTACTGTCCCGGGTCGCACTTACCTTTTAGAAGAAATAATTACCTTGAAAATTTCATCTCCAGCGCTGCCATCTCGGATGTGGGCAGCTGAAGCCGGAGCGTCCTCTTCTGCGTCCTCTTCTCCCAGAATGCACTGCACCGGCCCCGCTCGTCACTTCCGGTGCGGGCGCGTCATCACTCCACAGCTTCTGGGCATGCCCAAAAGCTGTTTAGCAGGGAATGAGGCGCCCGCACCGGAAGTGACGAGCAGGGCCGGTGCAGGAGCATTGATTCCTGGGAGCGATGACGTTCAGCTCCCAGGAATCAATGCAGAGAGGAAGTGACGGCGCCGGCCACGGCCGCAGAGGGAGGAAGTGGAAGAAAGGTGAATGTAAAATATAGAATATATCTAATATTCTAATATCTTTAGGAGTTTCGTTTTGAATAGCATTGATAGCCAGACTGACTTAAAAACAAAGTGTGATTTTATTCAAACACACTTGGCATCAACAATATAATGTAAAAGGTATAACAGTTCAGTTCAGTGTAGGTAAAAATATGAGGAATAAAAACAATACTTCTGAAAAATGTGTCAAGCTTGAAATCATGGCTGTATAGACATGTGTGTCTCTCTCTATGTCCTCTGGTGTCAATCTTCCCTAGTCTGGGAAGAAGCAGGAAATGACGTTTCTAGGTTTCAGAGAACAAAACACCTGCTTAACCGCTTTACCACCGCCCACAGTAATATTACTGCGGCAGAGTGGCTCGTTATCGTCTGACGACGTAGTACTACGTCGTCAGACACTCCCCCTTCTGGGCGGCGCTTGCGCGCCGCCGGAGGCTCGCTCCCGCTGTTTTCATTCACAGCGGGAGTCGGGCCAGGGGAGGAGCAGCGGCGATCGCCGCTGCTCTGCCCCGATCGCCGTGGATCTAGTGTGGAGATCCGCCCGCCTGTGTAAACACAAGCGGGCGGATCTCCATAGTGACAGGGAGTGACAGATCGGACTGTTCAGCATAGGTGGACATGCGATCTGTCCATGACTCACTCAGTCACCTCCCCCCCTACACGTCAGTAAGCACCAGGCATACATTAACCCCTCCCTCTCCAATAAAATTAACCCCTTCCCTGCCAGTGTCATTTTTACAGTAACAGTGCATATGTATAGCACTGATTACTGCAGTAATGTCACTGGTACCCCCAAAAGTGTCAAAAATGTCAGTCAAGGGTCCGATCTGTCCGCCGCAATGTCGCAGTCCCGCAAAAAAAATTGCAGATCGCCGCCATTACGCGTTAAAAAAAAAAAACACCAAAAATGACAGAAATCTTTCCCTTTGTTAGTAAACGCAATAACTTTTGCGCAAACCAATCAAAATACGCTTATTGCGATTTTTTTTACCAAACATAGGTAGCAGAAAACAAATTGGCCAAAAATTTTTAAAAAAATTGGTTTTTACATCTTTTTTGGGGGGAATTTCATATAAAAAAATGTTAAAAATATTGTTATTTTTTCAAAATAAACGCTCTTTTTTTGTTTATAGCGCAAAAAGTAAAAATCGCACAGGGGATCAAATACCACCAAAAGAAAGCTCTGTTTGTGGGAAAAAAAGGACGTAAATTTCGTTTGGGTACGGCGTCGCACGACTGCGCAATTGTCAGTTGAAGTCGCACAGCGCCGAATCGCAAAAAGTGGCCTGGACGGAAGACAGCAAAATCCTCCGGTGGTAAAGTGGTTAAGTTGTCAAAAAAGACTATGTATAGATTTGTGTGGAGAAGAAGTGATGTGTGTGATCTTCCCTAGTCTGTGTGTCCGTGAGTCCTAATCTCCTGGCAATTTATCTTACATGTAGACATCATAATCTCAACGCTCAAAACCTTGTATGGCATACATAACTTCTGCTAACGTCAGTTATTCTAAACAAGAGGAGGTACTAAACTCATAAAGTCATATATGGACTTCGATTGACAAGCCCACATGTAACACTCTATTCTTGTAATGTTTCTTATGTGATTGATGTCATGTTACACCATATAACCATCATTTATCTTACACAAAAGTAACACATATAACCAATTTATATAACTTTTATAACATTAAGTAAATACATACAAATACTATTAATTATGACTGGGATTACACTAATCCAAACTAACATTATTTAAACTAATATATGTATATTCCTAGTATTACATGGCTCCTATTCTTGACTTCCATGACATACTATACCAGATACCTTATATGTCATCTTCCAACTAGGTACATACCCCAGAATTATCTGACATTTTACTGCCTCAGCTCAGATGAAGAACTTTATTGTTAATCACCGGATCAAGGTCATTCACACATATTAATATTATGATTAATCATAAAACCAAATATATTTTGCAAGTTTGCTGTGAATATAATATAATTCCAATAAGTGCCGAATTACGAATTTGGAATAAATATCTAACAGTGAGTACATTTTTCTTCAATGACAAGATAAGTAAACAAAAAAAAAATCGTAACTATCCATTTGTTTTTCAGGTGACCAAGAGCAAGTGGATGGCCCAAAATCGATTATGTCGATTTTGTGGCCGGAACTCCGCTTTAATGTGGATTGAGATCTGGAGAATTTGGAAGCCAAGTTAACACGAATAAACCCATTTTTGTGTTCCTAAAACCATTCTTGAATTCATCAGACCAGGTCACCTTCTTGCTCTGCTCTGCGGTCCAGTTCTGATGCTCATGTGTCCATTGCAGGCACTTTTCCAAAGGATCTGCTGCTGATAGCTTGGTGCCAGATACCACAGCATACCTTCAGAGGTCTAGTGGAGTCCATGAGGTTATGGCGGGTGTTCATAATAATATGGCTGATTGGTGTATGTAAAGTGCTGTGTAAATCGTCGGTGCCCAAAAAAAACCTGTAATAGTTGAAATCTACTTGAGATAACAGTTGCCCAAGCTGGTTGTCATAGGTATAGGCATCAGATAGAAAACCTTTCCCAATTGCTTTTGTCTTGCAGGGATAAGCTAATGCCAGGGGTGCTTGCACATGCACCCCCCTCCATTCTCCATAGGCTAATCAGAAATGTTCATCCAAGCCAAATATTCCTGTTTAGGGGCATCGCCGCAGACACAGATGGCTGAGAGAAATGAGACTGTGTCTGCATATCCAATCATTTCTAACGTTTAAATGTGCTGAAGGTTTGCCATTTACAGACAGATGTCTTGCGAGAACTATGGGCAGGGAGAGAACTGACTGTGCTTGTTAGATTTGCCATTAAAGTATAATCTACAGCAATGTTCTGTTGTATAGCTCAGATGGTGATAAGAAATGCCGTTACTGCTCAGTGCAGTATAAACTGCTCTAAATTACGTTTTTACGAATATTCATGCAAAAATTCTCATCACTACATTTAAAATGACTTGACGTTAAGAAAAAAAAAAAAAACAATGACGCACAAAAGTATTTAAAAAGCTTGCGTTTAACATTCAATTTTTGGGTGAATGTAATTTTTCCGAACGATAAACTCATACACTTGTAGCACCCTACAAGGTAGGTGCTAGGTAAAGTATAGTGGGCCTTGTCTGCTTATCAGCAGGGCCATGATTTTCAGCTGGGCTGTCATGTCTCCCAGGTGTGGCTGTTGAGACTGGGGAGTCTCCCCACTGTGCTCCATGAGAGGGCTCTCATTGGGCAGTGGAGGAAGCCAGCCAATGGCACACTCATGTTTGTATCTACCCCAGAAAGGCAGATTCTGCCACACAGCATTCTGGGAGTGGGTATACGTTTGAGGGGAGCACATGGCGCAGCGTCTTTGGCGGGAAGCAGAGACCCAGGATGGAGAGTACAGCTTTCTCTCCTCCTGTCAGTAGGATTGGGTGTCCCAGGTGGCTTGCCTGAGGGGACAGAGGGCTGAGCTGAGCTGCAGAGAGGATCCGGTGTGCAGAGGACCAGCGAAGCTGAGAGAGGGGTCAAGTTTCAGGAAAGCATTCCCAGTTCGTGAGTACTGCAAACTGCCCCTGGGGGTCTGCCTAGAGAGAGTTGACCACTCCGGTGAAGGTCAAAGGGATCCAGGAGCTAGCTAGCCAGTGCAGGAGCAAGTGTAAAGGGAGTGCCAGTATTGACCCTGAAGAGCAAAGGGGGTGCCAGTGTGTGGACCCTGAAGCATAGAGGGGTGCCTAGGACCCTGAAGTGTAGAGGGGGTGCCTAGTGAGAGGACCCTGAAGTGTAGAGGGGGTGCCTTGTGAGAGGACCCTGAAGTGTAGAGGGGGTGCCTAGTGAGAGGACCCTGAAGTGTAGAGGGGGGTGCCTAGTGAGAGGACCCTGAAGTGTAGAGGGGGGTGCCTAGTGAGAGGACCCTGAAGTGTAGAGGGGGGTGCCTAGTGAGAGGACCCTGAAGTGTAGAGGGGGTGCCTAGTGAGAGGACCCTGAAGTGTAGAGGGGGGTGCCTAGTGAGAGGACCCTGAAGTGTAGAGGGGGGTGCCTAGTGAGAGGACCCTGAAATGTAGAGGGGGGTGCATAGTGAGAGGACCCTGAAGTGTAGAGGGGGTGCCTAGTGAGAGGACCCTGAAGTGTAGAGGGGGTGCCTAGTGAGAGGACCCTGAAATGTAGAGGGGGTGCCTAGTGAGAGAACCCTGAAGTGTAGAGGGGGTGCCTAGTAAGAGGACCCTGAAGTACAGAGGGGACGCCAGCGGTTGGGCCCTGAAGTGTTAAAGTGTACTTTGTACAGTGTGCAGTGTACAGTGTTGAGAGTTGGAGCAGCAGAAGCAGTATACAGAGGCTACCTCAATCAGAAAGGACTGGAGGGAGCAGTATTCAGGACTTTTGAGCTAACCAGAGCGTCAGAAGTCAAGTTCAAGTACAGTACAGTAAGTCAGTGTTTTTCAAGCACCAGCAAGCGTTGGTCGGCATCCAGCCCGCATCAAGACAGCGATGAAAGGCATTTTTCTCCAAAGTGTCCCATTTGCACCTAGTTGAGCCAGAGGAGTATCCCACTCATTCCCTTCTCCCATCCCCATTATCAAATAAACAAAACAAACCAAAGATGAGTACTGGTCTTTGACTCAAATCTCACACTTTGGTATTCAGTTTAAATGGGCTGAAGGTGTCACCGGTAACCATGGCAGACCCACATCAGGCCCAATGCCTGGAAATCCTGCTACACACTTTTATAAATTCGTTCTTTCAAGAAAAATTTTACATGCTGCGACTTGGAATTTTCTCATCAGTGCAGTCAGAAATGAACGTTATTGTAAACTTACTAAGGAATAGCAAATCAAATGAACGTTCTTAAAACTAAAATAACTCTGATAAAATTCTTCAACTGTATGGTCAGCTTAACCAGTTGAATACCAGGCCTTTTCTGTGAAAACTGAAAATCTGTTTTTTTTTTTTTTTTTTAGATAGAAAATTTGTTAGAACTTCCAAACATTATATATTTTCTAATCACTTCTATACCGGGCCAATTCTGGCACTCCGCTCCTACATGTAAAAATCATAATTTTTTTGCTAGAAAATTACTCAGAACCCCCAAACATTAGATATATGTAGCTCTGCCCCCATGGGGGTGGCTTAATGCATGGGTATCCTCTTCACTTCTTTCACCCTGAGCTGGTTCCAACCCAACTGACACTATTGGTTCTTTCATACTGAATAATTAAGACCACAAATATTGCAGTGTAAGAACAAGTTTACTGCTTTTGAAATAGGAATAAACAAAAGTATGCAGACAGAATTATAGATAATGCAAGGGTTAACAATGAAGTAGATTCTGAGTTCCCAACCAAAGGTTTGGGCGCCCAGGATCTGGAACACAAGCCACATATATATATGTAAATAAATACATATATATATATATATATACTAGAGGATTGCGTTCAGCAACAAATAAACACACTGAATGTTTTAGTATACTTAGAGAGTGACCACAGATAAAGAATGACTACACTTAATGACTAATGTAGAATAAACAGTGTAACAATACTAGATCTACTATCAGAGTGCACTCTGTGTACTAACGGGGGCCCCCTTTGTACTGAACTGCAATTGTCTCCCGAAGAGTGAGGCCTCACTAGTCTTCACCGGTAAGGAATCCTCAAACAATCCAAGGAAAGTCATTGTAATCCAATAAAGGTGATGGTGATGATGATGATAAACTGTAATCTCCAGAGTAGTCAATAATTGTAATCCACAGAAACAAATATAAAACAGATGTTGATGTGTCTCAACAGACTAACAGCCTGGGACTGGACAGAGGGCTTAAGGCCTAGTTCACCCACCTCGCTCTGCTCTGCTCAACGTCTCTCTCAGCCTGTGGGATGACCTTCCGCTCGGTCACAGTACAGAGACTTCTCCTTGCTCTTACACCGGCCGCTTCAGCTCCAGTGTCCGCTACTAGGCCTCTGGCCTACTCCTCTGCGATCTGCAGCAGCTCTTCCCCTTCTTTACAGCACGCTGTCCTCGAGGCAAGAGAGCGAAACTCGATCCAGCCCCCCTTTATAAAGGCACTCCCAGCAGACTCTGCATGCCCCACTGCTCCCTGGGAGAAGAGTCTCTCTTTCTCTAACAGTCTATGATCTTGGCTCCTCCCGGAACTATATCTCCCATAATTCCAAAGTCACTGTCTTTGCAGACCCTTATTAACAAGTAACAGTTTGAACAATATCAGCCGTGCGACCAGGCTACATATATTTTTTAGTAGAGACCCTAGGGAATAAAATGGCGGTCATTGCAACTTTTTATGTCACAGGGTATTTGCGCAGCAGTTTTTCAAATGCGTTTTTTTTTTTTTTTAAAAAAAACTGTTTCATGAATTAAAAAAAACAACAAAACACTAAAGCTAGCCCAATTAAATTTTTTTGTATAATGATGTTACGCCGAGTAAATAGATACCTAACATGTCACGCTTTAAAATTGCGCACACTCGTGGAATGGCGCCAAACTTCGGTGCTTAAAAATCTCCATAGCCAAGGCTTTAAAAATGTTCACAGGTTACCTGTTTAGAGTTACAGAGGAAGTCTTGGGCTAGAATTGTTGCTCTCACTCTAATGTTCATGGTAATACCTCACATGTGTGGATTGAACGGCGTTTACATATGTGGGCAAAACGTATATGTGTGTTTGCTTCTGCGTGCAAGCACACAAAGACGGCAGGACTTTCATTTTTTTTTTTATTGTTTATTTTATTTTAATTTTAACACTTTCCCTTTAAATTTTTTTTTTTTTTTTATCACTTTTATTCCTATTACAAGGAATATGAACATCCCATTCAGTGTTTTAGCTTCAGGGCACTCCCCCAGTACCCCCTTTCTCTCTCGCTAGCTGACACCTGTCCTCTGACTCTACACTCCGGAGTGGTCCCCTTCCTGGGCAGACCCCTGGGCGAGTTCCTCTGTACTCACGACACTGTTTTTCCAGATTCTCGCAGTGCCACAACTCCTGAAATCAGCTCTCCTGGACCTCTGGGTTCAGCCTCACACCCCTGGTACACCAGGCCGACTGCCTGTGTCCACCACCAACTGCTGCAGAAGAGGAGGCAGCCGCCACCCTCCTTCTGGGACCTGGCTTCCCGCCCAAAGACCTCTACCTCATGTCCCATAATTCACCACTGTCCGTGCCAACCACCTGGGACAGTACCAAAAGCCTATGTGTCAGGTTTCCTCCAGAATCCAACGTGCCTTCCCATTGGATCAGCTTGGGACACTGCCTGAGACCAGCACTGGGCACACTAATAGACCTAACTACAGATCCTGCTCCCCGATAAGCAGAGAGCACAAATACGTTGCCTTGTGCTCTTCTGGTAAGTAGAGAGAGCCAAAACTACACTCTCTTACTAGCACCTGACTAGGAGGGTGCTACATCAGTAAAGACATTTTAACTTGACTTGTCCAACATTTTAGTGGAACACACATAATCAATTGTTCTCTTTTCTGTGGTAATTGCTCATTGGCCGTCAGAGATATATAGTAACTAAGTAGAACTACTTCACTACTGTACTTAAGTACCAAAAGGCGATATCTGTACTTTCCTAGAGTAGAATTTTTTTCTCCTACTTCCACTTTTACTTCACTACATTTTTTCAATGATTTCAATACTTCTGCTCCGATATTTTTTTTTTGTGCTGCATAGTTACTCGTTACTATTATAAAAATTACCACTGCCAGAACAGTAGATGGCAGGTTTCATGAAGTTCAAAACATGTGTATTATCAGCGCATACGAAAATAAATGCTACTGTATGCATAAATAAAAGCTGCATTTGAAATAATAAACAATATGATGTTCAAACTTTTGACTTCTTTCTTTAATAACTACATAACACAGTACTTGTACTTTTACTTTCAGTACTTGAGTAGCAATTTTTTTTCAAAACTACTGGTACTTTTACTTTCATTACTTGAGTAGCAAAATTTAAAAAAAAACTACTTGAAATACTTAAGTTAAAAAAATGTTGAATACTTTAGTACTTCTACTCAAGTCACTTTTTGATCGGGCACTTCCACTTCTACTCAAGTCACTTTTTGATCGAGCACTTGTACTTTTACTCAAGTATGGGTTTCGAGTACTTTATACAACTCTGTTGGCCGCAAAGATTTATCAGCATGCTGACAAAGCTGTATAAGCCACAAAAAGCATTTCCAACTAGAGATCAATAAATTAGTAATTTGTGATGCTGCTTGTAATCCACAAGCCAAATTCCCCCAGCCATGTGCTGTCATGATGAAGCTGCTAGTTGCACAGCAGCTCATTTTGTCTGACCCACTATAACTAGGAGGACAGACACATAGATGACAATATAGAGAGACCTTTCTCAACCAGGGTCCCAGGTTCTAGGTTCAATGAGCCCTAAGGTTCCTCCACAGGGTGCTAAGGGTTCCATAAGCATTGAGCAGTGGTGAATTGATTTCTGACCTACATGTGCCACTAGAAGGCAATTTTCCAGTGACTACCAATTTAAGCCCCTATTCACACTTGTGCTCTGCAAATTCAGAGCGAGTTCTGTGCGGGTCCCGCGCCGCATGCAAATCGCACCTCGTTCATGCAAATCGATGTATGTTACGTTAACGACACCCAAAAATGGGTTTGCAAAACGCAGTGTGATTTCCAGAATCGGATCGCATGATTGATGGGCAAGGCAATTCTGGTGCAGCCAAAAAAAGGGTCCTGCATGTTTTTGGTGTGAATTCGGTGCAATTTGAGCCATACAGAATAATGGCCACTATTGAGAAGTGTTTAAAAAATGATCTGGCCTGAGTATTACATTTAATATAAAAAATTTTAAAACCTACTGATCACGCTAAAGTACCATGAATTGAAAAAATAGTATTTTTTACTACGGGTTCTGCCAGAATATGAAAAATATTTTAAGGGTTCCCCCAGGATAAAAAAAGGGCTAAGGAAAACTGAGTTAAAAAAAAATATTGCTCATACACTTTGTTAAATAAGACTTGTCTATAGTGCCCCCTAGTGTCTATGACATTAATTTTCATTCTATAAGCTTGATTCACAAAGGTTTAAGGTAGGGTTGCATCGATACTGATATCAATATCGGTGTATGCCTCTCCCTCACGCTAGCTTCTATCACATGGCATGCTATCTGACAACAGTGTTGAATTGGTGCAGCTATTGCCCTCTGAAACAGTGGGTTCAGGTGCAATAGACTCTCTCTACGATTCAGCTGGACTCGGTGCCGTGGTGTCAAGCGGACTTGCCCACCCGGGTTCTCACTCATCCCATGGTGGGGGAGACCTAGTAGGTTTGCTCCAAGGCGTTTCGGGACTTTCTTATCAGTCCAACCCCCTCTCCACTTACTCCAATAGTTGGTAATCCGGCCTTCAGTCCTGGCCTACATGATCCTAGTTTCTAAAACTTGAAAGCAGCTGGGTCATTCTAGGCTCGTCAATTTATTGTAAATGCCCGATGGCTAACCAGACAGCAAATCATGGATGGCCTGATGTTCGCGGATTTATCCTTTTTGCAAATACTAGTTAACCCACTTCCTCAGATCTCTACCTTCACCGGATTCCTTCAGGAGACCTCTCACATTGTTTGAACTTCTTTGCCTGGAGCAATCTCCTTTGCGTCATGTTGTGTCTCTAACTTACCGTTTGCTGATTTCCCCGACTCCAGATTTCAGACTTCCTTACATTACCAAGTGGGAAAGGGACCTGGGGGTCAACTTTATGGATAAGCAGGTGGAGAGAATTCTGCTGTTTTCTTACAAAACCTCGATCTGTGCTAAGCATCAAGAGTCTGGGTTAATGGTTCTGACCCGGTAGTATCATACACCACTGAAGATCCATAGGATGTTCCCCCAATGTTCCTCCAACCTTTGTTGGAGGTTTGGAGAGGAAAATGCATCTCCTTCTCCATTCATTTTGGACGAGAGGTGCACCGCATAACCCAAAAATGCATGCACTGCAAGCTTCCGAAGGACCCTGTGTTCTTCCTTCTGCACCACCATCGTTTGTTGAGCAAGGTCTACAGACAACAGATTTTACCTCTCCTGCTTGCTGTAGCAAAAAGTTGTGTCCCCCTTTTTTGGAAGCAAACACAGTCACCATCTATAGCGGTCTGGTTGAAAAAGGTTGCTTAAATCAATGAAATGGAGGACCTCATGGCCACAGAAAAAAGGTCTTCAGGAGAAATTCCTTAAAAAATGGTTCTACTGGCACAAATATGTTTACCCTTAGGAGTACACGGAGCTGTTGAAGTAAATCCTATTACCTGAATACTTTATACTGATATGACTCTGGGCCCTTTACGTCCTCCCGTGCATGAGCTACCAGCGCGCTCCCTGCGGGGCGCACACGGCTCACTCTGTGAACAGCGAGTCCATGAGACTCGGCTGATCACAGATTGGAGTAAGAGGCCAGTCCTGGCTCCTTACCACCTGATCAGCTGTCAGCCAATGACAGCTGATCATGTGATGTAAACAGAGCCGGTAATCTGCTTTTTTTTTCTCACGCTGACAGAGTGTGGAGAACAAAAAAAGCCTATCGCCTGCTGCTGTCAGAGGGACATCGGTCCCGAAGAGGAAGAGCCACCTCTGCCGCATGTGTGCCCACCAGTGTCACCTTCCAGTGCCCACCAGTGCAGGTGAGTGCCACCTACCAGTGCCCACCAGTGCCACCTACCAGTGCTCACCAGTGCCACCTATCAGTGCCCATCAGTACAACCTATCAATGCCCACCAGTGGCAATCAGTGCCCCATCATCAGTGCTGCCTTTCAGTGTCACCTACAAGTGCCTATGAGTGCCGATGAGTGCCACTTTTTAGTGCCATCTATTAGTGCCCTTCAGTGCCACCTATCAGTACCCTTCAGTGCCACCTATCAGTACCGTCGGTGACACCCATAAGTGCCACCTATCAGTGCCCACCAGTGCCACCTTATTAGTGCTGCCTTATCAGTGCTCATCAGTGCCACATTATCAGTGCAGCCTATCAGTGCCGCCTCATCAGCGCACATCAATGAAGGTGAAAAAATACCTATTTGCAAAATTTTATAACAAACTATGAAAATGTTCTTTTTTTTTTTTTTTTTTTTAATTTTCAGTATTCTTTTTGTTTATTCAGCAAAAAATAAAAACCCCAGTGGTGAATAAATACCACCAAAAGAAAGATCTATTTGTTTGAAAAATTAATGATAAAAATTTAATTTGGGTACAGCATTGCGTGACTGCGCAATTGTCATTCAAAGTGCGACAGCACTGAAAGCTGAAAATTGGCCTGGGTAGGAAGGGGGTTTAAGTGCCCAGTAGGCAAATGGTTAAGGGGTGGGGGATATGATCAACATATGTAAATACATAAGGGGTCCATATAGTGAACTTGGTGGTGAGTTATTCACTTTAACCACTTAAGCCCCGGAAGATTTTACCCCCTTCCTGACCAGGGAGTTTTTTGCGACTTTTTACTGCGTGACTTTAACGGACAATTGCGCGGTCGTGCGACGCTGTACCTAAACGAATTTCATGTCCTTTTTTTCCCACAAACAGAGCTTTCTTTTGGTGGTATTTGATCACCTGTGCGATTTCTTGATCATGCGCTATAAACAAAAAAAGAGCGTAATTTTTGCAAAAATAACAATATTTTTCACTTTTTTTTATATGAAATTCCCCCCCAAAAAAATGTAAAAATCAAAATTTTTTAACATTTTCGGCCAAATTGTTTTATGCTACATATGTTTGATAAAAAAAATCGCAAAAAGCGTATTTTGATTGGTTTGCGCAAAAGTTATCGCGTTTACTAACAAAGGAAAAGATTTTTGTCATTTTTGGTGTTTTTATTTTTAACGAGTAATGGCGGCGATCTGCGATTTTTTTTTGCGGTACTGCGACATTGCGGCAGACAGATCGGACCCTTGAATGACATTTTTGAAACTTTTGGGGGTACCAGTGACATTACTGCAGTAATCAGTGCTATAAATATGCACTGTTACTGTAAAAATGACACTGGCAGGGAAGGGGTTAAATGTATTGGACAGGGAGGGGTTAAGTGTGTCCTAGGGGCGTGCTTCTAACTGTAGTGGACATGGCTATTGGTGTAAAAACAAAGATCAACGGTTCTACATAGTAGAACCGTCTGATCTTCATTTTTACACAGGGGAGAATGACAGGCGGCTTGTTTACATAAGCCGCTCCGCCTTTCTCCCGCTGTACCGACGATCGGGTCCGCCGGTCACACGCCCGAACTCCTCCCTGAACGAGCCGAGGCGGGCGTGCGCCTCAGCGGGCGCGCGCTCGCCCGCTATTGGCTCCAATACCAGTGACAGGCGAGTGACGTAGATCTACGTCACTCTGCCTGGCCGGGGCTGACTGCCGCAGTAAATATACTGTGCGCAGTCGGCAACCGGTTAAGGTCAACGCAGAGGACAAGAGGGCACTCTTTACGTCTAGAGGGAAAGAGATTTAGTTTCTAAATACAGAAAGGTTTCTTTACAGTAAGAGCCGTGAAAATGTGAAATAGACTCCCTCCAGAGGTGGTTCTGGCCAGCTCAGTAGATTGCTTTAAAAAAGGCGTGGGATCTTTCCTAGGTGTACATAATATTAATATTATTTATTGGTAAAGTTGATCCAGGGAATATTTATTTTATTTTATTTTATTTATTGGGTTGATTTTCTAAATGCAAATAGACTGTGCATTCTGCAAGAGCAGTTGCTCCAGATCTTAGTAAATTAGCAGAAGCTCTGCTGACTTCCATCATCCAATTGTGCAAGCAAAATCATTTTTTCTTTATTTTTCTTGCACGTGATTGGGTGTTCTTTGGGAAGTGAAGCTTTACCTCATAAGCTCTGGAGCAACTGCCCTCACAGAGTGCAACTGCACTTTGCAAACTGCACAGTCTAGTTGCTTTTAGTAAATCAACACTTATGTGTCAATGTACACAGCGGGGTTGATTTACTAAAACTGCAGACTGCAAAATCTGGTGCAGCTGTGCATGGTAACCAATCAGCTTCTAACTTAAGCTTGTTTAATTAGGCTTTGGCGAAAAAACCTGGAAGCTGATTGGTTTCTATGCAGAGCTGCACCAGATTTTGCACTCTCCAGATTTAGTAAATCAGCAGCAAAGGCTTTTAGCAGAATTTAGGAGCTGCTGTGATTAGATGAGATTCAACCTCCCTCAGCCTCCCTCTCCTGAATGTAGGAAGAATCGCGTTCAGGATAGGAACTTTTTGACCGCCAGCCGCAGGAAAATGCAAAACTCAGTTTTGCTACAATTTGCATCTTCCTATCCTCCCGTGGTAAATGACGGCCAGGTGTACATGAAGCCTAAAGCTTTTAGGAGCTTTTATAGGCACCAGTCTCTTGGGTGTTAACCTTTTTACCACCGGAGGATTTTGCTGTCCTACGTCCATGCCATATTTTGAGATTCGGCACTGCGTTATTATAATGGACAATTGTGCGGTCGTGCAATGCTGTACTCAAATTAAATTTATGTCCTTTTTTCCCCCACAAATAGAGCTTTCTTTTGGTGGTATTTGATCACCTGTGCTATTTTTACTTTTTGCGCTATAAACAAAAAAAGAGCGACAATTTTGAAAAAATAACAATATTTTTCACATTTTTTTATATGACATTCCACCAAAAAAATTTAAAAATCCAAATTTTTTAACATTTTAGGCCAATTTGTTTTCTGCTACATATTTTTGGTAAAAAAAATCGCAATAAGCTTATTTTGATTGGTTTGCGCAAAAGTTATCGCAGCTGCTAACTACGGGAAATTTATGTAATTTTTATTGTTTTTTTTTAACTAGTAATGGCGGCGATCTGGCGGCGATCTACGATTTTTTTGCGGGACTGCGACATTGCGGCGGACAGATCGGACCCCTAACTGACATTTTTGACACCTTTGGGGGTACCAGTGACATTACTACAGTAATCAGTGCTATAAATATGCACTGTTACTGTAATAATGACACTGGCAGGGGAGGGGTTAACTTTTATTGGTGATCAAGGTGTTAATGTATGCCTGGTGCTTACTGACGTGTGTGGGGGGAGGGGACTGTGTGACACAGGCACAGATCGCAGGTTCAGCTATGCTGAACCCTGCAATCTGACCCTGCCTGTCACTTAGGAGATCCGCCCGCTTTGTTTACACAAGCGAGCGGATTTCCACACTCGATCCCCGACGATCGGGGAAGAGCGGCGGTGATCACCGCCGCTCTTCCCCTGGCCCGACTCCTGCTGTGACTGAAAACAGTGGGAGCGAGCCACCAGCGGCGCGCTCGCGCCGCCCACAAGGGCAGGAGTCCAGCGATGTAGGTCTACGTCGCTGGACGATATCGAGCCACTTTGCCGCAGTACGGTCAACGAGACCAGTCGGCAAGTGGTTAAAGTGGTTGTAAACCCACCTTGAGAACTTTTACCTATAGGTAAAGGTACCTAAGGTACTGTACATATGTCCTAAACTTGCACCGTTTAGGAGATATTTACATTGCGCATGCGCAATGCACTCTGAAGAAATGGCCGCCCGTGCTGTTTCTTCAGAGCCCTGTGCCATGACCGGCGGCTCCCTCGCGCATGCGCGGGAGTGAGGTCACATGGCTCCGGCCAGTAATACAGCCGGAGTCCACAGACCCAGAAGGTAGAGGGGCGAAGATAGATGCGGCCGCCAGCGGGGACAACGCGAGCTTCGTTTGCAGGTAAGTGCCACATAACGTGCTAGTATGTGAACGTACTAGTATGTGATGCATACTAGCACATTATGCATTTACTTTGCAGGGGAAAACAAAAAAAAAAAAACAGGATGAGTTTCCTTCCTCTTTAACTCATTTAATTTCATTGGCCAGTGCTAGCTTTTAGGTGTGTTTACAGCGCCAAGAATTTTTTTCTGCCCAAACTCTGCTGCTCCTGGACGCACTGGCAGTGTTCTTTTTTTCCTGCCTCTAAAAGCTCCTGCCACTTATAGGTTCTGATAAACAGCTCAGGTTTGAATATGGTTCCAGTGCGGTAACACAGGTAACAAAGACAACCATTATAAACTGATTATGTTATCCTCATTTGACCTTCATAGGTTTTTTTTTAGAATAGAAAGTCTCAATGTGGGTTGCTTACCCAAATGTGTTTTTTTTGGGCAGCTTTCTATCTCTGTCTCATACGGTGGGTGAGGATGTGGTTACAGTCTGTAGAATACATGGTTTCATACAGGAGGTGGCATGACACAATGAAAGTAGAAAATACCCGGTAAGAAGTCTTTAGATGATAACATTATGTAGCACTGTCCCCGTAGGGCTAGCTGTGTGATGACTTCTTAGGCTTCCCACTGGTTACCTGCAGACAGTTGCTGGGGGATTTTTCACTTATCCCTCCTTACTCCCGCTTGCTCGTTACTCAATAAACAAACCAGTGTGTTTGGTTTTTGTATTTATTGTGGGACTTGGATGGGAGAAGGGAATAGTGGGATACTCCAACTGAACTATTCACAGTAGATAAGGACATCTCTCACTTGGCCCCATCGGATTACTTGTGGAAGCAGTCACACTGCTTTTACCAGACTGCCACTTGTATGGAAGAATTAAGTCCTCTTCCTCTCTCTAGCAGCCACTACTTTATCTTCAGGACACTCTCTAGCATCCCCTTGACTGACACCCATCCACTGGCTCTTCCACTGAAGGGATGGCCCTCACAATACAGGCCGCATGACACAGATCTGTACTCACTGTAGGCAGAATCAGTTCCTTTCCAGTGTCTTCCTTCCAGTCAGCTCTGCAGGACCTCCGGGTTCAGTTCCTATCTGACTTTCAGGCCCTCAGGTCGACCACCCAAGGCCGCATGGCAGCTTCTACAAGAGGAGGGGCAGCTGCCCCCTATCTCCAGGACTCTGCTCTCTAGCCAAAGATCTCAAGCACATGTGTCCTTGGCATCTATACAGTCACCCAGGCACTTTCCTCTGCCAATCACCAGTGCTGTAACAATGCCTGTGCCCTCACTTTTCAGGTTTCCTCCCACTGTCCAATATGCCTCCCTATTGGACCAGTGTGAAACATTCCAGACAAGCTGAGCTTTACCTGAGCACCATGAGCAGGCCCTACCAATGTTATCCTGCTCTCTGATAGGCAGAGAGCAATATATATTTACTTGGCAATCTCTCTGGTAAGCAGAAAGTCCCAAAACGATACTCTCTCTTCTAGTACCTACCTAGGAGGGTGCTACATGTAAATGGTTATTTAACTTATTATAGGCACAGCTTCTAAAAACAGGTTAGGTTATATGATACCCTGGTAGTGTGATGCCAAGTGGCAGATATTGTCAGCAAAGGACCCCATGCGTGAACATTTTTTGAGCACCCCATTTAAGCACTTGCTTAATGGGTATTTATACCCCCTTCCTGCCCAGGACAATTTTCAGATTTTAGCGCTGTTGCACATTGAATGACAATTGCGCAGTCATGCTACACTGTACCCAAACAACATTTAAAAAATTTTTTTTTACACAAATGGAGCTTTCTTTTGGTGGTATTTAATCACCACTGGGTTTTTTATTTTTTGCTAAAGAAACAAAAAACAACTGAAAATTTTGAAAAAAACCCCCAGATTTTCATAATTTGTTATAAAATTTTGCAAACAGGTAATTTTTCTCCTTCACTGATGTGCGCTGGTGAGGCTGCACTGATGGGCACTGATAGGTGGGGCTGATGCACACTGATGAAGCTGCACTGGTGGTCACTGACAGGTGGCACTGATGGGCATTGATAGGTGGCACTGATGAGCTCTGAAAGGTTGCACCGATTGGCACTGATAGGCACTGGTAGGTGGTACTGATAGGCAGCACTTATAGGGGGCACTGGAGAACACTGATTGGCAGCACTGGTGGGCATTGATAGGTGGGCACTGATAGGTGCAACTAGTTGTCAATGATTAGTAACACTGGTGGGCACAGATTGGGACCGATGTCTCTGTAACAGAAGCCGGCTTTCTTCTATTCTCCTCACGCTAATTATGAGGAAAAAAGAAGCCGATAAACAGCTGTTCACGATACTGGCCACCCCGACGCCAGTATCGTGAACAGCTGATGCGGATCTGTCTCCACTCGCTCCCGACGCTGATAAGCTGGAGAGGAACGGTGAGCTTCCGTGCAGCGTCACTACTGCCATTATTATTTAGATTTTGAGTGCCTTTATTTTTTCTTATCATGTGAGTGCATAGAGTGGGGGAATTGGGGTGTGTTTTAATAAACCTGTGTGAATATACTACCCTATGAGCCCTCTATATTCTTTTCCATTACTCTGCATATATTCATTGGATTATTTGGTATATGGAACCGGTGTATCCCTTGCTATCCTGATTGGGGAGATCTTGGTGTCTAAGGGATCTGGATTCGCCAATACCCGATCCGGTTGATGATATTGCAGATTATCAAGGCTCTCAGATTTTATATTTTTGGTGAGTGAGCTAATATTACCCTGGGGGGTCACGGGGTGTGGTGGAAGTTACTGCTGTATCTACACTCCTTCTGACCCTCTTACCATCGAAGTGCTCGTGGATTCACCTATGTATTAAGGGGTCACACTCTTATGTGTTGGACTTTTCATTTCATGGACTTCTGAAGGGATTGACACATTTTTTATCTATTTATTGCTATATTAGGCAGCAGCTACCTATGTGGTTTTATACAATAATTTTTGATTTAATTGTGTTTTCTCCTAAAGCGTGGGGTGATTGAGATAATATTTGGTTTCTTTGTGCTTTTGTATTATCCCAGTCTTTTGTTTTTTTGTAATTCTAACGATGCCCCAAACACAGGTGGAAAACGCAGTGCAATTGCCCGCACCAGATCACGTGGTACAGAAGTCCGATTGCATGCATTACTTTTGGTGTGGCGCAGTATGATTTCAGTCCATTCAAATGAATAGGCTAAAAAAGCACTGCACTCAAATCGCACAGGAATCGCACATTAACGCTTGATGGTTCCTGTGCGATTCCTGGTGCGAACCAGCCCTAACGTAAGCTGTGATCAGCATAATGTGTGCGGTAGGTACAGGAACAATATATTTCATATTTGGATAGCACAGTGGCTTAGTGGTTAGCCATACTGCCTTGCAGTACTGGGGCCCTGATCAAGTCGCTATCTGCATGGAGTTTGCATGTTCACTTGTGTTTTCTCCCACCCTCCAAAGACATGCTAGGCTCCTGTCTAAATTGATATGTGTATGTGAGATAGGGACCTTAGATTGTAAGATCCTTGAGGGCGCAAACTGTACAGTATGTAAAACTGCTGCGTAAATTATTGGCACTAAATACCTGCAATAAATAAATAAACTATTTTAGGATGTGAGTCACCGATTCGGCATTTTAGCTTATCCACCATTGCAATTAAAGTAGGGCAGATAATTTTTTTTTTCCAACCTCCTGGTTGAAGGAAAAAATAAATAAAAATAAATGCATGGGCTGCCTTAGACTCGAGATTTAAATGATTAAACCACTTGCCGCCAAATCACGTACCTGTATGTCATTTGACTTCAAGTGGTTGTGCCGGAGTAATGCCTGCAGCTGCAGGCAACACCCCAATACCATTTTTAGAGCCGATGGTAAGGTTGGCTGTTATTATCCCCCCTCTTATCACCTTCCTCCACTCACCCAGGCTCTCCTATCCCACCGGCAGACCCGAGCAACCAGCGACCCAAAAAAACCTGGAATCGGCTTTGATCGTGTCTCCGATGTAGTAACCTGGAAGCAACGTCATGACATCACTTCCAGTTTACTGGCATCCTAAAGGCTCCAGCTTTTGAAAATAGAAGGTATTCAAAAACGCAGATCTTGGCGTTTTGAATGCTTTCAAGTGCAAAGGAGTGATTTGGGGTGTTATAGACCCCAGATCCTTCCATAAAGAGGACCTGTCACATGCCTATTACTGTCATAAGGGATGTGTGCATGCGTTGTGACAGCAATGAAAGTGATAAAAAAATAGTTTACAGCAACAGTGAAAAAAAAAAAAATGTAATAGTTGATAATCGCACAAAGGCGAATGCGTGCGTTGGTCCCAAACGCACGCAAACCACAATCGCCCCACACATGTGATGTATCACCGTGAACGTCGTGGCATCGATTCTAGCACTAGACCACCTCTGTACATCTAAAGTTGTAACCTATAAAGGCTTTTAAAGCATTGCTTATGAATAGTAAAATTTACTTCTTTTGTTGCCGTTGTGCGGGTGTGCACAATTTTAAAGTGTGAATTGTTTGGTATCTATTTACTTGGCGTGACATCATCTTTTTATAGTTTGCAAAAAAATTGGGTTAAGTATTGTGTTCTTTTGCATTAAAAGTTTAAAAAGTGTATTTTGTTCCCAAAAACTGTTTGAAAAACCGCTGCGCAAATACCATGTGACATATAAAAAAAACGCAAAACCCACCAATTTCTTCTCTAGAGTCTCTGCTTTATATATATATATATATATATATATATATATATATATATATATATATATATATACAGCTGCAAGAAAAAGTATGTGAACCCTTTGGAATGATATGGATTTCCGCACAAATTGGTCATAAAATGTGATCTGATCATCAGCTAAGTCACAACAATAGACAATCACAGTCTGCTTAAACTAATAACACACAAAGAATGAAATGTTGCCATGTTTTATTGAACACACCATGTAAACATTCACAGTGCAGGTGGAAAAAGTATGTGAACCCTTGGATTTAATAACTGGTTGAACCTCCTTTGGCAGCAATAACTTCAACCAAACGTTTCCTGTAGTTGCAGATCAGACGTGCACAACGGGCAGGAGTAATTATTGACCATTCCTCTTTACAGAACTGTTTCAGTTCAGCAATATTCTTGGGATGTCTGGTGTGAATCGCTTTCTTGAGGTCATGCCACAGCATCTCAATCGGGTTGAGGTCAGGACTCTGACTGGGCCACTTCAGAAGGCGTATTTTCCTCTGTTTAAGCCATTCTGTTGTTGATTTACTTCTATGCTTTGGGTCATTGTCTTGTTGCAACACCCATCTTCTGTTGAGCTTCAGCTGGTAGACAGATGGCCTTAAGTTCTCCTGCAAAATGTCTTGATAAACTTGGGAATTAATTTTTCCTTCAATGATAGCAATCCGTCCAGGCCCTGACGTAGCCCCAAACCATGATGCCCCCACCACCATACTTCACAGTTGGGATGAGGTTTTGATGTTGGTGTGCTGTGCCTCTTTTTTGTCACACATAGTGTTGTGTGTTTCTTCCAAACAACTCAACTTTGGTTTCATCTGTCCACAGAATATTTTGGCAGTACTGCTGTGGAACATCCAGGTGCTCTTGTGCAAACTGTAAACGTGCAGCAATGTTTTGTTTGGACAGCAGTGGCTTCCTCTGTGGTATCCTCCCATGAAATCCATTCTTGTTTAGCGTTTTACGTATTGTAGATTCGCTAACAGGGATGTTAGCATTTGCCAGTGACTTTCGTAAGTCTTTAGCTGACACTCTAGGATTCTTCTTCACCTCATTGAGCAGTCTGCGCTGTGCTCTTGCAGTCATCTTTACAGGACGGCCACTCCTAGGGAGAATAGCAGCAGTGCTGAACTTTCTCCATTTATAGACAATTTGTCTTACCGTGGATTGATGAACAGCAAGGCTTTTGGAGATACTTTTATAACCCTTTCCAGCTTTATGCAAGTCAACAATTCTTAATCGTAGGTCTTCCGAGAGCTCTTTTGTGCGAGGCATCATTCACATCAGGCAATGCTTCTTGTGAAAAGCAAACCCAGAACTGGTGTGTGTTTTTTTATAGGGCAGGGCAGCTGTAACCAACACCTCCAATCTCATCTCATTGATTGGATCCAGTTGGCATCTCACTCCAATTAGCTCTTGGAGATGTCATTAGTCTAGGGGTTCACATACTTTTTCCACCTGCACTGTGAATGTTTACATGGTGTGTTCAATAAAAAACATGGCCACATTTCATTCTTTGTGTGTTATTAGTTTTAGCAGACTGTGATTGTCTATTGTTGTGACTTAGATGATGATCAGATCACATTTTATGGCCAATTTGTGCAGAAATCCATATTATTCCAAAGGGTTCACATACTTTTTCTTGCAGCTGTATATATATATATATATATATATATATATATATATATATATATATACAGGGCTTTTTTTCTCAGAGAATAGGTGCAGGAACTCCCTCTTTTTGACTTACCCCTTGTCTCCGCCCCTACCTACCTCCGTGAACCGTTCCTTGGTTCCACCCACTACCCACCTCCCAGTACCATCCCTTTTAGAAAATACAGAACAAAGTAACATTTGTGGTACTAAGTAATTTGGATGGAATTTGTTAATGATAACAAAAAAGCAGTAAAATAGATCCCATGCAGCCAACAACAATAGATCCCCCAGCAACAATAGATCCAGCCAGAAACAATGGGCCATCAGCAGCAAAAACAGATCTCCCAGCAGCCAGCATCAATAGACTGCTGCCTAAACAGTAGATCCCTCTCAGCAACAACTGACCCCTCAGCAACATAAGACCCACCCCAGCAACAATAGACCCCCCTGCAAAACGAGATCTCTTCCAGAGACAATAGATCCCCCAGCAGCCACACCAGATCTCCCCAGCGGCAATAAATCCTCCTGCAGGAATAGATCCCCTCCAGCAACAATAGGTTCCGCAGCAGCCAGCATCAATAGACAGTGTAGCACAAACCAGCACTCCTTGCCATTACATACATTGAGTGCTGGAGGTGCCGGAACTGCGTTCCCCCGCGTTCCCGCTGAAAAAAAGCCCTGTATATATAATGTTTGGGGGTTCACAAAGTGCCAGAAAATGCCTGGTCTTCAACTGGTTAAAGAAACATTATACCTTGTGTGGTCGGTAATACAAGAAATTACCTTGCTCTATGAATTGAAATGAACAATAGTGTCAGTACCTGCTGTCTATTGGTTGCTTCATGTCATTTGTATGTTTATTTATATACCAGCACAATCATTCAACCTTATCAACACATGAACTGTTTTGTTCCACTAGAGGGCAGGAGAGCTCAAGAAGAGGCAGCTTAGCACAGAGTTCTATGGGCCCAGCAAATGGAAAATGCATAGCTAATAAAAGCAACCTTTGCACAGAGAGGCCCCTGCTGATCTCTCCTTCTGAAAATGCTAATTGCCTTTTAAAACTTTCTGAGTTACTGGCCTGGACCAAGCATGCAGCAAGTGATGTGAGAGTAAAGTCAAAATCTCCAAACCTGTTCTTGGTCAGTGATTTAGACGGTATTGAAGCCATGTATTTGCATAACAACCAGAAAACTAGCATTTCCAAAAAGAAAATTAAAAAATGGCTGCTTACATAGATTATTAGTGCAATTAACCTTTAACCACTTCTGGACTGGAAGGTTTTAACCCCTTAATGACCAGGCCGTTTTTTGCGATTCAGCACTGCGTTATTTTAACTGACAATTGCGCGGTCGTGAGACGCTGAACCCAAATAAAATTGATGTCCTTTTTTTCCCCACAAATAGAGCTATCTTTTGGTGATATTTGCTCACCTGTGCGATTTTTTTTTTTTTTTTTTTTGCTCTATAAACAAAAAAATAGCGACGATTCTGAACAAATATATATATATATATATTTTTCACTTTCTGGCTGGCAGGTAATGCTGGCTGGTAATGCTGGTGGTTACTGCTGGCACTGCTGCTGGGTAATGTTGGTCATGTGGGTACTGCTGGAGGAAGAACACGGCTGCAGTAGAGAGCAGAGCGGCTGCTTCCTGTTTGGCTTCTGCCACAGGCGGAGGAGGGGTGCATTTCTTTTTATCACTCCGCCTGTGACAGCCAGAACTACAGAGGAAGCAGCGGCTCTGTCACTGACTGCAGACAGTCTAAAGCCCTGTACACACGTACCGATCGTCGCCCGAACGATCGGCCGTCTTTTGTCCAGGGCCGTCGTGTCTGTTGAAAACTGCAAAAGACTGCACACGAATTTTGTCGGCCAACAACAGCCGACTGCAGAAGTGATGTCATGTGATGGTTAACTTTCCTTGTCTTTTTTCTTTTCTGAGCATGCCCAGTCTTGCTAATCTGCTGTCTGTCGGCCGAAATCTGTACTGACTGGCGAACAATCGGCCGTTCTGGTGTTGGCCAACAAAAATTTTAATGCCTGCGCAACAGATTCTGTTCGGCCGAAAATGCGCTGTCGGCTGTCGGAAGCATCATACTAACAAGCCTACAATCGGCCGATCGGTCGTCGGCCGAATATTTACGGCCGACAATCGGTACGTGTGTACGGGGCTTAAAGAAAGATTCAGGGAAGAATACACATGCTGAATTTATTTAAATTAATGCCCCGTACACACGTACCGATTGTCGGCCGTAAATATTCGGCCGACGACCGATCGGCCGATTGTAGGCTTGTTAGTATGATGATTCCGACAGCCGACAGCGCATTTTCGGCCGAACAGAATCTACCGTGCAGGCATTAAATTTTTTGTTGGCCAACACCAGAACGGCCGATTGTTCCTCAGTCAGTACAGATTTCGGCCGACAGACAGCAGATTAGCAAGACTGGGCATGCTCAGAGAAGAAAAAAGACAAGGAAAGTGAACCATCACATGACATCACTTCTGCAGTCGGCTGCTGTTGGCCGACAAAATCGTGTGCAGTCTTTTGCAGTTTTTAACAGACACGACAGCTCTGGACAAAAGACGGCCGATCGTTCGGCCGACGATCGGTACGTGTGTACGAGGCTTAAGTCTCCCGCAGCAGCCGGGAGATAGCACGGCACTTGTGGGTGTCCGTGAGCCGCCGGCCAAAGGAGGGAGACTCCCGCAAGTCGTGGCACACTTGGGATGTCTGAAAGTAATGCACAGCTGGCAGGGGCACATCAGCTCCACCCACTACAGACCGCCTGCAGAAAACAACAGGAGGGGGCGGAGACAAGACCAGTCACCCTGCACAAGGAGGGAACATTGCACACGGAATTACTGCACAGATCTGGAAGAAATACACAAAGATTCAGGGAAGGATACACATGCTGAATTTATTTAAATAATATTTGCTTATCCCTGAGTTTGGCTTTAACCCTCTGCATGCATAAAAATACAACAATTGGTGCAGTTATTG
Source organism: Pelophylax lessonae (assembly GCF_965119305.1). Lineage (NCBI taxonomy): Eukaryota > Metazoa > Chordata > Amphibia > Anura > Ranidae > Pelophylax > Pelophylax lessonae. Next base: position 642,177,780 of record NC_138770.1, on the reverse strand, counting down.
GTTAATTTTAAAAATGGCGTGTATTTTTAAATGCAATGTATCAGCCTCCTGTAATCCCCTGCATAGCAGCCTGCTAGGAGAAAATTGGACTATGCATGCTAAAGCTTTGAACGAGCAAAGGGATGACCTCCTCTGTGCGGTGCTGCTCCTTCACTGTCCAAGCAGCAGGCTGGTGGTGTGTTTGGAGACTGGCGGCAGTGGATTAAAAATCTTTCCCATGTATGTGTAACAGGGTGTTAGGGCTCTATCGTATACATTTGGGAGGATGGCTGTTGTTGTTTCTGCAGGCACCACTGGATGTCACTGTTTGCCCTGGTTTTGCCCATATATGTGAACTTACAGTGCCTTGAAAAAGTATTCATACCCCTTGAAATGTTCCACATTGTATTATGTTATAATCAAGAACGTACTGTACATCTCACCTTTCCTTTCCTTTGTATTTAATGTTCATGATTTTTTAAAATTGAATTATTAATTAGAATTGTGCATTTAGGTACGGTGTATATTTGATATCAGCTATTCTCTCACATTTGTAAATATTAATATACAGCGTACTGAGCTGCCTGGGATTGTGAGGACAAGGTGAATATAGAGCGCAGTAATAACATTTTGTTTTATAAGCCGAAGATTGAGTTACATACTAAATATTATAATGAAGCAGTATCAGCATTGCACGATGGTAGAGATTTAATTAGGACCGCTCTTTAGAAAAATGCCTTGCAAACATTTTTACATCTCTTTTTAATTATAAATATTCAATCTTTGTTCTACATAAATGTCATTAATTGTGCGCCCACAGTGCCCAGCAGTCACTATTTCTGGATAGACACTCAGGGGGCAATGCAAAAAAATGTTCATTGTGTAAATGTGACAAACAATTGCACAATCGGCAAAAAATTGCTTTATTTCCTCTATTATGTGTAATTCCTATATTGTCATCGCCATCTAGTGGCCAAAATGCATTTTTGTTTTCCAGAAATACCTCAGTTGTGAAAAAAAAAGTATTGTGGCCAATAGATGGCGCTGATGGTATATGAATCACACATAATAGAGGAAGTATGGCAATTTTCATCATGATTGTCACATTTATTTAATACAGGTTCTTATATAGCATTAACAATTCATGGAGTGTGTTACTGTAGAACTGCCCCCTTGAGGGCTGCTGAATTATTCACCTTTGGATCCCCCTGGGTTACCGTTAGCAACTGCAACATGCACAGTTAACTCTTTACTCCTTGGCTCAGTCAATAAACAGTCTATGGGTTGTAGTTGTTTTTGTGGGTTTTATTTGATTTAGGGATGGGAGAAGGGAAGAGCGGGATATTCCAAATTGAACTACTCACAATGGATGAGGACTCCTGTCTGAAGATGCAGCCAGGCTGCAGATCCACCTTGCCACTTAGATGAATCAAGGTTAAGTTTCTCAAAGATCACTTGTAATGAAGACTATCTTCGGGATACCCGCCTAGTATCCCCTTTCACTCCACCGACTGACACCCCTCCTCTGACTGTCCTACACCGGGGTGGCCCCATCTCAGGTCAGGCCCCTGGACACGATCCCCTTTACTCACGATACTGTTTTTCGAGGGTCTCCAGTGTCTCTACCCCTCCAGTCAGCTCTTCTGGACCTCAGGGTTAAGCTCCTTTCCTACTGGTCCCCAGGCCCCCTTTCACTCCACCGACTGACACCCATCCTCTGACTATCCTACACTGGGGTGGCCCCCTCTCAGGTCAGGCCCCTGGACACGATCCCCTTTACTAACGATACTGTTTTTCGAGGGTCTCCAGTGTCTCTACCCCTCCAGTCAGCTCTTCTGGACCTCGGGGTTCAGTTACTTTCCTCTGGTCCCCAGGCTGACTGCCTGTGACCACGTGCCTCCATCGCAGGTGAGGAGACAGCTGTCACCCTCCCTCCGGGACTCTGCTTACCAGCCAAAGACCCCGCAGCACACATGCTCCCGGCTTTTATACCACACCCCAGAATGCACAGAGATCACTAGTCTGTGCCAATCACTGAAGCTGTATCAAAGCCTGTGTATCCATTGGTTAGGCTTCCTCCTCTATCCAATGTGCCTCCCTATTGGACCAGACCAAATTAATCACACACTGAGCACCATGAGCAGACCTAACTCACAGATCCTACTCTCTGTTAAGCAAAAAGCAATATAGAATTTGCCGTCTGCTCCTGTGATAGGCAGACAGAGCCAAAACGATACTAACTCTCTAACACCTATCTAGGAGGGTGCTACATTACATATATAATGTATATTCACAGTCCCAAACCCCTAGGAGCTCACAATCTAAGGTCCCTACCTCACATTCATACATACTAGGATTGATTTAGACAGGGTCCAATTAACCCATTAGCAAATCATAGTAGCCCCACAGGAAACATGCAAACTCCAAGCAGGTAGTTCCCTTGTTGGGACCTGAACTGACAAGCCTGGTGCTGCCAGGCAGAAGTGCTAACCGCTTAGCTGCTATGCTGCCTGCATACACACATTGAACATTTTATACATAAACCCCTCTGTCTCTGATTGAAGCATCATAAGAAGCAGTTTGGGTGAAGGGGCGAAGAAGGTGGATTCACTGCTCTGACCCATTAACCTCTGTGTACACATTTCTGCATGAGCTACTGAGCTCTGTAAACAGGCTTTTTGCAACAGCCTGCCTGTCATTCAACTGCCAAATATAGCACTGGCCCCTAAAATTAAAGCGGAGTTCCAGCCATTTACTCACCTGTCCAACGTCCAACGGTCCAGCGATGCAGCCGCCGGAAGCCTCGATCCTCTCCCTCGGCGCCGGCATCACTGCTGTGGGCACCCGGCTGTTACAGTTTGCGGCTTCACAGCCGGGTACCCACTGCGCATGCGCGAGTCGCGCTGCGCGACGTGATTGGCCGGCAATCTTCTGGGACCTCTGACGTGTCCCAGAAGATTGCAGGGAGGGAGGGGGAGAGATGAACTTCGGCTCAGGGCGCCGCGGCGCTCCGAGCGGAAGTGGGAGCGGGTACCTGTCAAAACTAGGTACCCGCTCCCCCCCAAAAAAAATGACATGCCAAATGTGGCATGTCGGGGGGTCAGGACTCCCTAAAGCGGAAGTTCCACTTTTGGGTGGAACTCCGCTTTAAAGATCATAGTTTCTCTTTAATGTGTACACATATATGATAAATTATGGTCACGCTATCTGGTTGATACCAAAGCCCTGTCCGAGAAACCACAGCATCCATATCTAGCATAAGATAATAAAGCCTAACAAGCCTGAAAATGCTGGATAAAGGCCATATTTGAAGTTGTATCACTGTTGTTGACCACCGGTTCCAGCCCTAAAGCACCCTGGCTGTAGAAACCATTTGTAATGATCAGCTTATACCCTTTGCCATCTTCTGGTCTTTACTCAGCACAGCAGCTCAGGGACGCCAGCCTACACGCACATGAACTTTAATGGCATCCCAGTCTAAGTCCGTATCGTTCAATATTGAGTTGGCCCACCCTTTGCAGCTATAACAGCTTCAACTCTTCTGGGAAGGCTGTCCACAAGGTTTAGGAGTGTGTCTATGGGAATGTTTGACCATTCTTCTTCTTGTAAGGTCAGGCACTCATGTTGGATGAGAAGGCCTGGCTCGCAGTCTCTGCTCCAATCCACACCAAAGGTGTTCTATTGGGTTGAGGTCAGGACTCTGTGCAGGCCAGTCAAGTTCCTCCACCCCAAATTTGCTCATCCATGTCTTTATGGACCTTGCTTTGTGCACTGGTGCGCAGTCATGTTGGAACAGGAAGGGGCCATCCCCAAACTGTTCCCACAAAGTTGGGAGCATGAAATTGTCCAAAATGTCTTGGTATGCCGATGCCTTAAAAGTTCCCTTCACTGGAACTAAGGGGCCAAGCCCAACCCCGGGATAACAACCCCACACCATAATCCCCCCTCCATCTAATGATTTGGACCAGTGCAAAGCATAGATCCCATGTAGCCGCACATCAATGCAGACTCTTTAGTATAGGAATAAATGGCAGTTTCAGCCTGCCAGGCCACGCCCCCAATGTGTTTAATTCCGCCTCTCTGAGCTTAACCACTTGCCGAACGCCATATAGCAGATATACTACAGGGCGGCCGCTATATATATGTGATCCTACACTTCAGCCTTTGTAAACAAAGCAGATTGCCGTTCTGTTAGTAGGGAAGGCATGGATCCTGTATTCCTGCAAAGCCATGGTCTTTCTGTAGTAAATGCACCTCTCACACTGTACAAAAACACTGGTTAGGCACACATTTAACCCTTTGATCGCCCCTGATGTTAACCCCTTCCCAGCCAGTGTCATTAGTACAGTGACAGTGCATATTTTTTAGCACTGATCACTGTATTAGTGTTACTGGTTCCCAAAAAAGTGTCAGTTAGTGTCCAATTGTCCGCTGTAATATCGTAGTCCCGCTAAAAGTCGCTGATCGCCGCTATTACTAGTAAAAAAAAAAAATCATAAATCTATTCCATAGTTTGTAGACGGGATAACTTTTGCCCAAACCAATCAATATACGCCTATTGGGATTTTTTTTTTTTTACCAAAAATATGTAGCAGAATACATATTGGTCTAACTTACTAAAGAAATAGTTTTTTTTTGTTTTTTTTTTGTTTTTTTTTTTATTGCATGTTTTATAGCAAAAAGTAAAAAATGTTTTTTTCCTTTTTTTTTGTCTTTTTTGGTTTACAGCACAAAAAATAAAAGACACAGAGATGATCAAATACCACCAAAAGAAAGCTTTATTTGTGGGAAAAAAGGACATGCATTTCATTTGTGTACATTGTCCCATGATTGCACAATTGTCAGTTAAAGTAACGCAGTGCCGTATAGCAAAAAAGTCCTGGTCAAGAAAGGGGGGGGGTAAACCTTCACGAGCTAACGTGGCTAATCATGGGGATTAAGCTCCAAGGGGGTGGAGTTAAATGTATCGGGGGCGTGGCCTGGCAGGAGACTGCCATCCATACCAATACCAGTGGGTCTGCATTGATGTACAGTTTCATGGGGATCCATCCTGTGCTCAACGGTTGTATGAAGCCAAGATGGTCTCCTTCCCTGGCCTGCACTCACTGTGGTAGACACAGAATTGCTTTCCCTTGTAGCCTGAGCGGCACGCATTTTCCACTACCATTTTCAAAATGGCAGACATGCTAACTTTATTGGATGTAGAGCTCACCCCCGAAAGGGTCCGCTGATTGGCTGCAGGTTCCTCTCCCAGATAAGTGCAGCGGCAGCCGGGCACACAGCAACATTTATTCTCATTGGATAATTGATCAATCTAGGGATTGCCTTTTTTGAAGTTTATTGTGGAATAAACTTTGATAGGGCACGGGGAGCTGTGGGATACTCTATTAACCTCTTCAGCTCCGGAAAGTTTACCCCCCTTCCTGACCAAGCAATTTTTTTGCGATATGACACTGTGTTATTTTAACTGACAATTGCGTGGTCGTTCAAAGCTGTATCCAAATAAAATTCATGTCCTTTTTTTTCCCACAAATAGAGCTTTCTTTTGGTGGTGTTTTTATTTTTTGTGCTTTAAACAAAAAAAGACTGACAATTTTGAAAAAAATATATATTTTTTTAACTTTCTGCTATAAAACATATCCAATAAAAAATGTAAAAATCCAATTTATTCATCAGTTTAGGTCACTATGTATTCTGCTATATATTTTTGGTAAAAAAAAATCCCAACAAGTATTTATTGATTGGTTTGCGCAAAAGTTATAGCGTCTACAAGCTAGCCAAATATTTATGCCATTTTTATTTTTTTTATTGATTTTACTAGTAATGGCAGTGATTTTTAGCAGGACTGCGACATTGCGGCAGACGAATCGGACACTAAGTGACACTAATACAGTAATTGGTGCTATAAAATATGCACTGCCACTGTACTAATGACATTGGCAGGGAAGGTGTTAACATCAGGGCGATGAAATGGTTAACTGTGTCCCTAGAAGGTGCTTTCTAACTGTGTGGGGGTATGCTTTTAGTGTGGGAAGACAGAGATCTGTGTTCCTGCTTAGCAGAAACCCAAGATCTCTGTCTTCCCTTGTCAAAGAACAACTTGTTTACATAGGCAGACCGCCGATCTGCCTCTCTCAGGAACGATTGGCAGGTCCCGGCGGACATTGGGTCCGCTGGACCCACTGATTGGCATTTCGCTGTGTTTAATCACAGCGGGAGCTGGTCCCTGGTCGCTCCGCAAACCTGGAAGTGGCGAATACATACAGGTACGTGATTTCACCTTTTATATACGTGGGTGTCAGTAACTGGTTAAAGCTGAACTCCGGACACAAAAACATTAATTCAAACATATTCCTTAACAGCAACAAAGAAAATAAATCAACGTTTTGAGTGCCAAATGCCTTAGCAAACCCAGATATACTCTTGTAAAAGTAGCAATGACATCATAACTGTACTTGTTCTGCATCTCCATTCTAAGCATTGAAAGTGTGACCTCTGTAACTTACAGTTGTGATGAGATAGCGATAACCCACAATCTTAGCTGAATTAACAGACAGTGACTCGATCCAGACAACACCTTGAAGATCTTGTGAAGTTTAATCCATAAACTGTGAGGATCTTACAACAATGAACATCAGATAGTTCAAAAGATCATAATGTGATTCACTCAATGAGAAATGAGGCTGAGATGCATTACTGGGAAAAATGAACAAAGGGGTGGAGCTATCTATACAGGATAAACTGAGCTAGGGGGAGGGGAAGAACCAGGGGCAGGAAAATACATATTACATTTAAAGGCATATCACAAAGCATGTGAAACATGACACTCCCCGTCGTAATCTATGATTTCTATTATTGACAAACTTTAGTCCAAGTCCAAATATAAGCAAATGAAGATTCTTTTCCAGGAACATCTGTAAAACAAGAGGGAAGGAAATAACAAGGGAAAACAATGCAAACATTAATATAATACTTGCAGATGGTCCCGGCTGTGACAAGGAAAACTCCATCCTCAGAGGGGAAGGCAGCAACATCCACCAATCCTTATTACATCTCTTGGAATCAAGTTGATGACTTGTGAGACTCTTTGGGCAAAAGAAGTTCTAGTTTCTTTATAGGCCCGAAGTAAAGGTGTGCAGAACCTCCTTTCATTACTTCTAATTTCTGTACTTATCCGTCATTACTTGGCATAGTCTTTATAATCAGACCCATAGGCCAATGGTTGCGATGGGAATCTGTCTCTTTCAAGAGAACTATGTCCCCCACTTGAAGGTTGGGCTTGCTAGTTTGCCATTTACTGTTTGCCATTTACTGCGACTTTGAAAGCAAGATGTTGAACCTGTTTCCATTGATGCTTGTAAACGTTAGGGTAATCAAGCTCCTCTGCTGGAATGGTGGCTATCCCAATTCTTTGGGTAAGAACAGTGGCTGGAGTAAGTCGCATTGGAGACTCTGGATCTGAGGACACAGGGACCAGTGGCTTTGAATTAATTATAGCAGACACTTCTGCAAGAAGAGTGACTGAGATTTCATGGGTAAGCTGGGATGTTTTCTGGTCTAGTAGCATAGAGTCCAGGATTTTTCTTGCAACTCCAATCATGTGTTCCCAAGAGCCTCCCATGTGAGAGGAATGAGGTGGGTTGAATTCCCATTTACACTTGTTGTCATTCAAGAAGTTTACAATCTTTTCTGCTCCTATGAAATTAGTCCCACAGTCAGATCTAAGTAACTTTACGGGCCCTCACACAGAAGCAAATCTTCTGAAGGCATAAATGATACAGGAAGAGTCCATTGATTCTATCACTTCCATGTGCACTGCGCGAATGCTCAAGCAAGTGAACAGCGCAGCCCATCGCCTATTGTTAGCAACTTTGTCACAATATCTGCGTGTAACAACAGTCCAGGGGCCAAATATGTCCATGCCAACATTAGTAAATGGTGGTTCAGTGCTTAATCAGTCAGCCGGCAGCTCTGACATCTGTTGTTGTGGGAGCTTTCCTCTTAGGTTTTGGCACTTGACACATTTGTGGAGTATAGATGATGTACACCCTTTTATCCAGACGATCCAAAAACCTGCAAACCTTACTACTCCCTCTGTAAAGTGACGATCTTTGTGCTGAACTTGCTTATGGAAATGTCTAACTAAGAGAGCAGTAATGTGATGACGTTCCGGAATAATGAGGACATTTTTTCTCTTCACTGAACAAATTAGACCTCCCAAAGCGACCACCGACTCGTAATAGCTTGTTGTGATCAATTATTGGATTTAATTTGTGCAAAGGGCTATCCTTAGATAGGTTGAGTCCTTTTGATATTTTAGCAGTCTCGTTGTGAGTACACTTTATGGTGGACACATTGTATGATAACCCTTTCTACTTGAGAGACCTTCTCAACTGTGTGTGTGTGGGGGGGGGGGGGCTTTACAAATGTGCCACTTGTGACACTCTTCTTAAGTGCTAGAGCTGTTTGCAAAATGATGGGCAATGTGAAAAAGAGGTGCAATGGCTCATACAACAGAGGACCACTTAGAAAAGCGTTCAAAGCAGGGAGAACTCAGCCTTACCCTTGTTTTCACAGAGGTGTTGAGTGTGATGGTAACAGCTTTAATTTCCTTATCAGATTCCGGATGAACTAGTGCAAAGGTAGAATTTGGAGAACTTGAGATGAGTTTATCATTCTAGAGTGTTGGTGGAGATAGCCATGATGTGTCCAGAAATGCAGTAGTAGGCACTGCACCACTGCCCTGATCAGCAGGGTTGAGGTTAGTGGGAACATAGTGCCATTGTTCAGGTGTAGAGAGCTTCCTAATGCGTTTTACCGACATACACAAAGAACTGTCTTGTTTAATTGTGCATATATCCTAGCACTATTTTGCTGTCTGTATAAAAGTCAAAAGAGTGTATTTCAATATCTGTTTCAAGTTCTGTAAGCTCAGCACTTTCCACAGCTAATACAGCTGCACAAAGTTCAAGCTTTGGAATTGTTTGTGCAGGTTTTGGTGTGAGCTTGGCCTTGTCCATGATAAAGCCTACACCCACTTCACTGCTGGGATCCATAACTCGAAGATAAGCCACGGCAGTGATGGCTTCGGTGGATGCCTCGGAGAAGACATGGATCTCTCTTCTGGTGACATTCTTTAACTACCTCCCACCCGGGCCATTGTAGATATACGGCCGGCGGGAGTCTCGTCCTTCTGAATGGACGTTCCGGAACGTCCTTCAGAAGGAGAGAGATCGCGCCGCCACGGGCACGCGCAGCGGCGCGATCTCGATGTGCCTGTGTCCCTCGGACACAGAGCAACATCATTCGGCAGGAGGGCCCTGTGATTGGCCCTCCTGATCACATGACGGCTGTGTCCAATCACAGCTGTCATGTAATGTAAATAGAGCCGCTGTAACGGCTTCGATCTCTTCTCCTCCTGACAGATCCTGTCAGTGAGGAGAAGAGAAGAGGATCGGTGCTGCTGCTGGGGTGATCAGTGAGTATTTCTAATTACTCACTGATCACAGGGGGTCTGTGCTGGTAATCAGATGATTGATTACCAGTGCAGCCTTGGGGGGGGGGGGGGAGGGGTGCCACTAAGCCACCAGGGATGCCCACCCATGACCACCAGGGATGCCCACCATGGCCACCAGGGATGGCAAGCAGGGCTCAGAGAGCCCCCCAGTGCCCTCCCTATCAGTGTTGCCCACCAATGCCATCTATCAGTGCTGCCCACCAGTGCCGTTATTGCCATCTATCAGTGCCGCCCACCAGTGCCCATTACTGCCCACCAGTGCCGCCTATCAGTGCCCATCAGTGCCCCCCATCAGTGTCGATCAGTGCCCCCCATCAGTGCCGATCAGTGCCGATCATTGCCGCCCAACAGTGCCACCTATCAGTGCCCATCAGTGCCGCCAATCAGTGCCCATCAGTGCTGCCTATCAGTGCCCATCAGTGCTGCCTATCAGTGCCCATCAGCGCTGCCTATCAGTGCCCACCAATGCTACATATCAGTGCTATCTATCAGTGCCACATATCAGTGCCCATCAGTGCTGCATATCAGTGCTACCTATCAGTGCCCATCAGTGCTGCATATCAGTGCCACCCCATCAGTGTCTCCTCATCAGTGCCTGTCAGTGCGGCATCATCAGTGCTCATCAGTGCAGGAAAAAACGTATCTATTCACAAAATTTTATAACCTAAACAAAAAAACTTTTTTTTTTTTTCAAACTTTTCGGTCTTTTTTTATTTGTGCACCAAAAAAGAAAAAACCTGGCGGTGATCAAATACCACCAAAAGAAAGCTCTATTTGTGGGGAAAAAATGACACAAATTTGGTGTAGGTACAGTGTGGCATGACCGCGCAATTGTCATTCAAATTGCAACAGTGCTAAAAGCTGAAAATTGGTCTGGGAAGGAAGGGGGTTTAAGTGCCCAGTATTGAGGTAGTTAAGGATGCTAGGGTGTAAGAGCATGGTATCTGGAATTGTTATAATGCTTTTAGAGACTGTTTCCAGGATTCCCACCTGTGTTGTTTCTCCTTGGGTAAGAGGGTATCCTAGTCGGAGCTTTCAGAAGTATGTTGTCTCAGCAGTATCTTACCCTGAATGGTGAGAGGCGCTATAAAACCCAACGGGTCATAAATTCTGTTCACTGTAGACAAAACTCCTCGCTTTGTGAAGGGCTTGTCACAGGCTGATGCTTGAAACGTGAATATGTCTTGCTTAACATTCCAAAGCAATTCAAGACTGCATTGCGTAACAGAAAGGTCAGATCCTAGTTGGAGTTTCTTCACACTGACAGCATAGTCATCAGAAGGAAAGGCTCTCATGACCTTGTCGCTGTTAGAGATAATTTTGTGAAGTCTGAGGTTTGCAGTGTCAAGCATGTTCTGGGTTCTAGTGAGAAGGTCAATAGCTCCTTCTTCCGTAGGCAGAGATTTGAGTCCATCATCTACATAGAAATTCCTTTTGACGAATTGTTGTGCATCAGATCCAAATTCCTTCTCACCCTCTTGAGCTGTTTTACTCAGTCCATAAGTCCTCAGTCCATAAGTCCATGTACCTTCATCCGGTAGTCTATGACTTCATCATTGATATCATTATTGCAGTACCATCAATAAGTTTCTGTAGTCTTCACAGCCGATTAAACAGTGCAACATTTGCTGAATGTCAGCCATAACAGCAATTGGCTCTTGTCTGAAGTGAAGAAAAACTCCTATAAGATTGTTGTTCAGATTAGGCCCAGTGAGAAGATTGTCATTGAGAGAGACACCTTCATGACGAGCAGACGAGCACTTGAGTCGAAGACCACCCTAATCTGATCAGGCTTGCGAGGATGGTAGACACCAAAGCATGGTAGGTACCAACATTTTTCTCCTTCCTTAACCACTTGCTGACCAGCCGCTGTTTAACAGTTATACATCGGCAGGTTGACAGGTTGCTGCGAATCGCCGTACCTGTACGGCAGTTGCCGGAGAGATCTTTGGGGCGAGCGCATGCCCACTCATCAGCAGGAAAGCAGGAAAGCCGATCCACTGGGCTGGCGGCCGCGATCGCCACTGGGCACCCGCTATTGCAACGTCATCGTCAGACGTCAACGTTATGACGAAACGCGTGTAAGGTGGAACGCACGCCGTATACGTCACAGGAGCCTTGTGGAACGCAGTACGGTAATCACCGCTCTCCACCCACGGACTCCATTCTGCTGCCGTTTACTGTGTTTTTTGTTGTTTTAACATTGTGGACAACAATAAAAAAATCTTTTAAACGATAACACACCATCAGGAGCCCCTTTTTTATTCCATAAACCGCCCAGACACATGGATGGATGGGATTAGGAGCTGCCATCTCTGAGGATCGAGGCACAACATCCATTGATGGGATCTCCCCTGGCCCAGGTGGTCAACAAGCCTTGGTGGTCTTAGTACTATATGGTATTTAAGACCCATTTTGTCTGGTGGTGTGTTTTCTCATTATTACCCACGGTGGAAAGAGTACCATCACAAGACCGTTTGGAATTGAGCACAGAGCACCTGCACTTTATTGCACTCAGGAATTACCTAAAAGATTCACACTACAAGTCACCTATGAACTTTCTGTTGGATTTTTCTTGATTTTTTTATGAGGAGCTATATGAACTATTTTTGAGCACATATGGAACAATATTAATCATTTATAGCAGTGCACTAAATTTTGTATAAGACCCCATTCACACTAGCGCGACTTGTCAGGCGACTTGGTCGCCTGACAAGTCGGGGTGGGTCGCCCTGCCATTGATTAGCACAGGACCCGTTCTAATAGGAGCAACACAAGTCGCTCCGACTTAGAAAAAGGGTCCTGTACTACTTTGGGGCGACCTGGAAGCGACTTGCATTGACTTAAATTATATGAAGTCCGTGCATGTCGCGCCGAGGTCGCGGTGCACCGCGACTTCACAGGTCGCCCCAGCAAGTCGTGTCGCCCCTGTGTGAATGGGCTCTTACTCATATTGTATTTATCTGCTGTTTTAGGTTATATTATTACCTTGATTTACTAAGTATCCAATTTCAAATATTTGCACTCTAGGTGTGTCCATCAAATCTGCATATATTTATTGTTTTGTTGCACTGTCAGCACCTTAACCAGTTCCCATCCGCGCTACAGCCTATATACGGCTGCAGCGCGGACTCAAATTTTCGGGAGGCCGTTTAAAAACGGCCTCCCAGTGACACGCCCCCCGCGCGCTCCCGCGAGCGCGCAGCGGGGAGAATCTGTGTCGGCCGTGTCCCTTGGACACAGCCGATCACAGATCGTGGTGAATGGCCAATCACAGCGGCCATTCACCACGTGATCGGATCATCCAATGAGAGATGATCTCATATGTAAACATATGAGATCATCTCTCATCGCCGGCGCTCCTTCCTCACACGGAGCCTGCAGTGTGAGGAAGGAGGGAGAGCTGCACAGCGCCAGGGACAAAGAGACATGTAATCAGGGCACTGATTACCAGTGCCCTGATTACTAAAAGGTAAAAAACATACACAGTGCCCCCCCATCAGTGCCCACAGTGCCCTCCATCAGTGTCCCCCATCAATGCCCACAATCAGTGCCCATAGTGCTGCCAGTCAGTGCCCATCAGTGCCTGCTCATCTAGGCACTGACTGGCAGCACTATGGGCACTGAGTGTGGGCACTGATGGTGCTGCCCATCAGTGCTCATCAGTTCTGCCCATCAGTGCTCATCAGTGCCACCCGTCAGTGTCCATCAGTGCCATCCGCCAGTGCCCATCAGTGCCGCCTCTCAGTGCCCATCAGTGCCGCCCGCCAGTGCCGCCTCTCAGTGCCCAGCAGTGCCGCCTATCAGTGCCGCATATCAGTGCCACCTATCAGTGCCGCCTATCAGTGCCACCTATCAATGCCGCCTATCAGTGCTCATCATTGCGGCATATTAGTACCTCCTCATCAGTGCCCATAAGTGCCACCTCATCAGTGCCCATAAGTGCCACCTCATCAGTGCCCATAAGTGCCACCTCATCAGTGCCCATCAGTGCAGCCTATCAGTGCCCATCAGTGCCGCCTCATCAGCGCCCTTCAGTGAAGGAGAAAAATTTATTTTCAAAATTTACTCACAGAAAATAAGAAAAACTTTTTTTTTTTTTCAAAATTTTCTGTCTTTATTCTTTTTTTTTGTAAAAAATAAAAAACCCAGAGATGATTAAATACCACCAAAAGAAAGCTCTATTTGTGTGAAAAAAATGATAAAAATTTCAAATGGGTACAGTGTAGCACGACCGCGCAATTGTCATTCAAAGTGTGACAGCGCTGAAAGCTGAAAATTGGCCTGGATGGGAAGGGTGTTTAAGTGCACAGTAGGCAAGTGGTTAAAATCATCTAGCACTACAGGTGCACTTATCCCACTTTATACCATTTTTTGCAGTAAAATATATAATTTGATGCACTGACAGCACTTTAACTATATTTATATTGCACATCCCCAACAAGCGCTATAGGTAGCCCCTTCCCCTTGGGGCTATTTACACTATACCTTTATCTTTACTATAGCAGCTGCATCCTTCTTAGCTTAATTGACCATTTTTCACCAACACCCGGTCCATTTGGCGCAAGGGATATACTCCTAGTATATTTATTTTCCATTATTTTATTTGGGTACAGCATCGCACGACAGCGCAATTGTGCAATAAATTAACACAGTGCCGACTCACAAAAAATGGCCTGGTCATTAAGGGGGAAAATCGTCCAGTCCAGAAGTGGTTAAGAGGAGGTACAGGCTCAGCATGATCTCTTTTAACTACCTTTTGCATAAAGTCCACAAAGTGCTTTTTCATTTAAGGCTGCTGATTCAAACTGCGCTCTAAAGAAACAAACCGTGATTCTGCATGTTCTCTCTTGTTTGGAAGTCTCTTTCTTGGGGTACGAAATGGTAAAGGTGCTAGCCAACTGTTGGGATCATCTTGGTAGGACATTTTACTCATGTTTTTCAAGAATTCTTTGTCTTCCACGGTAGCTGCCAACTCATTGTCTTTAGTGGTTACCTCGAACACTGTGTTGCCATTGTCATCCCAGAAATTAAGAACTTTCTTATTATCTTGTATGATGTGCCGTTGAGCACCTTTTTCAAACAGTCTTTCTTTCACATTATATTGATGGGTTATTGTGCAGAACAAGTAGTTCATCCATTAGACAGGACGTGTGTTTTAAAGGAAGAGACTGAGTAAGACCTTCTGCCTTTGTCTCGACAGACATTGCCTATGATGACCCAGCCTAGATCCAGACACTAAGCATAAGGTGCATCATGTGAACTGTTGATTTGATGACAAACTTTCTGCACCCTTAAGATGTTTCGGCCGAGTAACAGCAGGATATCAGCACTTTCATCGAGGGATGGTGTCACACCCACCTGGGGTTTTGCAGTGGAGAGGGAACCCAGTTGCAGTGGAACAGCACTCCCTTACAATCACGACCCTCAGGTGTCCCTGGAAGTGGGAACAGGGCCCCGTAGGGTCTGTGGTGGCCCGGAGGCCTTTAATGAAGAGGAGGAAGTAAATTTGACAACTCTGGAGTCAGGTCTGACAGGCAATCAATCAAGGAGTATCAACCTGAGGAGGAAAGAATCAGGAACCAGGAACACAGGCAAAGCAACAGCAGACACACAGGAGCAAGGAAAATAACCAAGCACTGACTGGAAGGTGAGCTTGGTTTGTATAGGGAGCCAAGATCACATGACCCGCCACCTCCCACCAGTAGGTGGGGCCACCAGGAGCTATAAAGGGAGGTCAGAGACCCAGCGCCATCTTGATTTGCTTCATAGACCCTGACCTTACCAGATCTGCAATTCTCCTCTCTCCCTCTGTGTAAGACACTGGAACCGCATGGCGGCCGCCATCCCGCCATGACAGTGTGCCCGCTGTGGTCCCCAGAGGTGAGGGGAGGAGAAGGAACCACCGCAGACCCGGAGGAGATGTCCCTGAGGATGGCAAGCACCGAGACTCTGCTGGGAGAACGCCGCAGGCGCCCAGTCGCAGGTGAGTAAGCGGCAGTACCATGACAGATGGTATTTGGTCAGCTCAGCTATGTCCTTCAAGTGAGGATGGTGAAAGGCAGGTTCAGGAGTAGCGATCTACTCTGTGTTGCTTGGAATCTGGCTGCACTCAGTGATAGTGGGCAAGGACATTTCCACATTGTCATTCAGAGGAGCAACTACAGCACCACTGGCTCTCCTACCTGAGACTTCTGTAGTGCCGGTGTCCTGCCGAAAACTCCAACCTGCCGAAATCTCCAGCCACGCTATTTCCGGTGAGTTTACACTGGGAATAATTGGAGATTTCGAGCACTTGGTGTTTTCACACAACACCGGCAGCCCTATGCACCCGAGTACATGGTATAATTAGTGCAGATTCTTACTCTGCCCGGTAGTTGTCACAGCCTTGGAGGCGGCCATGTTTTTGGTTACTAGCGGGCGGTGTAAGGATCTGCACTAATTATACCATGTACTCGGGTGTATAGGCTGCCGGTGTTGTGTGAAAACACCAAGTGCTCGAAATCCCCAATTATTCCCAGTGTAAACTCACTGGAAATAACGTGGTTGGAGATTTCGGCAGGTTTGAGTTTTCGGCAGTACAACGGCACTACAGAAGTCTCAGGTAGGAGAGCCAGTGGTGCTGTAGTTGCTCCTCTGAATGACAAGTGCTTAGGGTATAAGGTAGAGCATTTCCTGTTATGTTCAACAGTTCAAAAAACTGTGTTCTTGCAAGAAATCTGTTACTCTGATCATCCAGAATAGTATACAGTCTTATGGCCTATTCAGGTTGACATTTGGGGTATACACGAACCAAGCATATCTTTGCACAGGATTTGTCAGAGAGTCCTTCTCCACAGACTTATGTACATGTAGAGAACACTGAGGTGCTCTTTGATCTGTGCGCTCTCCGCCATGCTTTGCCTCAGGAAGATTGTTCGTGAGCATAGTAGAGTTGTGAGGATATTGATGAAGAGCTTGCACGTTGTCATCACTGTCACACTCTATACATTTGATGATAGCTTTACAGTTCTTTGCAAAGTGTTCTGTGGAGGCGCAGAATTTGTAGCAAACCCCAAATTTTTTCAAAAGTTCCTTACATTCTTTTAGGGTTTTCTTTCTGAAGCTGATACATTTCTTAAGTGGATGTGGTTTTTTTATGTATCGGACATTGGCGAATAAGTTCTCAATTTCCTTGAATTAATCAGTCTTTTCAAGAACTGTAGCAGGCGCAGGTAGAACATTAGTCTGTTTCACTGACACTGGACCTCTATGGTCTCTGTGTGTCATACGTATGTTAATATGTCTTGGAGTGGGTGAACTGAGAGTATTACAGTGACCATAGGAGAAACTTGGGTCATTCTTAGTGTCTGCAATTCTTTTGATGAACTCGCAGAAGTAGGAAAAGGAGGAAAGGTAACTTGATGTTTTTCCTTATACTTTGATCCAAGCTCTGCCCATTTTTCTTGAATACCAATTAACCACTTAAGCCCCGGAGGATTTGGCTGCTAAACGACCAGGGGGTATTTTGCGATTCGGCACTGCGTGACTTTAACGGACAATTGCGCGATCATGCGACGCTGTACCTAAACAAATTTGACGTCCTTTTTTTCCCACAAACAGAGCTTTCTTTTGGTGGTATTTGATCACCTGTGCGCTTTTTACTTTTTGCGCTATAGACAAAAAAAGAGCGTAAATTTTGCAAAAATAACAATATTTTTCACATTTTTTTATATGAAATTCCCCCAAAAAAAATGTAAAAATCAAAATTTTTTAACATTTTCGGCCAATTTGTTTTATGCTACCTATGTTTGGTAAAAAAAATCGCAAAAAGCGTATTTTTATTGGTTTGCGCAAAAGTTATCGCGTTTACTAACAAAGGGAAAGATTTTTGTCATTTTTGTTGTTTTTTTTTTTTACGCGTAATGGCGGCGATCTGCGATTTTTTTTGCGGTACTGCGACATTGGGGCGGACAGATCGGACCCTTGACTGACATTTTTGACACTTTTGGGGTTACCAGTGACATTTCTACAGTAATCAGTGCTATATATATATGCACCGTTACTGTAAAAATACACTGGTAGTGAAGGGGTTAACTTTATTTGAGAGGGAGGTGGCTGTGTGTGTCCCTAGGGGCGTGATTCTTACTGTGATTGGCTGTGACTTGAGGTGTAAGGACACTGATCAACGGTTCTACATAATAGAACCGTGTGATCAGTGTTTTTACACCGAGGAGAATGACAGGCAGCTTGTTTACACAAGCTGCCTGACTTTCTCCCTCTCCCCCGACGATCGCCGAGTGACCGGCGGACATCGGGTCCACCGGTCACACGCGCGGGGGAGTCCGTGACCGCGCGGGAGCGGGAGCGCGCCTCCGGCGGCGCGCGCTCGCTCCCCAGACCCTCCCAGGCTAGTGACGTTAATTAACGTCACTCTGCCTGTGAGGGGCTGACCGCCACAGTAAATTTACTTGCGGCGGTCGGCAAGCGGTTAATAACTTCAGAACATTAGGGTTGATGCCACGAGGGGTGTCAAGGTAACTGAGACCAGGTAAGTTGATATCAGCCTTAGCAAGTTGAAGCTCTAATAGAACATTCCTGAGTTCTTGGAACTTTAGATTGTCTCTAGAATAAATCTTTTGGAAGCTTTTCACATTTTGAATAAGACATCTTCAATGGCCTCTTGGCTGCCAAAGATACATTTAAGTCTGTTCCAAGCAGCATTAAGGCCTGCAGCAGGGTTGTCAATATGAACTGCTTTGAACCTCTTGATGCATTCAGTAGACTGGGGACCTAGCCATCTGATGAGCAGATCTAATTCCTCTGTGACTTTGATGTCTAGGTCACTCACTGTGGCCTTAAAAGTGTATTTCCAGCCTCTGTAATTTTCAGGCTTGTCATCAAACTTGGGGAGGCCTGTTTTAGTGAGCTCTCTGCAGAGCATGTATTTAGCAAACTGTGACATGTCTGTGTTTTCAGACTTTGGGTGCATGACTGCAGGTGAAACAGAGTTAGTTGTGATGGCTGGTGCATTGAAGTTGAGTGACTTGGGAACATATGTTGTTGCTAAGGCATTCAATGCTGAGTAGCACCCTCCTAGGTAGTTGCTAGAGAGAGAGTATAGTTTTGGCTCTGTCTGCCTATCAGAGGAGCAGCAGGCAAATTATTTTTTGCTTTCTTCTTAACAGAGAGTAGGATCTGTGAGTTAGGTCTGCACATGGTGCTCAGTGTGTGATTCATCTGGTCTAGGGAGTGTTTCACACTGGTCCAATAGGGAGGCATATTGGACAGTGGAAGAAACCAGGCTAATTGGTACATAGGTTTTGATACAGCCTCAGTGATTGGCACAGACTGGTTGTCCCGGTGCATTCTGGGGTGTGGTAAAAAAGCCAGGATCACATGTGTTCGGGGTCTTTGGCTGGTGAGCAGAGTCTCGGAAGGAGGGTGGCGGCTGCCTCCTCTTCTGTAGCTGTTGGTGTGTGGTTGCAGATGGTTGGCCTGGTGGACCAGAAGGAAGGAGCTGAACCCAGTGGTCTAGGAGAACCACCTGGAGGGGTTGAGACACTGGAGACCTTGGAAAAACAGTATCGTGAGTACAGGGGATTGTGTCTAGGGGCCTGACCTGAGAGGAGGGCCACCCCGGAGTAGCATAGTCAGAGGACGGGTGTCAGCTGGTGGAGTGAAAGGGGTTGCTAGGCGAGTACCCTGAAGATAGTTACTTAATCAAGTCTTAATCTTAAAATTCATCTAGTGGCAAGGTGAACTAGCAGCCTGGCTGCATCTACAGACAGGAGTCCTCGTCGTTTGTGAATAGTTCTATTCTGGAGTATCCCACACTTCCCTTCTCCCATCCCTATTTAAAATAAAAACACAAAAACAACAACAACCCCTAGACTGTTTATTGACTGAGCCCAGCAGAAAAGAGTTAAATTGTGCATGCTGCAATTGCTAACTGTAACCCAGGGGAACCCGAAAGTGTAATATCCAGCAGTCCTCAAGGGGGCAGTGCTACAGCTGGAACTGACTTGAAGTTCATTGACATGTTGGTTTGTAGCTGTAAAATATTGTGCTTGCTAGGAGGTACTTGGTTAGTGCCAAAGTAAGGTGGAAAGTCTAATATATGCATACCAGTGTCTGCTTGCTGAGATGCTGCAGTCTGATGTACTGGAAGAGATAAAGGCAAATTATCTTGATGTACAGTAGGTGCACAGAAGAGACTTTGAGTGCTTTGGCTCCTGTGACAGGGAGTTGACATTCTGGAGAAGTATGTGAATAATCTGAGGCATAGGATGCAACTGAGTGCCTGCAACTCTTGCATCTCTTTTGCTATCACTAGCAGCTTGTTCTAAGACCCTTAAACTTGCCATGGCTGTGGCATGGTCACATTGTTTTTCCAAAACTTCCATTTCTGCTTTCTGGCATGTAGCTTCAGCTTCCATTTCTGCTTTCTTTTGGGTGAAAGCTGCCTAAATTTTTAGAAGCTTTAGCATCAGCACAGGCTTTTATGAGTTGCTGACTGAGTGTAGAAGATCTTGATTGTAGGGATTTAGAAGATCTTGTGGAGCGTCTGGTAGCTATAGAGCGATAAGATCGGGATTCATGGAGCTCAAGAGTGGCGACTGAGCTCCTCAAATCCCTTTAATTCTTTCAATGACCCTTGGGTGTCGTACCGCTTTAAGAGATCAGTATATTTAACACACAGTCTTTGATAACTCTCATAAGCAACATTCAATTGCTTGATAGCGCCCTCTAGTTGTAATGACTCATGAGATTGTTGGGAGAGAGCAGACTTGCATTTAACAGTATTAAACCATAAATCATTGATATTAGACAGCAGTTCTTCCTCGTCAGCTTTAAGATTTTCTTGCACATTCCAGGCTGGTTTTGTTAAAGCGGAGTTCCACCCTAGTTATACATTTTTTTATAAAAATACCCCCGGGACAGTCAGGGCTAGCACATTCCACAATGGCTAGCCTCTGATCTGTCCCGGGTTGCACTTACCTTTCAGGAGAAATACTTACCTTGAAATTGTCTTGTCCAGCGCTGCCATCTCAGGTGTGGGCAGCTTGAAGCCAGCGCGATCTTCTTCTGCGTCCTCTTCGGTCCTCTTCCTTCTTCTTCTTCGGTCCCACGATGCACTGCACCGGCCCGACGTCACTTCAGGGTCGCGCGCGTCATCCCTCCACAGCTTCTGGGCATGCCCAGAAGCTGTTTAGAAGGGAATGACGCGCGCGCCCCGGAACTGACGTCGGGGCCGGTGCAGGCGCAATGATTCCTGGGAGCGATGACGTTCAGCTCCCAGGAATCATTGCAAAAGCCAGGAAGTGACGAATCGCCGTGGCCGCCGAGGGGAGGAAGAAGGAAGTAAGGTGAGTATATTTTCTCTAAAAGGTAAGTGAAAAAAAAAAAAAAATTGCGATTATCCATTTGTTTTTCAGGTGACTGGGAGTGAGAAGATGGAGGTAAGTATAAATTTCGGGTGGAACTCCGCTTTAAGCGTTTTTTCTCTTTTGTTTGGTTCGGGGTTTAATTCCTCATCTGGAAGGAGTTCTGATTCTGGTTGTGTATTAGTTTCCCCAGATTGTATATTGCTTTGAAACATTGTGGTTAACAAGGAAAGGGTTCATAGTAAAGTTCTTCCAGCAGCAGAGAAATGTATGAATTGCTGTGCCTGAGCTCAGGCTTCCTAGGCAGCAGTTGCAGAAAGCTTTACTTTGACTTATAAGATATCACAGAAGAAAAGCCATGTGCTAATGCATACAGAGGCAGTGTATAATCTGTTAGTATGGCACAGTTGTAGGAATATTCACAGCAGTAATATCATCCTGACACTGATGGGTGCTATGCTGAGATTTGCCTACAGGCGCATACAGGTTTGTGTAGTAATGGCTGCACTGTCCGTTAGCTGCTATTTCCAGTGTCCATATAACATCTTACTGTGTATCCAGAGCTAGCAAGCATCCTATGAAAGACATTTCACTGATCTTACTAATGATCTTATGACTGTTCTGCCTCCCCAATCTAAGCATTTAAAGTGTGATCTTTGTAACTTACAGTTGTGATGAGATAGTGATAACCCACAGTCTTAGCTGTATCAACAGACAGTGACTCGATCCTGATACACCTTGATGATCTTGGGAAGTTTAATCCATAAACTGTGAGGATCTTACAACAATGAACATTGGATAGGTCAAAAGATCATAATGTGATCCACTCCATGAGAAATGAGGCTGAGATGCATTACTGGGGAAAATGAACAAAAGGTTGGAGCTATCTATGCAGGATAAACTGAGCTAAGGGGAGAAACCAGGGGCAGAAGAATACATATAACATTTAAAGGCATTTTTACAAAGCGTGTGAAACATGACAGTGCTGTATATAGCCTGTACACAGATCAATGCAGTGGGAGGGGCACAGCAGCTCCACCCACTACAGGCTGCCTCCAGAAAACGACAGGAGGGGCGGAGACAAGACCAGTCACCCTGCACAAGGAGAGAGAGCAGCAGTGAGCGGTCTTTATTACAAGGGGAAAGTCTCACACTGGATTACTGCACAGATCTGAAAGAAATACACAAAACTCACTGAGATTCAGGGCAGAATGCACACAATGAATGGATTTAGATAATATTTGCTCATCCCAGAGTTTAACTTTCACTCTCTGTATACATAAAAATAAAATAATTGATCCAGTTATATGTTTTTTTTTTTCAAAATAGCATGTATGTGTAGCGGGGTCTTCCATTATACAAGTTCTAAAAGACTACTGCTTGACATTTGAGAGGAACTCGGCTCCATCTAGTGGCCAAAAGGACACATTGCAGCGGCTATGGAATGTCTTTTGATGTTATTTTCCTTTCAGGAAGTTGAGCAGTCTTCATCGCCCATAGTGCTTTGAGAATACCAGGGTGCACTGCTGCACCGCACAGCCTTCTGGGGGAAGCTTTATAAAGGAAGGGAGGAGCCAGGCTCACTCTCTTGGGAAAGACACAGTGAGACAAGCAGGATGCCAGTGCTGTGGGCTGATGCTGTATGCTAGGCCGAAACTCCTGGGCCTTAAGTGACTAAGTTGCAGTGTTTCATCTCCAGTAGAGGATCCCTCCTGGAGGTCCCATCGATGTTCTACAGAGACCAGACTCATCCACCCCAAATACCTAGCGCGGCTGGTGACAGAGGCCGGAGACTGAGACAGCAGCGGAGGCTTCCTGGGAGACAGTCCTGTTGGTGAGAGGGCACCTGCCCAAAAACTGACTCTATCTATCAAAGAAGTAACTTTAGTCAGGATTAGCCTTAGAGTAGTAGAAGGCAATATACCAGGTGGCCCAGTACATCTCTCACAGAAGTTTTACCGGCAATCCTGCACAGACACCCCGCGGTGATTACTAACTGTTTGCTGCCATTCTCTCTATTGATCACCCATCCTCAATGTGGATTACAAATTGCGAGTGCACCAACGTTGCTAGCGAAGATATAGAGAAGAAACAGCGGACTCAGATAGGTCTGACATTCTGATACTGTGTCTAACTGAATGCTGAGCCTTATCTCCAAAAGTATAATAGTGATTAAGATGGCGGTCCTATAGGCTCTGAGACATTTCCTGAAACAATTAATGTGCCCTTGAGGAGTGATATCACAGTATTTATCTTATCTTTGATTAATTAATTAGTATATCCTTTTACAAAGTCATATTTTACTGTATCGAAACTGTTTATTTGATTCACAGTAAATAACTTTCCTGTTTAAAAGCAAGCTTGTGTGTGGTCACCTTGTATTACCCAGAAGGACTGCAGCTGGAGAGAGGTAACAGGTCATTATTATTTATTGAAGTGTTATATTCCAATCTGTGTAGCCATTTGGTATTCCAGTCCTATTCTGGGTCAGTTGTGCCTAGGGAGGGTTCGAGCCAATTCTGTGGGTTGTTAGGCAGGACGTAGACCCAATAATCTAATCAGCAGCTCCTGCGGGGGTGGTGCTACACGTGGGGGCTCGTCCGGGATAATCTACAGTCCTGCAACACAACCCTCTCAGCCACAGAATCCCCCTCAACGCAGAAATGGATCCTACCGCTGCAGCCGAGTGGTGCAGGGAAGAGAATGTCGTAGTGGAAAATGGCCTGGTGGTTGAAATCAAGGGAGAGGTCTGGACTGAGGAAAAACTCCTCCCAGTTTTAAGGGCACTGTCCACAGACAGGAAATTCTGGGTGACTGACATAAAGACAGACACCACCGTTCCACACACGTATGCATTGTGTGAGTGGAGGAAGGGGGTCCCTGATTACTTTAAGGGAACCAGTGTAAAGACTACTGACCAAACAGAACTTTTCTTAATACATCCAGAAGTCCTTACTGAAGGTCCCTCATCCACCACTCCTGGGGGATCCAGCAAAGAAAAAGGTGTCCAAGAAGGGAGTCCAGAGTCACCACCTTTGTCTACCTTTAGCTCAGAACTGTGTGCTGTTCTCGGGGAAATCGTAGCAAAATGTAGTAAGGACTCCCCAAACTATCTGGTGACTGAATATAGGAAGCTCAGGACATTCTCTGGGAAACAGCCTGTGCCTTCGACAGAAGATGGGTTTGAAGAGTGGTTAGATACCGCCACTCAGGCTTTGGAAGAGTGGGAGGTACCAGAACAGCACAAGAAACAGAGAATCACAGAAAGTTTAAAGGGACCTGCACTAGAGGCCGTACGTAATCTCAAGCTAAGCAAAAAGAACTGTACTGCACAGGATTATCTAGACATTCTACAAGATGTATTTGGTCGGACGGAGAACGTGGCTGAACTTCTTTACCAGTTAGACCACTGTTACCAAGAAGAGGAAGAGAAGTTGTCCGAATTTATTAGACGCCTAGATAAGATCATCCACCAGATCTTGATAAAGAAAGGGATAGACCCCCGGAAGGTAGATGAGACTCGTGCACGGCAGGTGCTGAGAGGGGCTCAACCCTTAGATCCCATTGCCATACTGTTGCGAACTCGCCAAGATGGTGGCATTCTGGAATACCCTGACCTGATCCGAATGGTCAGAGAAGAAGAGGTCATGTTAGACAACAAAAGGAAGAGTCGGCAGTTTGACTCAACTGCTCGTGTCAGAGTGATAAGTGCAAAAGAAAGTGACTCGCAACTTGAACTCCTAAAGACCCAGGTGTCCCAGTTGATAGAAATGGTGTCCATCCTGACTAGTCAGGCATCTACTCTACCTGATGGGAACGTGTCAGAGAAGCCGGATAAACCTTCTAACCTTAGAGTAGACCCGGAACCGAGACCTAGGAGATCGCTAACTTGTTTCAACTGTGGGGGAGTAGGACATGTTAGAGGAGTATGTCCCAGCCCAGGAAATGTCGCCTCAGAACCTCGCAAGCCAGCGGAAAAACTTCAGAGGGCACCCGTGAAGGAGTCGACCGGGTGCCCGCCAGTTTCAAGGGAATCCAAGAGACTCAATGATTCAGGGAATCTGAGTCAGGGAGTCAGATCCAGGTACAACGCCCCTAGTTCTATACTCCAGGCTACTGAGAGAAGGAAAATCAATGCACACCGGGCCCAGAGGGGACTGAAGTCCAGAAGAAAAAAAAAGAAAAGAGCCTGGGTGCAGAGAACTGAATCAGACAACAAGGCCACTTCAAGAGAATTCCCAACTAACTTGGTCGGGCCTTCCCCTGTAGTCTCTGTCCAGGTAGAAGGAATTTACACAAGAGCCCTCCTTGACACTGGGGCCCAAGTGACTCTTCTGTATAGAGACTTCTATGATAAACACCTTACCCATCTACCTCTGCAGAAGTTGGAAGATCTGGAGATATGGGGTATCGGGACTCAAAGTTTTCCCTATGACGGGTATCTGCCAATCAAGTTGACCTTTGACCCATCAGTGGCTGGTGAAGCTGAAACCTTCGACACCCTAGCGGTGGTCTGTCCTCGTCCGCCAGGGGCCAACAAAAGCTCTCTCATCGTAGGGACCAACACTGACCTAGTAAGGCGCCTCCTGACACAACTGGTCCAGGGACAGGATGCTCCAGCGCCAAGGATTCACCCCATGCTACGGCAGGCCTATCAACGATTAGTATTGGAGCAAGAGACTCCTGCAGAAGGAGTTGGAAGACTCTGGAAGTTGGACAGAACGGAAAAGGTCTTGCAGCCAGGAGAGGTGGCTTGTCTGAAAGCTTCCGTTAAACTCACATGGAAACAGCCGGGCCCTTTTATCATCTTTGAATCAGGTCCACAGGAAGAGGAGAGAGGGATAGAAGTAATCCCTGAAGTGATCCCTTTGAAGGTGTTACAGAAAAACCATGGAAGGGTTTTAGTGAGTGTCAGAAACACCTCTACTACACCGGTGAAGGTACCGGCCAGAGTGCTGTTGGGCCAAGTTAACCCGGCTACCCCAGTTGTCCCATCTGATCTTAAAGAGGAGGGAAGGGGTGAAGATGTTATAGAAGAGCTCTGCTCTGGAAACGCTGCCCTCCCACCAGAATGGGTGAAGAGGGCCAAGGCACAACTTGCTGGATGGCGAGGAATATTTTCTAGGGCTGAGTTCGACGTGGGATGCGCCAGGAGTGCCACTCATAAGATCCGCCTGAGTGAGGACAAACCTTTCCGAGAAAGAGTCCGGCGAGTTCCCTTAGGTGACTTAGAAGATCTACGTCAGCAGCTGGCGGAACTCAAGAAGACTGGGGTTATTCGAGAATCCAGGAGCCCATATGCTTCTCCGATAGTGGTAGTCCGGAAGAAAAACGGATCTCTGAGGCTTTGTATCGACTACCGAACACTGAACAGAAGAACCATCCCAGACCAGTATACCACTCCTCGAATCGAAGACGCCCTACAGAGCCTGTCAGGGGCGAAGTGGTTCAGTGTGATGGACTTAAAGAGTGGGTATTATCAGATCCCCATGCACCCTGAAGATCGGGAGAAGACAGCCTTCATCACCCCTGTGGGGTTCTTTGAGTTCAATCGCATGCCTCAGGGATTGTCAGGGGCCCCTGCTACCTTCCAAAGGCTGATGGAAAGGACCGTTGGAGATATGAATTTGATAGAGGTACTGGTATACTTGGATGATGTTATCGTGTTTGGCAGAACTTTGGAAGAACACGAGGAGAGGTTGGAAAAGGTCCTGAAGAGGCTACATGAAGAAGGCCTGAAACTTTCTCCTGAGAAGTGCCAATTCTATCAGTCCTCGGTCCATTACCTGGGCCACATCGTGTCTGAAGAAGGGGTGGCCACCGACCCGGACAAGCTGGATGCTGTCGCATCCTGGCCGAGACCTACAAATGTGACCGAACTTCGGTCGTTCCTGGGTTTTTGCTCCTATTACAGGAGGTTTGTAGAGGGGTTCGCCAAGATTGCCCGACCCCTCAATGAGTTACTAAAGAACGAAGAAGATGACGTTCCTGAACTGGTCAAGCCAATGAAGTCCACCATGGGACCCCGGAAGGCCAAGGAGTCCATCCAGGATCAGTGGACCCCAGAATGTGAAGGGGCTTTCATTCAGTTGAAAAAGAATCTAACCACTGCCCCTGTGTTGGCCTACGCAGACCCCACGAAACCATATGAACTACATGTCGATGCCAGCCGAGATGGGCTGGGTGGGGTACTCTACCAGGAACATGGGGGCCACCTGCGACCCGTAGCCTACGTGAGCAGGAGTCTACTACCTGCTGAAAGGAATTATCCTACCCACAAACTTGAATTCCTGGCCTTAAAGTGGGCAGTGGTCGACAAACTGAAAGATTACCTGTACGGAGCTGAATTCATTGTCAAGACGGATAATAATCCCCTTACCTATCTGTTGACTACAGCTAAGCTGGATGCAACAGGACACAGATGGTTGGCTGCCCTCTCTAGCTTCAACTTCAGCCTGAAGTATCGGCCAGGAATCGGGAACAGGGATGCAGATGCCCTATCCAGAAGGTTGCATGCACCACACGAACCTGATGAAGAATGGACCCATTTGGCTCCAGAAGGGGTGCGTGCCCTATATCAGGGAACTGAACTTCGATCCAGAGGAGGATCAAGAGCCGAAGAGATTGGGGTTTCGGCTGTCGGAGTACCCAAATACTATTGCAGGGTGACCCAGGTTGAAGGGGAAGATTTACCCCGGCTGTCCAAAAGGGACTTGAGGAAGGAGCAGCTGGAAGACCCTCTGGGAAAACTTCTTTTGGAAGCCTTGGAGATCCAGCGCCCTGAGTTGCTTCTCACCGACTCTCCTCAGGGGGCCCGTCTGTTGCATAGAGAGTGGACCCGGTTACAGATCCGAGAAGGGGTGGCCTACCGAAGAGGCCCATCTGAAGATCTGGAGGAGAAGTGGCAACTGTTCTTACCAGCTAAATACAGGGAGAGAGTTCTGGCTGCTCTTCATGATAATCATGGCCATCTGGGACCTGAAAGAACTTTTCAGCTTGTCAGAGACAGGTTCTACTGGCCCTGTATGAGGGCCGAAGTTGAAGGATACTGTCATTCTTGTGTCCGATGTATACAAAGGAAGACTCTGCCACGTCAAGCAGCCCCAATGGGCCATCTGCAAAGCCAGGGACCCATGGAACTGGTGTGCATTGATTTCCTTTGCCTAGAGCCTGATCTGAGTGGCCAAGGGAATGTCCTTGTGGTAACAGACCATTTTACCAGATACGCCCAAGCATTCCCAACAAGGGATCAGAAGGCCTCTACAGTAGCCAAAGTTCTTGTAGAAAAGTTCTTTGTACACTATGGGTTACCACAACGCCTCCATTCAGATCAGGGAAGAGACTTTGAAAGCAGACTGATCAAGAGACTGTTAGATCTGTTAGGCATCCAAAAGACTAGAACTACTCCCTACCATCCACAAGGGGATGCCCAGCCGGAAAGATTTAACAGGACTCTTTTGGACATGTTGGGGACTTTAAGCTCAGAGAAGAAACAGCATTGGGGCAAACATGTAGCTGCCATTGTGCATGCCTACAACAGTACTGTCAGTGATGCTACTGGATATTCCCCTTATCGTCTAATGTTTGGACGAGAGGCTCGATTGCCAGTGGATTTGGCCTTTGGCATCTCGCCCGATCACACCTCTTCAGCATCGCACAAGGGATATGTGGACCGACTGCGGAAGAGTCTGAAATCGGCCTATGATAAAGCTCAGGCCACATCTGATCAACGTGGACTGAGGAATAAAAGGAATTTCGACTTAAAAGTTCGGATCCAAGACTTGCAACCAGGGGACAGGGTATTGTTGAGGAACTTGGGTGTCCCGGGAAAACACAAGTTGGCAGACCGCTGGAAGTCCCAACCTTATGTTATCTGCAAGCAACTACCAAACCTCCCTGTGTATCAAATTCGGCCTGAAGGAAGTGTGGGTCCATTGAAGACTTGGCATAGGAACCATTTACTGCCTCTCTCTGAAGCAGTTCGCATGCCTCCTGTCGTAGATTCGCCAGAGACCCCTTCGACCTCTCGCCTGTCCAGACCAGTCACCAGATCTCAGTCGACACTCCCAGATGTGAGGGAGGGAAATTCTCCATCTGAAGATCTGGAAGATGAAGAGGAGGTACCTGACTGGATGTGGTCGTCTCAGTTACCAGAACCCACACCTGCCTCCCTGTCTTCATCCGAATTGGCTGACAGAGGAACCCTTCGGGCGGAAGCCCCCGAATTCATACCTTTCCACATGCTTCCAGAAGAAGTAGTTGATGATGAAGATCCTGAGGAGGAGGTTGCACCTTCCTCTGAAGAAGAACTGACCGCTCTTGAAGCATCAGATTCCTGTGTGTTGGAACATGAGGAGGAGGACATTGAAGAATCCCCAGAAGTGGCTGGTCCTAGTACCTCTGAGATCGTGCATCCCAAAGAACAGAGGGAAAGAAGAGTCATTCACCCGCCCAAAAGACTGACCTATGACCAATTGGGTGAATGCTCAGAAGAGGCTATCTTTACTTCCAAACGAACTCTTGATCAGCCTAGTTCTTCCACCGCAGATTTGGTGGAGGACAACCCTAGCTCACCCCCAGGCACATCTGTACAAGCCACTCAAGTGTCAGGGGTCTGTGAACAGAATTACCTTCCCTCCCCTGACAATTGGTGGGAGGTTCCTATGTCGAACCTGTGTTGTAATATGCAGTTGTTAAGTTTGAACTCTGCTTATGAAAAGGAAGATGATTCCCTGTTATGCATATGTTAATGTTTTTTTTTGTGTACTGCCAACATATGCACTGGAGTACATGCTGTTGTCCTCTTTGGGGACCAAAGTTTCTCAAGTGGGGGGAGTGTGTAGCGGGGTCTTCCATTATACAAGTTCTAAAAGACTACTGCTTGACATTTGAGAGGAACTCGGCTCCATCTAGTGGCCAAAAGGACACATTGCAGCGGCTATGGAATGTCTTTTGATGTTATTTTCCTTTCAGGAAGTTGAGCAGTCTTCATCGCCCATAGTGCTTTGAGAATACCAGGGTGCACTGCTGCACCGCACAGCCTTCTGGGGGAAGCTTTATAAAGGAAGGGAGGAGCCAGGCTCACTCTCTTGGGAAAGACACAGTGAGACAAGCAGGATGCCAGTGCTGTGGGCTGATGCTGTATGCTAGGCCGAAACTCCTGGGCCTTAAGTGACTAAGTTGCAGTGTTTCATCTCCAGTAGAGGATCCCTCCTGGAGGTCCCATCGATGTTCTACAGAGACCAGACTCATCCACCCCAAATACCTAGCGCGGCTGGTGACAGAGGCCGGAGACTGAGACAGCAGCGGAGGCTTCCTGGGAGACAGTCCTGTTGGTGAGAGGGCACCTGCCCAAAAACTGACTCTATCTATCAAAGAAGTAACTTTAGTCAGGATTAGCCTTAGAGTAGTAGAAGGCAATATACCAGGTGGCCCAGTACATCTCTCACAGAAGTTTTACCGGCAATCCTGCACAGACACCCCGCGGTGATTACTAACTGTTTGCTGCCATTCTCTCTATTGATCACCCATCCTCAATGTGGATTACAAATTGCGAGTGCACCAACGTTGCTAGCGAAGATATAGAGAAGAAACAGCGGACTCAGATAGGTCTGACATTCTGATACTGTGTCTAACTGAATGCTGAGCCTTATCTCCAAAAGTATAATAGTGATTAAGATGGCGGTCCTATAGGCTCTGAGACATTTCCTGAAACAATTAATGTGCCCTTGAGGAGTGATATCACAGTATTTATCTTATCTTTGATTAATTAATTAGTATATCCTTTTACAAAGTCATATTTTACTGTATCGAAACTGTTTATTTGATTCACAGTAAATAACTTTCCTGTTTAAAAGCAAGCTTGTGTGTGGTCACCTTGTATTACCCAGAAGGACTGCAGCTGGAGAGAGGTAACAGGTCATTATTATTTATTGAAGTGTTATATTCCAATCTGTGTAGCCATTTGGTATTCCAGTCCTATTCTGGGTCAGTTGTGCCTAGGGAGGGTTCGAGCCAATTCTGTGGGTTGTTAGGCAGGACGTAGACCCAATAATCTAATCAGCAGCTCCTGCGGGGGTGGTGCTACAATTTTTTAATTCACTGTATCAGCCTTTTGTAATCTCTTGCATAGCAGTTTGCAGATTGACAGTACTAGCAGCCTATTGAGCTCTGCTGCATCCACTTATACTGTCAAAGAACATATTGATGCTTTGAGAGAGCAAAGGGATGAGCTCCTCTGTGTGGTGCTGCTCCTTCACTGTCCAACCAGCAGGCTGGGGTGTGTTTGGAACAGTGTTCTTGACACTGCAGTGGAAGTAAAAACTGTTCCCATGTATGTGTAACAGGGTGTTAGGGCTCTATCTTATACATCTGGAGGATGGCTGTTGTAGTTTCTGCAGGCACCACTGGATGTCACTGTTTGCCCTGGTTTTGCCCATGCATGTGAATTTACATCTCTTTTCCATCACACTTTTTTTTATATTCCTTTCATTTGTATTTAATGTTAATGATTTTTTAAATTGAATTATTAATTAGAGTTGTGCGTTTAGGTACAGTGTCTATTTGATATCAGCTATTTTCTCACATTTGTAAATATTAATACACAGTAAACTGAATGTCCTGGGATTGTGAGGACAAGGTGAATATAGAGCACAGTAATAACATTTTGTTTTATAAGCGGAGGATTTAGTTTAATACTAAATATTATAATGAATCAGTATAAGCATTGCATGATGGTAGAGATTTAATTAGGACCGTTCTTTAGAAAAATGCTTTGCATACATTTTTACATCTTTTTTTAATAATAAATATTCAATCTTTGTTCTACAAACATTTCATTAATTGTGACCCCACAGTGCACAACAGACGCTATTTCCTGGTTGGCATTGTGGGGGTCTATGTATAAAATGTTCATTGTGTGGATGTGACACAATCAGGGTGAAAATTTCCATACTTCCTCTATTATGTGTGATTCCTATATAGTTATCGCCATCTAGTGGCCATAATGCATTTTTTTATTTCCAGAAAAACCTAAATCAGGGAGTACAAAACTGAACTGCCTTGGATTGTGAGGACAAGGTGAATATATAGCACGGTAATCACTAAATATTATAATGAAGCAGTATCAGCATTGCATGATGGTAGAGATTTAATTAGGACTGTTCTTTGGAAAAATGCCTAAATGCATAAGAAATATCTCAGGCCAGGCAAGCACTAGTACTGATACACAAGGAATAGTAGCAGCAACAGTCACCAGCATCCTACACACAGGTCTGTACTCACAATGTCCCAGGATACTTGGATGCCTCCTTCCAATATCAGGCAGACATTTCTCCCGTGAACTCTCCAGATCAGATCCTCGATGAACTCCCTTGATCAGTTCCAGAGATTTTCAGCAAACAGGCCCTCCCATATCTAGCATAGCTGGGACTTCAATTAACACATGTAGAAATTCAGCTGGGCTAGGTAGGTAGTGAACAAGCATGTAGCAGTTGTGTGAAACGTGTCTACTGTCCTACCCTGCTGTACCTTGTACCACTTATGTGAATAAAGAACTTTCCTTCATTGGATTCCGTGATGGTGTGCAACCATTTTCTTCTTTAATGCCTAGAAGGGCAGCAGCCCTCCAGGCTGGGAACTTCTCCTCCTGGACAAGACCAGGGCTGTCCCAGACTCCAGGCTATTTATGCACCCCCCAGCCACCTACTGGGCACATAAGGGAAACCAGAAGGCACGTAGGCACCCTGCCCCAGGGATTAGCTGAGACAACAAATATTCAGGCTGCTGATTTGCCTTTCCAGCCCACTACATTCTGGAATTCTCCAGAGGGATGTAATCAAACCTGAAGCCCAGAACAGCCCAAAGCAATCACAAGCTGCTCCCCCATTTACAGAAGAGCCCAAAAAAAATTACATTTACCTAACATTTCAAGCAACCAGCCTAGGAGGGTACTACAGGGAGAGGGTTTGGCAGCAGAGCATGCGTTCAAATTTTGTCTACAATACTGCTTTAGGTGCTGGTTCACACTGAAACGCGCTGTGTCTGTGATCTGTGTGTCTGTGTAAGGTTAACAACAATCCAAATGCATTGTGTTTGCCTGCATCGAATTGCATTTTAATAAACTTACATTTATGGCTCTGCTCTGCTCCCGTGCATGCACGCCGCCTGAAGCCCACTTCCGCTGTGGTTATACACAGGGGGAGCTGATCGGCAGGTACGCTAGACTCAATGTCAGCAGGCACCCGCTGATGCTTCATTACAGAGGCAGAACGGTGATCTGCCTACAAGGAAGATCGCTGTTCTGCTTTTGTACTGAAGCATCGGCGGGTGCCGGCGGACATTGAGTCTGCCGTACCCGCCGATCAGCTCCTGCTGTGTATAACCACAGCAGGAGTGGGCTTCAGGCAGCGCACATGCACGCTGCAGACCCAGGAAGTACAGGATCCCATACTAGGTACGTGATCCTGCGCAGCAGAGCCGTATATGCAAGTTATACAGTCATCAAGCAGTTAATGCATAAAAAAACACACAAGAAAAAAAGCGAGTGGGAACGCACATTCCCGTGTAAATGGGATCCAAAAAAACCTGTTTTGGGGGATTTACTAAAGCAAATGGACTGTGCACTTTGCAAGAGCAATTGCACTCATTTACGGGGCTGCTGTTAGAAATCACGGGGCCCCGTACAGCCTACCTGGCAGGGGCCACCCCCAAATATATCAAGACAATATTTTCACTAAAAATACACTAAAATCATTATTAGTGGACACAAACATAACAGAGAACCTGTGTGAATTAGCCCTTTTTATTTGTTTTGTACATTTTTTTTTGCAAAAAAAAAAAAAATAATCATTTTTTTTAAAAATAATAAAAATGTTTACAATTTTTTCAAATGATTCATTATATCATTTAACCACTTGCCGACCGCCGCACGACTATCTACGGCGGCGGTCAGCCCCTCACAGGCAAAGTGACGTAGGTCTACGTCGCTCGCCTGTGAGGGTTTAGGGAGCGAGCGCGCGCCGCCGGAGGCGCGCTCCCGCTCCCGCGTGGTCACGGACCCCCCCGCGCGTGTGACCGGCGGACCCGATCGCCGCCGGCCACTCTGCGATCGGCGGGGGAGAGGGAGAAAGTCAGGCAGCTTGTGTAAACAAGCTGCCTGTCATTCTCCTCTCTGTATGAGAGCTGATCACATGGATCTACTATGTAGATCCATTGATCACTCTGCATACAGTTGAAGCCACAGCCAATCACAGTTAGAATCACGCCCCTAGGGACACACACAGCCACCTCCCTCTCAAATAAAGTTAACCCCTTCACTACCAGTGTATTTTTACAGTAACAGTGCATATATATAGCACTGATTACTGTAGAAATGTCACTGGTAACCCCAAAAGTGTCAAAAATGTCAGTCAAGGGTCCGATCTGTCCGCCGCAATGTCGCAGTACCGCAAAAAAAAATCGCAGATCGCCGCCATTACGCGTTAAAAAAAAAAACAACAAAAATGACAAAAATCTTTCCCTTTGTTAGTAAACGCAATAACTTTTGCGCAAACCAATCAAAATACGCTTTTTGCGATTTTTTTTACCAAACATAGGTAGCATAAAACAAATTGGCCGAAAATATTAAAAAATTTTGATTTTTACATTTTTTTGGGGGGGAATTTCATATAAAAAAAAAGGGAAAAATATTGCTATTTTTGCAAAATTTACGCTCTTTTTTTGTTTATAGCGCGTGATCAAAAAATCGCACAGGTGATCAAATACCGCCAAAAGAAAGCTCTGTTTGTGGGAAAAAAAGGACGCCAAATTCGTTTAGGTACAGCGTCGCACGACCGCGCAATTGTCCGTTAAAGTCACGCAGTGCCGAATCGCAAAATACCCTCTGGTCGTTTAGCAGCCAAATCCTCCGGGGCTTAAGTGGTTAAATATAATTTTTTTTTTTTTTTTTTTACAAATGGTTATTTCTCTACAGCACAGGGTAGCCTGCAGCGCTGTGGGGGGGGGGGGGTGGCACAGTAAAAAGGGGGGCACAGTGAAAGGGGGGCACACGGGGACACGACACAGTAAAAGGGGGGCACACGGGGGGCACAGTAAAAGGGGGGCACACGGGGGGCACAGTGAAAGGGGGGCACACGGGGGGCACAGTAAAAGGGGGGCAAACGGGGGCACAGTGAAAGGGGGGCACACAGGGGGCACAGTAAAAGAGGGGCACAGTAAAAGGGGGGCACACGGGGAGGGGGGTATCAGAAGCAGGCAGAACAGGGGAAGGGTGATCGGTGTCAGAGAAGTAATTACAGGAGTGATGACCAGTGTCTGTGTCTCTCTCTGCAGCAGCTAAAAGCTGGCAGGTTGGGAAGAAACTGGCTTTCAACTGCCGCACAGGGAATCCTTCTGTAATTGCCCCTCCGCCCGACCACACTGATTCCTCGTGCTGTTGGGGCCCCCCTGTTTGCACGGACCCCCTACAGAAGGACTGGTGGTCCCCCCCTATCAGTGGCCCTGCTCATTTCTTCAGAGTTTAGTAAAAAAAAGGGAAGCTTTGCTGATTTCCATCATGCAATCATGTGCAAGCAAAATTGCTTTTTTTTTTTTTAAAACTTTCCTTGCATGTGATTGGGTATTCTTTACAAAGAGAAACTTTACCTCATTTACATTTACTAAGAAAAATTTGTGCAACTGCACTTGCAAAGTGCACAGCCTATTTGCCTTTAGTAAGTCACCCCATTGGCTCTTACTGATTTTGGAAAACAAATATTCATCCCACACCCAGCCCGCCATCCTCCCCATTACACATTCGGAGACTCATCATGCTGCCTAAGCAAACACGCTCTGTTCTTATAGAGATTGAATTTCAGATTCACTTTTTCCCATGAGAATGTCTCTTCTTGTGGTTTTTAAAGGAAGTAACAATTAATAACAGAGACAAGGTGGTGGTAAACACTGCAGCAACAGGCACTGCGAGAGCCAAGCACGCACAAACAACCGCGGCAGGTGACATTTCAAACAGACCGTCCGGACTGCGTGCGTCTGTGCTGCCATTTACCACCAGACGCTGCAGGTCACCAACAGGTCGTGGTAAAGCACCCTTTCACAAACCAGAAGATGGAGAGCAGACAGCATCCAATGTGATATTGTATCCATACTGTTGCTTGTGCCACCCATCTGCAGAGCAGGAATCACCTAAACAAAAATTATCATTAAGGTTTGGGGTGAAACCCTTCCCCCACCTCTGCCCCCCTACAATGTAGGTCCCACAGCCACTGAATTCTGCTGCAAGGAAATATAAGTCAGCATTTGCTTATGTGGTTGCTGCATGCAATCAGTTATGAATTATGTACATTTATCCACAAAATTACGTTCTCATACCTGCCAACTGTCCCGATTTTGCTGGGACAGTCCCGGAAAATAGGACTCTGTTGCAGGTAATTTAATTTGTCCCGGCCGCCCGTAAATGCCGTTACGGGCAGCCCGTGTCCATAAAAAAAAAAATTGGTTGCAGGCCGACATCGTAATGGCGCATGCACCTTTCCGATGCCTGCAGGGCTCAGGAAAGCTCGTACAACCCCAGCCGGGCGGGCGCATGCACAGTTACGTAATAGCGCTGCCTGGCGCCATTTTTTAATCAAAGGCGCTCTGCAGTCAGCTGCAGAGCAGAGAAGGACCGTCACCCAGAAGTGCTGCTGGATACTACTTGCCCCTTGCAGAGGATGAACATATTCTGTGGAAGGTGAGAAAGCCTTTGGTCCCTTTCACACCTTCCGGTCCGTTTATCTCAGCGGAGGATCGATCCGCAGATCCCCCGCTGAGCAGGTGGATGGCAGCTCTGTCTTCGCGCTGTGTGTGGAGACAGAGCTGTCAGGTCCCGCTGTTCTCTATGGGGGAATCAGATGAGAACGGACCGTCTGTCCATTCTCATCCGATCCGATCCGCTGGACGGATGGAAAATAGGGTTTCCATCCGTCCAGATTTGACAGATCGGATTGGATGTCAGCGGACATGTCTCCACTGACATCCGATGCCCCATAGAGATGTATGGGGCATCCGTTCAGATCCGCCTGAAAAAGGGACAGGCGGATCTGAATGATCCACCTGTGTGAAAGGGGCCTTTAATTTTGAATGGGTTTGGGAGCCAATCTCTGACAAGTAGAAGCATTCAAAGGAGACAATGTAAGAGATAGGCAGAGGCACTTCCTGGAATTAAACAACAGCACTACAAGGACCATTGGAAACTTGTGCACCTACTATCCTTCATCAAAAATAAACATAGAATTTATGAGTCCAAGGCTTTGCTTTCAAAAATAATGGAATGCATTAAAACTTGGAAAAGCATATACTGAATGAACCATTTTAGATGACAATTTCAGCCTTAAGGCTGCATTCACATGTCAGCGTATGGATCGCGGGCAGAATCGCCACGATTCCGCCCACGATCCGGAGATCATTGCAAATCGCGGGACGCCTGTGCGTTGCCCGTGATTTGCAATGGCACCCCAAATGCTGAGCGATGTTGCCGCGATTTCCGCCTGCCGAATCGCGGTAACATCGCGCAAAAAAAAATCGCGGGACGCATTACGCCCAAAAAAGTGCAAGAGCTTCTTTGGAGCGTATTGCGTCCCGCAATTTTTTTTGCGCGATGTTACCGCGATTCGGCAGGCGGAAATCGCTGCAACATCGCTCAGCGTTTGGGGTGCTATTGCAAATCACGGGCAACGCACAGGTGTCCCGCGATTTGCAATGATCTCCGGATCGCGCGGCGATTCTGCCCGCGATCCATACGCTGACATGTGAATGCAGCCTAAGGGAGGGCAAATGTAACCAAAGTGTTTCCAATGAGCATGTGTCACTTATGATATAATTCATTATATGTGCCCTCCCTTTTCAATTTCCTTTAATTCTCTCTTTATTGAGTAGACCCTATAATCTGATGATAAGTAGGCGGAGATGAATTATGCGGAGTGGGCGGAGCTTCGGGGAACTGGGTGTGGTAAGTAATTGATAGCTGTGCTGCAAAGTGTCCCTGGAAATTTTTTTCAAATGTTGGCAACTATGCATTCTTCTTTCAGATTGTAATCTTGCTATAAAATCCATACTTTCAATTTAGCTTGAAAAACTCAGTTCGCTGATCTCCCCAACCTAGTAGGAATCCCCGATGTCTCCAAAGATCCCTGATGTCTCATTAACCACTTCTTACCCGCCCGCCGTCAAATGACGGTGGAGCGGTGTATCCATTGTTCTGGGACGCCGTCATATGACGGCGCACCAGAACGGCCTGTCTCGCGTGCCTCCGGGGGCACGCAGAGCGGCGATTGTGGCCGATTGTGTTGTAGGACACGGCGCGACCCCGATTTCGGTAAAGAGTCAATGAAATTACTCTTTACCCATGTGATCGGCTGGGTCCAATCACAGCCGGTCACATGTAAATAAGGAAGTGACGTTTTATTCGGCTCTCCTCGCCTCACACTCTGACAGTGTGAGGCGAGGAGAGCCGATCAGCGGCTCCTCCTCGCAGGGGAGACAAGGACATGTAATCAGGGCGCTGATCATCAGTGCCTTGATTACACAAAATCAAAATAAAGTGCCAACCAGTGCCCATCATCAGTGCCCGGAGTGCCCACCATCAGTGCCCACAATTGTGCCCACAATCATTGTCCATAGTGCTGCCAGTCAGTGCCCATCAATGCCTGCTCATCTAGGCACTGATGAGCACTGACTGGCAGCACTATGGGCACTGATTGTGGGCACTGATGATTCTGCCCATCAGTGCTCATCAGTGCCACCCATCAGTGCTCATTAGTGCCACCCGTAAGTGCCCATCAGTGTCGCTAGTCAGTGCCCGTCAGTGCCGTCTCACAGTGCCCACCAGTGCCCCCTATCAGTGCTCATCAGTGCCGCCTATTAGTGCCACCTATCAGTGCCTATCAGTGCGGTATATTAGTACCTCCTTCTCAGTGCCACCTCATCAGTGCCCATAAGTGCCACCTCATCAGTGCCCATCAGTGCAGCCTATCAGTGCCCATCAGTGTCGCCTCATCAGCACACATCAGTGAAGGAGAAACATTTTTTTTTCAAAATTTACTCACAGAAAATAAGAAAAACTTTTTTTTTTCAAAATTTTCTGTCTTTTTTCTTTTTTTTGTAAGAAATAAAAAACCCACAGGTGATTTAAATACCACCAAAAGAAAGCTCTATTTGTGTGAAAATTATGATACAAATTTCATATGGGTACAGTGTAGCATGACTGTCATTCAAAATGTGACAGAGCTGAAAGCTTAAAATTGGCCTGGGCAGGAAGGGGGTGAAAGTGCACTGTAGGCAAGTGGTTAACCACTTTCCGCCCGCCCTATAGGCAAATGATGGCAGGAAGGTGGTTGCATTATCCTGACCGGACGTCATATGACGGCGGCAGGATAATGCGCTCTGACACACCGCATCTCCGATCTCGGTAAAGAGCCTACTGATGTAGGCAGTGCCGCCCACCAGTGCCCATCATTGCCATCTATCAGTGGCGTCCACCAGTGCCCATTATTGCCCACCAGTGCTGCCTATCATTGCCCATTAGTGCCCATCAGTGATGTTCAGTGCCGCCTATCAGTGCCCATCAGTGCTGCCTATCAGTGCCCATCAGTGCCGCCTATCAGTGCCCATCAGTGCTCATCAGTGCCACCTATAAGTGCCCATCAATGCCACCTATCAGTGCCCAGCAGTGCCGCCTATCAGTGCCCACCAATGCTGCATATCAGTGCTACCTATCAGTGCCACATATCAGTGCCCATCAATGCTGCCTATCAATGCTGCATATTAGTGCCACCCCATCAGTGCCACCCCATCAGTGCCTCCTCATCAGTGGCTGTCAGTGCGGCCTCATCAGAGCTCATCAGTGCAGGAAAAAACGTATCTATTTACAAATTTGTATAACATAAACAAAAAACTTTTTTTTTTTTTCAAACCTTTCGGTCTTTTTTTATTTGTTTAGCAAAAAAGAAAAAACCTTGCAGTGATCAAATACCACCAAAAGAAAGCTCTATTTGTGGGAAAAAAATGACATAAATTTGGTTCAGGTACAGTGTTGAATGACCGCGCAATTGTCATTCAAAATGCAACAGCGCTAAAAGCTGAAAATTGGCCTGGGCAGGAAGGGGGGTGAAAGTGCCCGGTAATGAAGTGGTTAAAGAGAATCTGCCACAACAAAATAGCAACACATACTTTAGTGAAAAATGTAATGAACGAATCTAAACACACGCATAGTGGATGCCTCTGCAAACAAATGTCAGTTACTCGACAATGGTACATATCAACGCACATGCAGGAGTGAGTGCAATAATTCTAGGCTCATTATTCAAAATGAACTCTAAACTGATGACCTGTAAGGACTTTTAGAGTGTCGCCTATGGAATATTCAGGGTACTGAAGTTTGACGCCATTTCACAGGTGCACTCAACTTTAAAATCCTGACATATTGGGTATCTGTTTATATGGCACAGCCTAGTCTTGGGTAATATATTGAGTTTGTGTGCCCAAAAGTGAACTTTAGTGTATTTTTTACTGAAAATTTTGCACTTGGTAAACCTTTGCTCTAATATTGTGTGGCAAAACAAAATGGCGCCATAACTATTTTATTTTTTCCTAAGGTCTCTGCTTTCAGAAAAAATAGAATACTTTGGAGGTTTTAAATAATCTTCAGTCCTCAAATGATATTTTTAAAACATGTTTGCAAAAAAAAATGCAGAAAAGGCCAATGGGAGCTCCTATAAAGCGTGTGCTTGTGCCAATTTTTTAAACTCTCCTGTTTAAAAGTCTATAGGGCCAATTTTGCTTTTGTACTACACGTTGTGCAATAAATGAGCGTAAAAAAAAAAAAAAACATAGTGAACAGGGGATCCGTTTTTAATTAGAAGTAACGTTTATGAAACGAATGTGTTCCTGCACTCTAGAAGAAGCAGGAGGAGGCAGAGCTCTAAAAACTTGAAACCCATGACGCAGCACGCTCAGTATGACTACAGACGAAACTCAAAAGGTGGTGGGGGTGGGGGGAGGCATTTACACTGTAAGTGATAAAATTAAATCTTCAATCCTGCAGTAATTGGCCTTATGGTTTTTTTTTTTTGTTTTTGTACCCAGTGCTTCAAAATGGATTGGTTTCATTCAGAGATGGATTTGGAAAAACCCTTAAAAAAAATTAAATAAAATTAGTGTAATCCACAGCTGATAAAAATCTGCTCATGAAGATAAAACAAACCCTGCTTTTGTACTACTAGCTCTCTTAGCACGAGAGGCGACTTTCAGCAGCAACTGGAAACCTCACCTAGGGGTAGAGAGTTCAAAGATACCACAGAATGCTTGGTGATCTCTATATTTGGCAATGCAGAAATATTTGTGTTTTTACAAAGGAAGGACGGTGACCTAATATGTCATCTACTGTTCTTTTGAAGAACTGATAAGACGCCCTGACCTATATACTACAGAGGCAAAAGCTGAACAAAAATTTGAAATATTAACACTGACTTTCTTTCATAAAGGGATGCTATTATCTGAACATCTGAATTAGCAAAATGCCTAAAATCTCATACATTCTACATAAATGCATATAACTGTATGTCCTATTAATAGGGTTTTGTAGTTCCTATATGTGTTATATAGACCTAGGAATTCATGGTCTCCAAGAAGAAAATCCCAAAACATGACCATTTCAGGGCACTTGAGGACTGCAATTGAGAAGCTTGCTCTAGAGCAGTGGTCTCTAAACTGCGGCCCATGGGCAAAATGCGGCCCTTTGCTAGCCTTTATGGGGCACTATTCCCCCCACTAATACCAATGATGAGGCACTACTCCTCCTACTGACACCAATGATGGGGCACTATTCCTCCCACCAATACCGATGATGGGACACTATTCCTCCTACTAATACCAATGAAGAGGCACTACTCCTCCTACTGACACCAATGATGGGGCACTACTCCTCCCACCAATACTGATGATGGGACACTATTCCTTCTACTGACACCAATGATGAGGCACTATTCCTCCTACTAATACCAATGAAGAGGCACTACTCCTCCTACTGACACCAATGATGGGGCACTACTCCTCCCACCAATACTGATGATGGGACACTATTCCTTCTACTGACACCAATGATGAGGCACTATTCCTCCTACTAATACCAATGATGAGGCACTACTCCTCCTACTGACACCAATGATGGGGCACTACTCCTCCCACCAATACTGATGATGGGACACTATTCCTTCTACTGACACCAATGATGAGGCACTATTCCTCCTACTAATACCAATGATGAGGCACTACTCCTCCTACTGACACCAATGATGGGGCACTACTCCTCCCACCAATACTGATGATGGGACACTATTCCTTCTACTGACACCAATGATGAGGCACTATTCCTCCTACTAATACCAATGATGAGGCACTACTCCTCCTACTGACACCAATGATGGGGCACTACTCCTCCCACCAATACTGATGATGGGACACTATTCCTTCTACTGACACCA
Organism: Pelophylax lessonae; assembly: GCF_965119305.1. NCBI lineage: Eukaryota > Metazoa > Chordata > Amphibia > Anura > Ranidae > Pelophylax > Pelophylax lessonae. The sequence goes on along the minus strand of NC_138770.1, from coordinate 642,135,403 downwards.
ATGATGAGGCACTATTCCTCCTACTAATACCAATGAAGAGGCACTACTCCTCCTACTGACACCAATGATGGGGCACTACTCCTCCCACCAATACTGATGATGGGACACTATTCCTTCTACTGACACCAATGATGAGGCACTATTCCTCCTACTAATACCAATGATGAGGCACTACTCCTCCTACGGACACCAATGATGGGGCGCTATTCCTGCCACCAATACTGATGATTGGCAGAAAGGAGATACTCCCTAAGTGGGACTATAACGGGCAATCACTCATGTAAATTAAAAATAATAATTTTATTTATTATTTAATTTACGTGAGTGATTGCTTGTTCTAGTCCCACTTAGGGGGTATCTCCTTTCTGCCAATTCTTCAATGCAGGGATAAGGGCAATTTAAGTCCAATACTCTCACACAGACCCAACCATCTGTTTTCTGCCACCAATACTGATGATGGGACACTATTTCTTCTACTGACACCAATGATGAGGCACTATTCCTCCTGCTAATACCAAGGATGGGGCACTATTCCTCCCCCTAATCCCGATGACGGGACACTATTCCTCCTACTGGCACCAATGATGGGGCACTATTCCTCCTACTGACACCAATGATGGGGCACTATTCCTCCTACTGACACCAATGACGGGGCACTATTCCTCCTACTGACACCAATGATGGGGCACTACTTTGTCCATTAAAACCGATGATGGGACACTATTCCTCCTACTGACACCAATGATGGGGCACTATTCCTTTGGCAAATAACAATGATGGGGCACTATTGCTTACACTGATACCAATGATGGGGCACTATTCTTTTTACTAATACCAATAATGGAGCACTATATCTCCATTTATACCAATGATAGGGCACTATTCCTCCTACTGACACCAATGATGGGGCACTATTCCTCCTATTGACACCAATGATAGGGCACTACTTCGTCCACTAAAACCGATGATGGGATACTATTCCTCCTACTGACACCAATGATGGGGCGCTATTTCTTTGGCTAATAACAATGATGGGGCACTATTCCTTCCACTGATACCAATGATGAGGCACTATTCTTCCTACTAATACCAATAATGGAGCACTATATCTCCATTTATACCAATGATGGGGCACTATTCCTCCCAGTGATAAAAATTACGGGCACTGTTCATCCCACTGATACCAATGATGGAGTCCTATTCTTCCCACTGATACCATTAATGGAACACTATTTCTCCCACTAATACCAATGATCGGGCACGATTTCTCCTCCTACTGACCACATGGGTTATGTAATATTTACTCCCATTGACCACCAAACCTAAGACCTTTTTTACTGGATGCTGGGACATTTTCTACCCCCCCCCCCACCCTAAAGTCTGAAGGAAAGTAAACCAGCCCTTTGTTGAAAATTTTTGGAGACCCTTGCTCTAGAACTCCCCAAGCCACGTCTGACCTGCTATCATAAATAATGTATTGTTATGCATTCCAGGAAGCCTCAGAGTACTCTATGGCGCATCCTCATGGAGTCGACTGCAAGGACCTGGAAGAGACTATTGCGCCCCCCCCCCCCCATGATGTCAGAGAAGAAGATGGTGGCATGTGACTGTGTGTGCAGCAGCAGATCCCTACAGAACCACAACCAGATGTGTAAATATTTTGTTTTGTGCATAACCCAGTCAAATAATTAGGTTGGGGGAAAAAATAGGAGCATTAAGTAAAGTTCCTCTTTAAAGCGTAACTTCATTCTCTAAATCGGGGGTCCTCAAACTTTTTAAACAGGGGGCCAGTTCACTGTCCCTCAGACCATTGGAGGGCCGGACTATAGTTTAAAAAACTATTCCAAATTGCTATTAAAAAATACCAATATATATATATATATATATATATATATATATATATATATATACACACACACAGCGCTACAAAGACAATATACCAGCAATAACTTTGCCCACATAGAGACATACAGACTGCCTATCAATGCAGTCTGATCAGTATCCATCAATGAAGCCTTACCAGTCCACATAATTTCAGCCTCACCAGTGCCCATGTTGGTGGTACTCCGCATTTACCCCAGGCTCACACTGGTGCGGTGCGGGAACCGGCTCTGTAATCGTGCCGGTTCCCGCACCATATTTCCAGTTCACACTGCCCTGTGTGTACTCACACAGGAATCTGATCGCATGGGTGAGAAGACCCATGCGATCCGATTCCACTGCAGGAAAAATGAAGGCATGTGTGCCTTTTTTCTTCCGAATCTAATGCAAGTTCAGCCATACAAGCATATGGATGAACTCGCACTGCTCAGAGATCGCAACAGTGTGAACCGGGGCTTACACAGCACACAACATACAACATCATACAACTGAATAGCAATCAGAATATAAATGCACTTACTGTCAATTAAATTGGGTTTTCTACTCCTCGGCTGTCTGTCACTGACCAACTTGGGAGAACAGCAGGCAGCCCCTCTAGAGATCACAGAGATCACTCTGTTACCACCCCTCTATCATTTACACAGCAGCCCAATCGGTGCCTGCCAGCGCAGCCCAATCAGTGCCCTCCATCGCAGCCCATTTAGTGCCCATGGGATGTAGGGGACATCTGGTGTGTCAGGATCTGTCTCACCTCAGTCTTGATTGAACAACCTCTTCGGGGGGGGGGTGCCAACTTCCTCCACGCTGCCTCTGCTTAGTGCTGTGATGCTCTGTCACGTCTCCCGCTCTCTCTCCCCCACAGGCCAGCATCCGACGTTCACTGCCCATAAGTCACCACGCAAGTCGTGTCCAGCCAACCCCTCCCACATGCCCTGGCTGCCTCTGAGTCCTTGGAGGTGGGAGTTGTAGTCCGGCTGCGCTGTTTGGTTCCTCTCACCGCCAGGAGCTTGATTGCGGCCGGACTACAATTGCCATGATCCAGCGCTTCAACCGGCCAGCCAATCGGCGGCCGCCGCCCCCTCTCCCTCTTCCACCAATGATAGGCCGGCTGCCGGACTGTCCATCTCTTATGTTGAAAAAAAAAAGTAACGGACGGGCAGCGGCGGGAAAAAAACCCCCGGCGGCTCGGATAAATGTCCTTGGCGGGCCGCAGTTTGAGGACTTCTGCTCTAAATCAACATCAACTATTTTTAATCATTATGCTGCTAGCATTATTGAATGGATAGAAAAGTGTATCATATTTGCCTGTGTTAAACTTTTTTTAAATTTCTTTAGCTACTTCCTGGTTTCCATGCCTAGGCAAATGATGGTATATGTAGCACCCTCCTACATAGGTGCTAGTTAGGGAGGATAAGTTTGCTCTGCCTGCTTAACAGGGGAGCAGCAGGTAAACCATAGTCTGCTCCATCTGTTTATTAGGGGAGCCTGATCAGTAGTTAGGCCTGTTGCATGTGTCCATGTGTGATTCATCAGGGCTGAGGGAGTGTCCCCACTGTATCCAATAGGGGAGCATGTTGGACAGTGGAGGAAACCCAGCCAGTGACACACAGACTTTTGTAACTATCCCAGTGGGTTGGCACAACAGTGGTGTATCCTGGGATATGTTATAAAAGCCAAGAACACATGTGACAGGGTGTCTTTGGGCAGGAAGCCAGGTCCCAGGAGGAGGGTGATGGCTGTCTCACCTCCTGTCTGTATGGAAGGTGGTCACAGGCCGTCGACCTAGTGAGCCAGAAGTGTTGTGCTGAGCCAGGAGGTCCAGTGGATGCTGACAAGTGGAGCTGAAGGCAGAGCAACCTTGGGAAAAACATTGTCCGTGAGTACCAGGAAGCTTGCCAGGGGTCTGCCCAGGAAAGGGACCACTCCAGTGGAGAGTCAGTGGACAGGGGCTCACACTGGTGCGGTGCGGGAACCGGCTCTGTAATCATGCTGGTTCCATATTTCCAGTTCACACTGCCTTGTGTGTAGTCGCACAGGAATCTGATCGCATGGGTGAGAAGACCCATGCGATCCGATTCCACTGCAGGAAAAATGAAGGCACGTGTGTCTTTTTTCTTCCGAATCTAATGCAAGTTCAGCCATACAAGCATATGGATGAACTCGCACTGCTCAGAGATCGCAACAGTGTGAACCGGGGCTTACACAGCACACAACATACAACATCATACAACTGAATAGCAATCAGAATATAAATGCACTTACTGTCAATTAAATTGGCATATTTGCCTGTGTTAAACTTTTTTTTTAATTTCTTTAGCTACTTCCTGGTTTCCATGCCTAGGCAAATGATGGTATATGTAGCAGCCTCCTACATAGGTGCTAGTTAGGGAGGATAAGTTTGCTCTGCCTGCTTAACAGGGGAGCAGCAGGTAAACCATAGTCTGCTCCATCTGTTTATTAGGGGAGCCTGATCAGTAGTTAGGCCTGTTGCATGTGTCCATGTGTGATTCATCAGTGGAAAGTCAGTGGACAGGGGCTAGCACGCACAGCAAGTAAGCAAGAGGGTGCCAAGTTAGGACCCTGAAGAGAAACTAAATCAGGATCATATTCTTTATCTTCACTTCAGTGGCAAGGTGAAGCAGCGGCCTTGCCGCACACACACTACAGTCAGTTTTCCTCAAGATTTGTGTTAGGTACCTGTTAGGTAAAGTCTGAAGTGGAGTTTGAGTGCTGAGGATTCAGGCGAAAACGTAGTCAGGGATCAGACCGGCAACAGATCAGGCAAAGCGGTATCCAAATGTAATCCAAAGAATGGTCAGGCAGGCAGAAGTCATACACAAGCTGGCGGTGAAGTACAGATTCGGCAGGCTGAAGAGGGGTCAAGAATACAGGCAAAAGTTCATACACGAAAGTCTATCAAAGAGCAAGCAGCACACCCAGGAACAGGAAGATATTCCAAACAAACGGCATTGAGGAACAGGAAGTGCTGCTTTTTGAAAGCTGAGTAAATTGTACATTGATCACAGCTGGTTAAATTGTACATTGATCACAGCTGGTTAAATTGTACATTGTTTGCAGCTGGCAGCACGTGGAGCTAGTGAGTCCAAAAGTAAAGCATCAGGCTGGAAAATCACTGCACAAACTCCAGAGCTTCTTTGTGGCACAACAGACAAGGCTGCAAGCTAGGGAACCTCCCGGTTCAAGGACACCCAGGTACATGACAATTTGTGCATAGTTCATAGCTGGAGTATCCCACTCATCCCTTTTCCTATCCCAGTTCCAAATAAAAACACAAAAAAACAAATCCCCTGGACTGTTCATTGTCTGAGCCAAGCGTCTAAAGCAGGCATGTCCAACCTGCGGCCCGGGGGCCCCCTGACAATTTTTTTTTTTTTTGCTGGGGAGTAAGTAAGTCGGGTCGGGGGCATGGCCACAGCAGCTTCCAACTAACGGTAGGCAGAGGCTGCCTCGGAGGGGAGGGGGGGAGGCGAGCATGTGCAGTGTTTCTGACTCCTACCACCATGACCACTTCTTCAAATCACTGAAGTAGTCATGGTGGTTAGAGTGTTCCTTTAATATCTCTTAGAGGAAGTAAACCTCTGTATACTGATTCCATTTCATTTGATCATCCTCTAGTTGTGTTAAATTAGTGCGGGGGGTGCGGCGGTGCGGGAAGGGCGCGGTGGCATTTTATTACTTATATACCTTAACTATAGTATATATTTTATATGTGCCCCCGAGAAAATTTCTCTACACTTAATGTGGCCCAGAGAAGCCAAAAGGTTGGACACCCATGGTCTAAAGTGATACGTTTCCACAGACTGTTGCTACGGGTAGCCCAGGGGAATCCAGAAAGTGCAATTCTCAGCAGTCCTCTAGGGGGCAGTGCTACATATACATCCCTGGAGTCTTCAGTAAGGAAAGAGGGTAAGATGGGCTTTCTCAGAAAGGCACCCTCCCCTGCTTGTATGGCTGAGCTACGGGCAGGTGGATTCCAGGGAAAAAAAATGCTACATGCATCTTCTGCACTTACTCATGATGGCCATGGCCAGAAATACTAGGGGTTGCTTTGAATATTAAAAATTAAATAAATAGCATTTTTGGTTTGTGGTGCTCAGATACAGTGCAGTTCCACTTTAAGTACATTCAAATGTTACAGCATTTGCTGTTCAAATTTCTTTTTAAATAATAACCTTCTAAGAGGATTAAACCCCTGATTTACAAATACCCAGACAGAAGTTACATAATGTATAATAGGTTCCCACGAGTTTCTGATCTCAGAACACCTCATTAAATGACACACCTGTGCTGTAACAGATGTTCCTGTGAACCTCATGGAAGCTCTGACGTGTCTCTATGAACCTGGGCTCTGCTGTGTGACATTGTATGGTGTGTGCAATATTCCACTTCAGCTACTTACAGGCCAGATAGCAGTATGCTGCAGTTTATGAAGTCAAGACCTTAACCACTTCAAAATCGGGCACTTTCACCCCCTTCCTGCCCAGGCCAATTTTCAGCTTTCAGTGCTCTCACATTTTGAATGACAATTGCGCGGTCATGCTACACTGTACCCATATGAAATTTGTATCATTTTTTTTCACACAAATAGAACTTTCTTTTGGTGGTATTTAATCACTGCTGGGTTTTTTATTTCTTACAAAAAAAAACATTTTTTTTTTTAAATTTTGAAAATAAAAAATGTTTCTCCTTCACTGATGTGCGCTGATGAGGCGGCACTGATGGACACTGATAGGCTGCACTGATGGGCACTGATCAGGTGGCACTTATGGGCACTGATGAGGTTGCGCGTATGGGCACTGATAGGCGGCACTGATATGCGGCATTGATGGGTACTGAGAGGTGGCACTGATGGGCACTGTGAGGTGGCACTGATGGGCGTCACTGATGGGCACTGACGGGCAGCACTGATGGGCACAGACGGGTGGTACTGATGAGCACTGATGGGCGGCACTGATGAGGAGGTACTAATATGCCGCACTGATGAGCACTGATAGGCGGCACTGGTGAGCACTGATAGGCGGCACTGATTAGCACTGATAGGTGGCACTGATGGGCACTGAGAGGTGGCACTGATGGGCACTGAGAGGCGGCACTGACAGGCGGCACTGATGGGCACTGACGTGTAGCACTGATGAGCACTGACGGGCGGCACTGATGGACACTGATGGGCAGCACCATCAGTGCCCACAATCAGTGCCCATAGTGCTGCCAGTCAGTGCCTAGATGAGCAGACACTGATGGGCACTGACTGGCAACACTATGGGCACTGATTGTGGGCACTGATGGTGGGCACTGTGGGCATTGATGGTGGGCAATGATTGGCACTCTATTTCAATTTTCTGTAATCAGGGCGCTGATGATCACTGCCCTGATTACATGTCCTCGTCTTCCCTGTGTGGAGGAACCGCTGATCGGCTCTCCTCGCCTCACACTCAGACAGTGTGAGGCAAGGAGAGCCGAATAACGGCACTTCCTCATTTACATGTGACCAGCTGTGATTGGACAAAGCCGATCACATGGGTAAAGAGTCATGTCATTGACTCTTTACCAAGATCGGGGTCACGCCTTGTCCTAGCAACACGGCGCAGCCACGATCGCCGCTCGAGTGAGGCCATTCTGGTGCGCCGTCACATGACGGCATCCCAGAACAATAGATGCACCACTCCGCCATCATTTGATGGCGGGCGGGTAGGAAGTGGTTAACATACCCTTTCCTTGATCAATAGCTATGGACACCGAAGGGTCTATTTATAAATGTTTTCAATAAAGATTCACACATACTTCTCCCAAGAATCATACATTTTTATACTTAATTCAATTAGACAAATGTGTGAATCTTGTATGAAAACAATTATAAAAAGACCTCCATTTGTAGGAAGTAGTGGCACTGACTCAAGCTACAGTTTTACTTAAAGCCCAACTGCGGAACTTAAAAATTCTCCCTTGCAGTACACTGTAAAGGCCGTACACATGATAAGAAAATCGAAAGTAAAATTTCGTCCGACGAACGATCTGCTGATGTTCGGATTGTTAGTACAGTGCTTTCGACAGCCGATGACGACGAATTTTCGTACGACAGAAACTGGATGTGCAGGCTATAAAATGTTTATCGTACGTGAACACAACGTCCAATTTTCGCTTAATTAGTACAGTTTTCATCCGAAAAAAATCATAAGAGCAAGACTAGGCATGCTCAGAAACTAAAGAATACATACAAAACAATTCAACACATGACATCACTTCTGAAGTTGAATTCTGTCGTACGAGAATTTTCGTATGAAAGTAACCTCTTCACTTTCCATATGAGACTAGCATGCAACAAAAACTAAAGAAAATTTGTCCGATAATCTGATCCTGTGTACGAGGCTTAAGGGTCATTTGTTTGATTGGTCTAAGAAGGAGGAGAAGCACTTTTACTTACCCGAGCCTCCACTTACCTGGTAGACGACGCTTCCCCACACTCCAGTCGTGGACCGTCCCTTGGCGTCATCATGTCCACTGCAGTGCTATTGACCCTGGGTTGGTCTTGATGACATGAGGAGCTTGAACCTCTGGAATGTAGGAAAGAGGACACAGCGGGAACTGGTCTAAGTGCCGGTTCACACTAGTGTGATGCCACACATTGCATGTGATTCGCACCGCATTGCTGTGCAGATCACATGCGATGTCTGTGCGATGCAATTTCAGCCATACAAATCGCATTGCATTCACACCAAAATGGTACAGGACCCTTTTTTTGGTTCGCACTGGAATCGGATTGCATGGGTGTTCACACCTATGCGGACCGATGCCTGCATCATTTCACAGTTCGTACTGCGATCTGCGAACCAATCTGGGGGTTGCATGCCATTGCATGCCACCCAGACATCTGCAGACTCAGCCCAGGTGGGACAGGTGACACTCGCTACATCGCAGACATCCCTGCAGCATCGCTGATCGAATCAGATTCAGCCAGACTCACTGAATCCGCAGAGGACGGCCATCTCAGTATCTCACATCGTGGAGAGTTGACTTTGCTTGTCCTTCCAGGAGTTATAAGAGGGTCATCAGGATTGGTGAGAGAGCACCTGCTCAGAGTCCAGTTATCAATTGCTACAGCATCTCTTGAACACTGAACACAGACACCATACACTAACTTGGATCAGTTAGTGGATTATCATTAATCGGAACCAGCTATCTAGCATTGATTGTCTCACACTGAGCTACACTTGGGAATCATTTGTTCTTTGAGCTCCAACTGCCGGTGAAGATAATAGCAAGGCCTTGCATTCTAAACATTGCTGCTTTTTTGCTTTTAAAGGGGACACGCTACTGGTAATTAGATCACCCCATCTCTCATTAGGATACAGGTACTTTAGGCAGGTCTGGGCTTCCCCTTTAGTTGGAGTAGTTCATATAGCAATACATAGCTTTCTGAGAGATTCTTTAACTTACTGTTTGATACTGTGTGCATTAGTGTTATTTGTTTGTTACTACAACTGGTTATTTAACTGTTCTCTTATTATTTCAACTGAGTCCTGGAAGTTAACCTAGGGCCTAGGTGATTAATAGCTACTTTAAGCCTTCCTTTTTTGAGTAAAGTAAACCGATTTGCATTGTGTCAGTGTGTCACTTAAAGGTATACACAAAATGTCTGAACCTAGAGTGTCAGGTAGGCTGGATGGTTCACAGGATCAAAGTGGCACAGAAGAACATGCAAGTACCAGCAACCCTCAAGGGGCAGTGCTACACCCCCTTAGCCTTTTTTAAAAACCCGTTGCTCATACTCATGAGTGTGTATCATGTCTCAGCTGGTGCCCTCTCTAGACAAGTTCTCACTTGGTCCCATGAACATTAAATGCCATGGATATTAAATTCCCTGTCTGAGAAAAAGTTGCCCCTCTCCCACATCCCCCTCTTATCCCCCTCTATCTGATCACTTTAGTAAAAAAATAAATAAATATATATATATAGCTAAATGCCCTTTTTTACTTACTTACTCAAGTCAGTGGAGGGGAGTGATGGTCTTCTGTGCCATACCAGTGCTGGTAAAGTGGTCCCCCACACCCGGAAACGGCAGTTTCGAGGGACCAGGACGGGGGTCTTAGAAAAATAAGTATATATGACTTTACCAGGTAAGGAAAGTTTTAGCAAGATGGGTTAGAGTGGGGTGAGGGAGGGGGAAGAAAGGGGATAATTTTTTAGCCTGGGTTTTAGGGTGACAAAACTAAGTTGCAAAACATACATCCCTGTCCTACTGCTCTGGTTTTAAAGCTTATAATGTATAACAGGGCTTTTTTTCAGCTGGAACTTGGTGGAACTCAGTTCCACCACCTCTGGCTCAGTCCCTCTACTCCCCGCTCACCAATATTACTTGTAAACACAGAAGCCGGCATCCATGCTTACAAATGACAGCTTGTCTCTCAACAGCTCCCTCAGATCCAAACTCCTGAGTGGCTCCCACTGAGTGGGATGGGGACAAGGGAGATGCTGGTGCCTGGGGTGCAGATGGTGACACCCTCACTGGATGACCCCCCACTGCAAGTGAGAGAGGCGGAGCCAACTACAGTGTGTCGGGAGATACTAGAGCCAAATGAGTGCTTCAATACAGCAACAAAATCAAGACCTGTGAAAGACTGTGGAGCTTTTAAGGAGGTGGGAAGAAGAGGGAGGGGGGTTGCATGCAGAGTTCAGAGCTGAAGAGGGGTGAAAGCGAGATGTGGATGGGGTAAGCACCTGTGGAAGAAGGCTGAGCTCTGCACTTTTTGTGTAGCGCCCTACCCCCAAACTCTGCACACTTTGTGTAGCGCATCTCGAACTCTGCAACCTTTGTGCTACCCTCTCTGCAAACTCTGCACTATGTACATAATGCACTACTGGTATTAAATGACCCTTTAAGACCCTTCCACTGTTAGTGAAACTTGACCACACCCACTATTTGATGCGATTTGGAGGGTGTGTGTAAGGGGGGGGGAGGGTTGTGGTTGAGTTTCGGTACCTATTTTACAAAAAAAAATGCCCTGGTATAGTATAACCAATGTTTTATGTTTTACCTGGAGTAGCCAATGGTTATTGGTTTATCTTTTTCTGTCTGAGTTCCTCTGGGAAAATTTCTCTGCACTTCATATTCTGTAGATGAAACATAAATTGAGGTGAAATCTATCCGAAGTGAAGTGCTATACATCCCCTATTGGCATATACACTATATTGTCAAAAGTATTGGGACACCTGCCTTTACACACACATGGCATTACAGTCTTAGTTCGTAGGGTTCAGTATTGAGTCCACCCTTTGCAAGGTTTAGGAGTGTGTCTATGGGAATGTTTGACCATTCTTCCAGAAGTGAATTTTTGAGGTCAGGCACTGATGTGGACGAAAAGGATTGACTCTTAGTCTCAGCTCTAGTTCCTCCCAAAGGTATTCTATCAGGGTGAGGTCAGGACAGTCATGTTCCTCCACCTCAAACTTGCTCATCCAGGTCTTTATGGATCTTGCTTTGTGCACTGGTCCAAATCCTTTGGTGGAGGGGAGATTATGGTGTGGGATTGTTTTTCAGGGGTTGGGCTTGGCCCCTTAGTTCCAGTGAAGTGAACTCTTAAGGCATCAACATGCCAAGACATGTTGCACAATTTTATGCTCCCAACTTTGTGGGAACAGTTTGGGGATGGCCCCTTCCTGTTCCAACATGACTGCGCACCAGTGCACAAACAAGGTCCATGAAGACATGAGTGCGTTTGTGGTGGAGGAACTTGACTGGCCTGCATAGATCCCTTACCTCAACCCAATAGAACATCTTTGGGATGAATTAAAGCGGAGACTGCGAGGCAGGCCTTAACGTGCCTGACCTCACAAATGCGCTTCTGGAAGAATGGTCAAACATTCCTATAGACACACTCCTAAACCTTGTGGACAGCCTTCCCAGAAGAGTTGAAACTGTTATAGCTGCAAAGGGTGGACCAACTCAATATTGAACCCTACGGACTAAGACTGGGATACCATTAAAGTTCATGTGCGTGTAAAGTCAGGCGTCCCAATACTTTTGACAATATAGTGTATATACCCTCTGTTCCTGAGAAACTGTAACATTATGGGTTTCCAATCACTTTCTATCTCAGTGAAACAAGGACAAATAGAGAGGGTGAATCTACCTAACAGGGACACAGACAGCAAAAAACTCAGTTGTAAAAGAGCCCAAGTCACTTTAAAGTGATGATGTATCTTCTGCAGGCAGCTCCCACTCTTTATACTTACCTGAGCCCGATCTCAATCCAGTGATGTGCACAAGAGCAGTGATTCTATTGGCTCTCTCCCTGCTCATTGGCTCAGTCACAACAGCGGGAGCCATTGTCAATCACAGCCAGTGAAAAGGGAGCGGGGGGGGGGGGGGCTAAGTCCATGGACACAGAGCAGGGCTCTTGAGCGGGCATGCACAGAGCCCCCATGCAAGCACATGGAGAAGGGAAGATGCCATGAAAGCCATGGGGGACCCAAGGAGGGGAGGATCAGGGCTGCTCTATGCAAAACCATTACAGACCAGGTAAGTATAACAAATGCTAATTATTTTCATTTAAAAAATCAAACCTTTAATATCACTGTAATGATTCATCGTGACAAATAAGATCACCTGTTAAAATTCATCACTTCAAAGGCCTTTTAACTAATGCATTTTTAACAATTGGTTTTCTTTATTACAGGTATTTGTATAGCACCGACAATTTACGCAGTGCTTTACATCTATATAGTACATTCCCATCAGTCCCTGCCCTCAAGAAGCTTACAATATAAGGTCCCTAACTCGCATTTATACATACACATACTGTCCTAGAATCAATTTAGACAGAAGCCTATTTAACCTAGAACATGCAAACTCCATGCAGGTAGTGCCGTGGTTGGGATTCAAACTGACGACCCTAGTGCTGCCAGGTGGAAGTGCTAGCCACTGTCACCGTCTTATTTACAGTTATATCCACTTACCGACCGTCTGCCTGCATTGTACTTCGGACGAGCGGCCACTGTAGGTAAAGTGACCTACCCGTACGTCGCCACCTACTTCCGGGTTTTTGTCGCACGCACGCACGCAAGCCCTTCGGTCGGCTACCTCTATGATTATACACAGCCGGACCCTATCAGCAAGTCCCGGCCAATGATTCATGGCCCAGGCATGCTGATTGGCTGTGTACAATAACAGCCCAGAACTCTGTGCTGACATTCATCACAGAGTTCTGTACACAGGGAATGATCTCTGCGCAGGGATGAGAAAATTAGAGATCAACTAGTAAAAGCAGCCCACTGTACACTCATTACACAGTTAGGCACATATTTAACCCCTTGAAAGCCCTAGGTGTTCACCGCTTCACAGTAAGTGTCATTAGTAGAGTGACTGTGCATATATGCACTGATCACTGTGTCACTGATGATGTCAGTGGCAGTTAGTCAGTTCCCCTCCCAGCATCAGTTAGTGTCAGATTCCCCACCACAGTATCGCAGTTCCATTATAAGTTGTTAATCGCTGCCATTATTAGTATAAAAAAATAATAATAATTAAATTCCAGTAAATTTACCATAGGGATCAGAGGGAAGAATTCTCCCTACATTGGTGGTCAGTGAAGTAGAACCCTTTTAGACTAGTCATCAGTAGGAGAAGGGCCTACTTACATTGGTGGTCATGAGGAGAGCCAGTGAGAGAACATGACATGGTCATTGGTGCTCAGTGGAAAGAATGCTCTTTACATTGGTGCTCAGTGGAAAGAATGCTCTTTACATTGGTGATCAGTGGGAAGAGTGTCCCTTACAGTGATAGCCAATGGGAACAATTGCTCCTTACATTGGTGGTCAGTGGGAACAATGCTCCTTACATTGGTGGTCAGTTAAGAAAAGCCCTCTTAGCCTGGTGATCAGTAGGAGAATGGCCTACTTACATTGGTCATTAGGAGAGCCAGTGAGAAAATATTACATAGTTATTGGTGGTCATTAGGACGGATGCTGCCTAAATTGGTGGTCAGTGGGAAGAGTGCCCCTTACATTGGTGGTCAGTGAGAAGAATGCCCCTTACTTTGGAGGTCAGTGAAGAAGAGTCCTCATAGACTGGTGATCAGTGAGAGAAGGGCCTACTTACATTGGCAGTCAGTGGGAGAGCCAATGCAAGTACATTATATGGTTATTGGTGGTCAGTGGGAAGAGTGCCCCTTACATTGGTGGCCAATGGGAAGAATGATCCTTACATTGGTGGTCAGTAAGAAGTGGGCCCATTACATTGGTGGTCAGTGGGAACAATGCTTCTTACATTAGTGGTCAGTAAGATGAATGCTCCTTACAGTGGAGGTCAATGAGAAGAATGCCCCTTACATTGGTGGTCAGTGGGAAGAATGGTCCTTACATCGGTGGTCAGTGAGAAGAATGCCCCTTACATTGGTGGTCAGTGGGAAGAATGCCCCTTACATTGGTGGTCAATGGGAAGAATGCTCCTTACATTGGTGGTCAGTGAAAAAGGACCCTTTTAGACTGGTGATCAGTAAAAGAGGGGCCCCATTACATTGGTGGTCGGTAGGAAGAATGCTACTTACATTGATGATCAGTGGTGAAGAATGCCCCCCTTACAGAGAGCTGAAACGTCATTGGTGTCAGTGGTTACTTATCTAAAAGTCAGAATTTGCTCATTGCTCAAGGTCCCCCTAACAACTTTTGGAGGAACCATACAGTTACACAGAACCCTGGTTGTGAAAGGTTGATGTAGACAGTTTTGCAGGGAATATGAGAGAAGGGGTACCTTGTTCAAGCCAAAAGCTCCTGACCTGTAAACAAGATGTTAGTCATCAGAATTATTTACCCAACATTACAACGGTATGCTAAAGACACGTACTGTTGTCAACAGTCCTTAGGATGCCGCCAAGTCATCTCAATAGAACTCAGCAGGTGAGACCATAGATAAAGACAGTCACCTGGGTTTGAAGTCAATGGGATTAAGAATGCTATATTTACAGGGAGGGGGAAACATGAATAAACATAGCATAACTTAATGTATGACAGTCTTAGCAGTGAATGTGTACGTGAGCCGCTGAGGACAGAGGGCCATTCATTTCACTTGGCACCACTGCCAGGCAGGTGTTCACAAATGGAGCACATGCTCTTATCGCCCAAGAGAAGAAACAAGTTAATGGCTTGCAAAGCAATCTTGGCACCGCGTGAAAAACAATGTCAAACTATGGCGGAACATAAATGTGTTGGTAGCAAACATCAGTCATCAAAGAGTGAGAAGAAAAAAATTATAGATACTTGTCCTGGAGATGTTTCTGCAGAGTGGGTAGAAAAAACACCCCATGGGCACCTCTCCGTGACTCACAGCTGGCACACAAAGTGAATGGGCGAGCCAGTTGGTTGTGTGGCAGGATAATCTCATTTGGATTGTGGCAGATGAACCTGCAGGCTCTTTCCCATTATTAGAAGAAGATAATATCTTACTTCCCTACAATGCTCCAACATTCTTCTTGGCTTCTTGCGCATACCATTTTGATTAGTCTGGGGACGGAATGAAAGCTTATTTGAGGTCATGCATTGGATACGGATGCAAGAAGGTATTGCAAATTGATGTGATTAACAGCCAGGATGAGGAATGTTTTTTTTTTTTTGTTTTTTTTGTAATACTTATTAAAATTTTAAAGCGGAACAAAAGCATTTTGTTATATTTGTTTGTACCAGTACAAAAAATAATAATTATCTGTTCATCCAGCCAAAAAGCTTTTTTGCTCTCTTCCTTTGTGGACAGTTATTATATAGCATTGTTTCCAGCTATCTCCAATAACTACAAAAAACCTTCCCTATGTGGTGGAGGTGGGGGTGATGTTGTCTTAACATATTTCCCCCCTAGGGTGACAATGCTGCTCCTCCTAGATACAGCATGAACAGAAAGTGGGTTCCTGGCAGGATCACCAGGTGAAAATAAAGAAGAAAAAATAATCAAAAAGAAAATGAACTCAGCCACCACATTTAGGGCTTTTGTCCTTGGGTTAGATGCACTTTACTGTATTTAAAATTGTAAAAATGAATTCTTTAAAGGTTGCCGGTCTCTGTGCCTTTCGGGCCGGATATCCCTCTCCCCCCAACTCCCGGTGAAACTAAATGGCACTCATTTTTCTTTGGGGAGAAATATAGCGGTTCCTTCCGTGTATATATACCTTGATTGAATTTGGATACGTGATACTTATGGAGAGTTTGTCCAACAAGTGGAACTCTAAATGTATTTTTTGATACCACTGGTTACTGCTACATTTAGGGTATGCTTTTCCTCCCCCCACCATCCCCCCCTCTTTTTTTTTTGGCCTTTGTCTCATGTTGCCACGTTCTCTTGTCTATAGATTTTTTGTGCTTTTTCTGCTGAGGAAGCAAAAATTGTATTCGCGAAACGCATCAAGATTTCAGCAAGCACACAATGATCGACATTATTGATGTTCAAATTGACCATTAAGTATTTCCATATATACTGGTTATGTGCAATATTTTCAATCAAGTACCATGTTTGTTCTATCTATTATTTAGCATTGTCTTTTTTACCGTTTTGTAGAATAAAATGTATGTAGTTTTATATATATATATTCTTTGTGTGGTCTCTTTAAAGTCCTTTGGGCCATATTCGTTTATTTTTACGTAAAAATTAGTCCCTCAGCCTCCTTTAAAATATAAAAGGAATCTCTTGTTGCAATACTCAACCCCACAGAATCTCCACTCTCTTATCCAGCAACGGACCTCTTCTGGGTTGAATGAGGCCCAACATCATTCAATCACTTCCTATGAGCCCAATACACACCCCATAGGGGCACAACATCAAGCCGAGTTGGGCTCACAGGGGAATGCTGCAGGTACTCTAGTGACTTGCCACCACTCTCTGTAACATTCAGGACCCATCCACCACTGGGCTTAAAATGAGAGTTGGAAAATTAGTGACCCAACATGACTGTGATCAAGACCCATGATAAAAAGCTAAGCATACAATTTTTTTCTAAAACACAATGAGGGCCCAACCTGGAAACGGGCGATAAAAACCTTGCATATACAGTAAGTGTAATTTCATATACATATGGGGATAGCCATATTTGCTCAATACAATTCCTGCTTTGCAGTGCTACACAATGGTAATGCTTTACCTTTCCTTCTCACAATGTCATGCAAGTCTTCCAGCTGAACAAATTAATGAAAGCTGTACACTTAGGGTTGCCACTTTTTTTTTCAAGCCAAACCTGAACACTTTAGCGGCGAACAGCACATTTTTTTTCTTTTTTATACACTATAGGATTGTAACAGACCTGGGACATCTTTGGGCACTTCAAAGAGAATTCTGAGCCAGATTCCAGTCTGAATATATTATGTCCGGTTGTCAAGTGGACTGAAACCCAAACACACAATTCAAAACCCCGACTGTCTGGGTAAATTCCGGAGAGGTGGCAACCCTATGTACACTCCCTGAGGGGATGATATCTTTACAGTTATTAAACAACCGTTTGGTAAATTAAAAGCATAGTCTACCTTTCTGACCATTTTTATTTTACACCTATATTTGGATTGTAAAATAAATCACGGTCACATTCCTCAACCCCCCAACCCTAAACATCCCCCCACCAGGGGCGTAACTACAGGGGTTGCAATTGCAACTGGGCCCCATGCTCCTGTGCGGCTCCCCTGTACACCTGAGTGGTAAGGTAGATAAGCCTGGCATTTATCATGGACTGAAGGGGGGATAGCCTCTGTAAAGGTAAGCCAATGAGAAGGGAATTGTAGTCAGGGGCTGACTGGCAACTTTCGGCCCAAGGGGCAAGTACAAACCAGAGGCCCATGGTGCAGCAACTCGGCCCAGCCCTCCCCTGGTTTTAGTAGTCGTAGTTGTCAAGGTGAGAGATGACCAGGGAGTGAACTAGGAGCTTTGTGGTGTCATTGGATGCAAAGGGGTGTACCTTGGGGGACCCGAACAGAAAAAGGAAGAGGAGAGGCCAAAGTAGAATATTGTAGGTAACGCTAAAGGTGCGGAACCAGAGAAGAGTACATTCACAGAGACCAAAGGCATGGAGTTTTTTGAGGAGGAGGGTGTGGTCAACCGTAGCAAAGGCAGCATTAAGGTCCAGGAGAATGAGTACAGAATAGTGTCCATTGGTTTGGTCTGTTAGATAATTTTTTAGTTTTAGGAGGGCAATTTCTGTGGAGTGTTGAGGGCGAAATCCAGACTAAAGGGTATCAAGAAGGTTATTCTGTGCGAGGTAGTCGCTCAGTTGGTTGTAGACCAGATGTCCAAGGAGTTTGGATAAAAAGGGGAGCAGGGAGACGGGGCGTAGATTGTTAAGATCAGTGAAGTCCAGTGAGGGCTTTTTAAGTATGAGATGACTAGAGCATGTTTCAGAGAGTTGGGGAAGATGCCAGAAGAGAGGTAGCTATTGAAGATGTGAGTTAGAGAGTGTAGAATAGAGCCAGAGAGTGACTGTAGCAATTGCGAGGGAACAGGTGGTTGGCTGGATGTTAGCAAGAAGTTTAGCAACCTTGTTTATAGTGGTGGGGTTGAATGAGGGAAGTACTGATTTTACCTGTGGGCATGGGGTGTTACGTAGAGGAGATCTCCTCATGAATTATATTAATCTTCTATTTGAAGGGTTTGGTGATCTCCTGGGCAGTGAGTGAGTTAGTGGGTGGAGGCAGTGGAGGGCAAAGTATGACCTATATACGCAAAACTACGCCCATTTATTGACAACCATTAGGCATGACCTCACGAACTGGAATAAGACAGCCTTCACCTGGGTCGGGAGGGTTAATATCTTGAAGATGAACGTTTTACCACATATATTGTTTATCCTCCAGATGGTGCCCATTCACTTGCCAGGGGGTCCTTTTTCTCAAGCCTTGACAGCCTCTTTGTCCGCTTTATTTAGGGGAGAAAAAGGGACACCGCTTGGCGCTACGCCTGCTGAAAGGCTCAAAGAAAAAGGGGGGACTCGGAGTGCCGGATGTGCAACGCTACTACAAGGCAGTGGCCCTGCAGAGAGTATTAGATTGGCACCACCACGTACGCAGTAAGCTCTGGGTACCCATGGAGAAATCCATGGCGGGCCGTAATCTCTCACACGCTCCGTGGTTCTTGACTCCGGGTAGGGGCCTCTCACGCTTTGCATCTCTGACTACCATTCATGCCTTGTCCACCTGGGATAGGGTAAATGCCAGATTATCGCTGTCCCCGGCAATATCGCCTTTAACCCCTTAGGGGGGTTCCTATGGTTCGCGCCCGGGGAGGATCTTTCCTTCTTTGGGACTTGGGCCCAGGATGGTGAGGTCCGTTGTGGCAGGTTCATTCAGGGAGGTGTGCTCTTGCCCTTGGAGACATTGCGGACCCGATATGGCAGGTTCCCCATGGATTTTTGGAGGTATCACCAGCTCCGCAATTTTGTGACTCTCCTTGGATGCGAGGTACGTTCCACGCCCTCAATGACCTGCTACTAGAAATTGTGTATCGCTAAAGACCCGATACCCCATTCGATCTCATTGCTGTACTCATTGTTAGACTCTGGGGAACATGAGCCGAGACCGCGCTTTATCTGAGAGTGGGAGAGAGACCTGTCTTACTATTTTTCGGACCAGCAGTTGGACCACCTATATCAGCTCACCCATTCTAGCACAGTCGACACTAAAATGCAGGAAAACAGTTTTAAACTTATGACGAGATGGTACAGGGTGCCGACACGTCTAGCGAGAATCTTCCCAGGTACCTCGGATCGGTGCTGGCGGGCCTGAGGGCAGCGTGGTACCTTCCTCCATATTTGGTGGGAGTGCTCGCTGTTGCAACCTTTTTGGCAGGATATACTGGTACAGATACGACTCATCCTGGACGAGGATATACCAGATAAACCTATGCACCTTCTTTTGCATGTGCCGCCCACTCCTCTTAGCCGCTATCGCAAGAGCGTCTTGCCGCATCTCTTGCCGCATCTCTTGAAAAACATTTATTGGAAAACAGCGCAGATCCCGTCTCGGGGGGCATGGATCAAAATGGTGAATGATATCATGGCGGCAGAGGAGTGGATGGCCCGATGCAAGGATAGATATGACAAATGCTATGCAAATTGGGCAGTCTGGGTGCATTATGCTCCCCCTGCAGTCATGGACGGTGCACTCCCTAGTTCCTCCACTTGAAGCATGTTCCTGATTGTTCCCCATACCTTAACCTACCTCTAGTTCACCAACACCTTTCCATCCTCCTATCACCCCCCTTGTACCCCGACCTCCAGTCCCACCTTCTCTTCCTTTCTTTTTCCTGTCCCCTTCCCTTCCCTACCTCTTTCACGCCTCACCTTGCTGCTCTTGTTTTCCCCCTCCCCCCCCCCCCCCTGTCCGAAGGGTACAGTCGGGAGTTTGAAACCGCTTCCACTGAAGATGTTCTTTTTTCATGATATTGTATGCTAACTCAGGACTGGAATTGCCCTTTTACCCCTTGTCTACCCTGGTTTTCTATGTTAGATTCTTAGCTTTGTTTTTTTTGTTTTTTTTTATGTTTGTTTTATGTACATGTTTAAGTGCCGGTTTACACTACGTCGCTCCGACTTCGGGGGCGACCTGTGAAGTCGCGTGCAGCGCGACTTTGGAGCAACTTGCACGGACTTCATAAAATTAATGTCTATGCAAGTTGCTCCAGGTCACCCCGAAGTAGTACAGGACCCTTTTTCTAAGTCGGAGCGACTTGTGTCGCTCCTATTAGAACCGGTCCTGCACTACTCAATGGACCGCGACGGTGCGCTACTTGCCAGGCTGACCAAATCGCCTGACAAGTCGTATTAGTGTGAACCGGCACTTATTCCTTTGTTTACTTCAACATAAATAAAGATTACTTAAAAAAAAAAAGGAATGGACTAATTTACAAATCTCATAAACTTATATTTTATTCACAATATAAGATAGATAACATATATTACATGTTGAAAGTGAGACATTTTGAAATGTCATGCCAAATATTGGCTTATTTTGGATTTCATGAGAGCTGCACATTCCAAAAAAGTTGGGACAGGTAGCAATAAGAGGCCGGAAAAGTTAAATGTACATATAAGGAACAGTTGGAGGACCAATTTGCAACTTATTAGGTCAATTGGCAACATGATTGGGTATAAAAAGAGCCTCTCAGCGTGGCAGTGTCTCTCAGAATTCAAGATGGGCAGAGGATCACCAATTCCCTCTGCGACAGAAAATAGTGGAGCAATATCAGAAAGGAGTATCTCAGAGAAAAATTGCCAAGAGTTTTAAGTTATCATTATCTACAGTGCATTATATCATCCAAAGATTCAGAGAATCTGGAACAATCTCTGTGCATATGGGTCAAGGCCAGAAAACCATACTGGATACCCGTGATCTTCGGGCCCTTAGACGTCACTGCATCACATACAGGAATGCTACTGTAATGGAAATCACAACATGGGCTCAGGAATACTTCCAGAAAACATTGTCAGTGAACACAATCCACCGTGCCATTCGCCGTTGCCGGCTAAAACTCTATAGGCCAAAAAAGAAGCCATATCTAACATGATCCAGAAGTGCAGGCGTTTTCTCTGGGCCAAAGCTCATTTAAAATGGAGTGTGGCAAAGTGGAAAACTGTTCTGTGGTCAGATGAATCAAAATTTGAAGTTCTTTTTGGAAAACTGGGATGCCATGTCATCTCTACTAAAGAGGACAAGGACAACCCAAGTTGTTCTCAGCGCTCAGTTCAGAAGCCTGCATCTCTGATGGTATGGGGTTGCATGAGTGCGTGTGGCATGGGCAGCGTACACATCTGGAAAGGCGCCATCAATGCTTAAAGGTTTATCCAAGTTCTAGAACAACATATGCTCCCATCCAGACGTCGTCTCTTTCAGGGAAGACCTTGCATTTTCCAACATGACAATGCCAGACCACATACTGCATCAGAAGTTCTGGTGAATAATGGCTAATACTTAGAACCCGCACAGTGAGCTTGCATCATCCTCTAGGGGGGTCTGCTTGTGTATTCATTCACCTGACCTCTCTACTGCTACAGCCTTTGACCTCCAAGCCTGATCCCGGACCGTGCCACACACATAAAAATGGTGATAAAGCAGAATTGCTACTAAAGAAGCACATGTATAAAAGTAAAATAAACCAATATAAATTATCTCTCTATTGAAGAGGGAAAAAAACACCTTCAAAATGTTGGAATTAATAGACGTGAGAGTTTCTAAGGGGGACCTCCAATATTTAATACAAAAAAAAAACAAAATATTAATTTGGATTCTAATTTTTCAGTGTGGCGCTTCGATATTTTTATTTAAACGCAAGCAATGAAAACTTGTCAAGGCACTAACCACTACCTAACCTATCCAAAACTAAATAGAATAAAACAACTTTTGCAACAGAGCAGCCACACTTACAGCCAAACAGGCCCTGGCCCAAAAACTACTTGCACCCAACTGCTTCTGTCATCTATTATCTTTAAAAAAAATTCTGAGTGGTAATTAAGCAGCTATCTTCCCTTCCTAGATTGGAAGATAGAAAAAAGTAATAAAGCTTATAATAAACACATTTACAATACAGTATTTGTTCTATGTTCTTGAGGAAGTTGATAGATTTATGAGATTAAAATGTTCCTCCAGATCACAGAGGCGGGCGCACTAATTTTATCATTGCCTTGAGCCCATTGATTTGCTTAAAGCGACCCTGCAGCTGAAACGAAAAATCCAGCAAAAAGCTCCTGTAACATAAGAGAGATTATACTTACCTGGTTGGGCACCCATTCTTAAACTCTTTACATCCAAAACAATTTTGGGTGTTTTGGACACCTTCATCCCTTGCCATGCTCAGTAGTTCCTCCTACCACCTCTACAGTACACAAAGACACAAAGGGCTAAAATGAAGCTGTTTTAGGCCATTGAACCTTTAAACTGTCATAGCTAAGGCATCATGGGGTCAATTAAAAAAAAAAAAAAAAAACTGGCTCTCAAGAACTCTGACCTTATTTTTCTTAATATAGTTATTTCCTAAGATCTTTATCTTCACATAGTGGCTAATGAACATAGGAAATCAACATTTTAAGCAAAACACAGTCAGAATTTGTGAGAGCTGCGTGAATGATAGTGACGTTCATATAGCTAGTTTTTTTTTATAGACCCCCTTGTGGGCATCCTAAAGATATATCAAAGCATACACACATTCTGTGGCTGCATTTAGAGAAAAGCAAGGCCCATAAAGACATGGATGAGCGAGTTTGGGGTGGAGGAGCTTAACTGGTCTGCACAGAGTCCTGACCTCAACCATAGAACACCTTTGGGATGAATTCGAGTGGAGACTGCTAGCTTCACCAACTTCAATGCTTGACATCACAAATGTGCTTCTGGAAGAATGGTCAAACATTCCCATAGACACTCTCCTAAACCTTAATGACAGCCTTTCCAGACAAGTTGAAGCTGTTATAGATGCAAAGGGTGGGCCGACTCAATATTGAACCTTATGGAATAAGACTGGGATGCCATTAAAGTTCATGTGTGTGTAAAGACAGGTCTCCCAATATAGTGCATAGCAGGTGTGGGGGGTGTAGAGAAGATTCTGATTGAGAAGGAATTAAGAAGGAATGCTATATCTAAATAGGAAAAGCTAGAACTCAGGCTGTCATCCCTAGACATTGGAAGTACACCATTGTGCCTAGCATCAGAGAATGGGTGGCAAAACTGAATCATGTCATGTACAGTATCTCACAAAAGTGAGTACACCCCTCACATTTCTGGAAATATTTTATTATATCTTTTCATGTGACAAACTGAAGAAATTACACTTTGTTACAATGTAGAGTAGTAAGTGTACAGGTTGTATAACAGTGTACATGTGGTGTCCCCCCCCCCCCCCCCCAAAATAACTCAACTTACAGCCATTAATGTCTAACCCACTGGCAACAAAAGTGAGTACACCCCTCAGTGAAAATGTCCAAATTGGGCCCAATTAGCCATTTTCCCTCCCCGATGTCATGTGACTCGTTAGTGTTACAAGGTCTCAGGTGTGAATGGGGAGCAGGTGTGTTAAATTTGGTGTTATCGCTTTCACTCTCTCATACTGGTTACTGGAAGTTCAACATGGAACCTCACTGCAAAGAACTCTCTAAGGATCTGAAAAAAGAATTGTTGCTCTACATAAAGATAGCCTAGGCTATAAGAAGATCGCAAAGACCCTGAAACTGAGCCGCAGCACTGTGGCCAAGACCAGAATGTGGATCATGTTCCTGTGCAATTCCTAGTGTGAACCCGCACTTAATCCCTGAACAGATCAAACAATAACACTGTATTCTTCTGTTTCCACGAGAAGCTAAAAATGTTGATAACAATTGTCATCGGGGCACACAGAACTCAACAAGGATTTTTAGTCTTCCACATTCTATTCAAAACTAACCATAAAACAGTATTTGAGCCCAAACTCAAATACAGCACTGAAGGGCTCTCTGATTGGGGCACCAAAACCTCAACGCCACCAAAATTTATTTAATCTGCTTGGTGATCTGGCTTTTTGACCTTCAGTCCCAAGGCTCACTCTGGGAGGTTACTCATGTAACACTGTCCCGTAGGGCTTGCTGTGTGATGACTTCTTGGGCCTCCCTCTGGTTACCTGCAGACAGTTGCTGGGGGTCTTTCACTTATCCCGCCTTACTCCCGTTTGCTCATTACTCAATAAACAGTCCAGGGTATTTTTTTTTTCTATTTATTGTTGAACTTGGATGGGAGAAGGGAATAGTGGGATACTCCAACTGAACTATTCACAGTAGATAAGGACAACTCTCACTTGGCCTCATCAGATTACTTGTGGAAGCAGACACACTGCTTTTACCAGACTGACACTTGTATGGAAGAATTAGGACTTCTTGCTCCGTCTAGCAGCAGACTTGATGCAACTACTTTATCTTCAGGAAACTCCCTACCATCCCCTTGACTGACACACGTCCACTGACTCAGAGTGTTGGGTTAAGTGGTACACCCGTATGTAATAAGAAAAGGGCATGCCTCCTACTAAATACCTTGGAATGTCTACTGTCTCAAGTAGACATTCCAAGGTATTTAGTAGGAGGCATGCCCTTTTCTTATTACATACGGGTGTACCCCTTACCCCAACACTCTGAGGAATCCCTGGAGGACTTGAAATAGGACCTCTATGAGGACCCAGGCACCGATCTTAGGAGATCCTACAGGATATCCCCATCCACCCTATAGGAATCCTAGAGGGCCCCCAGGATACCCATTTGGGATTACCAGGTCCATACCCATCAGAGGGATCAGCCTATTTATATACATACCCGCTCTATATCCCTGTGTGGGGTGGGTATTTCTGGTGAGTGTGCTACTTACCTAAGGGATTACGAGCACCACTATACCACTATACCCACTACAGGGTCACCACTGTCATCACCATTTGAAGATCTACCATATGGGTTGCATATATGGACTGTTCCCATCACCAATATACAATCACCATGTATTTGTTGCACACTGTTGTTCCATTATATTTATACTTGTGCACATCGACACCTTATTTATTGTGATCATACTGTATATTAGTCCTTGTCAGGGTCACCTTCTTATTGATCCACATTCTTTGATCTACTCACCCATTCACTGGATATTTATGATTAATATTTATTGTTAAATCATCTCAATTTATTTTTCATCTTTTTTATATATTTTTTACTCAGTTAGTATTCACCTCTATTTATTATAGTCCAGTGTGTTTACACTTTACGGCACTAGTCACTTTATCTTGGTTTGCTTGCATATATCATATTGTTTACATTGCCTTGGAATTTATTTATTTGTAACCTCACATATCATCACTCTATATTTCATATTTAACTGTTTGGATAAGACTTTTATTTTTATTTTTTTTATTATTTATTTATTTGTGATACATATCTTTATATACCACCATCCAACTATTCATTCAGGCAGCGCCATAGCCCTTCTTCACTTACTTTTTCAGATCTTGCTCCCGGTAGACAGAGAGCACTCTAAATTTACCTAGCAATCTTCCTGGTAAGCAGAAAGACCCAAAAACTATACTTTCTTCTAGCACCAGGAGGGTGCTACGTTCCCCCCCCCCCCCCCCCCCCACCAAACCAAGCCCCATATCCTCATTGGCTCTGGGCATTCACCCCTACAAAAATACCTGTACAAAAATTTAGAAGGAGTATCCCACAAGCCTGGAAAATGGGGAAAAGGGAAGTAACATATGCACAAGGCCATGGGGCATATCCCATATGTGGCCAGTATGCACAATAATTTAACCAATTGCCGACCGCCGCATGACTATTTACTGCGGCGATCAGCCCCTCACAGGCAAAGCGACGTAGTACTATGTCGCTCGCCTGTGAGGCTCTAGGGAGCGAGCGCGCGCCGCCGGAGGCAGCGCGCACCCGCTCGCTCACGGACCCCCCGCGAGTGTGCCTGGCGGACCCAATGTCCGCCGGGCACTCGCGATCGTCCGTTACACCGGGAGAAAGGCAGGCGGCTAATGTAAACAAAGCCGCCTGTCATTCTCCCCTGTGTAAGAATGGAGATCATACGGTTCTGCTATGTAGGACCGTTGATCTCTGTTCTTACACGTCAAGCCACATCCAATCACAGTTAGAAACACGCCCCTAAGGACACACTTAACCCCTCCCTCTAAAAAAAAGTTAACCCCTTCACTGCCAGTGTCATTTTTACAGTAACAGTGCATATGTATAGCACTGATTACTGTAGTAATGTCACTGGTACCCCCAAAAGTGTCAAAAATGTCAGTCAAGGGTCTGATCTGTCCGCCGCAATGTCGCAGTCCTGCAAAAAAAATCGCAGATCGCCGCCATTACTCGTTAAAAAAAAATGACAAAAAATCTTTCCATTAGTTAGTAAACGCAATAACTTTTGCGCAAACCAATCAAAATACGCTTTTTGCGATTTTTTTTTTTACCAAACATATGTAGCATAAAACAAATTGGCCTAAAATGTTAAAAAATTTTGATTTTTACATTTTTTTTTGGGGAATTTCATATTAAAAAAATGTGAAAAAATATTGTTATTTTTGCAAAATTGACGCTCTTTTTTTTAAAAAGTCATTCTGTGCTCTAGCCCGAGCATAGGTGCGAGGAGGGGATAAGTCTGGGACGCTTGTGGCGTAGGTCTTACAGAATCCAAGATTCTCCCCACACCTCATGCGAATGACTGCTGCCTCTGTCTCTTCACTAAGTGAACTGGAACTTGGAGGACTTCTTCTTCCCTCAGTTTCCACATCTGATCCCCATTCACCGATCCCCTCTTCCAGGGATCCAAATCAGCACTCAAAGCTGGGTGGCCCTACATCAATGACCCCTGCCTTCACTGGACAAACTGGAGGACCTCAGCTTCTGGATCCATTGAAGCCCCTCTGCCTCTTTAAGAGCTGGACCTCCTGTTGCTGTGACCGCAACCAATGCACCCCGTGGCTGCTGCCCGACCCCCACGACTTGTGTGCAATGCACCTCTGATATGTGGGTCTTCCTGGTTTGGCAGATGTTTGTGCGGGTCTACGCCACTGTTCCAGGCCCCAGCGGTTTTCTCGGCACTCCCAAAGGGAATAGCCACTACTGGTGTTAGCAGTTCAAAAGTGGTCCTTATCTCCCAGTTTACATATAGTCTTCTGGTCTGACAATGCTCCAACCTCGGCAACATGTCACCGCAGAGCCCACACTGGCCCCAGACTCGCAGCTGCATGGATACATTCAGGCATCTGCCACATGCCAGTCCAAGATGCTTGGTGTCCCCCCACTGCACAATGCCAGGCTCCCTTCAGGCGTCAATTAGACTCCTGTGTCCAACAGGGTCAGATTCTGCGTCCCAGTGCGCTCTGCAGGCTCTCCGCCAACACTTGTTCGCTCTGGCTTACCCTGGCATCCGCCATCTTGCTACTCCTCCTCAGCTACACCCGATGACGAAAGTGACATATCAGCTGCTTTCCTCCGTTCGGATTGGCGGCCCACGGACTGTGACTCCGCCCACGTCCCCAGACTCGTTGACTCTCTGGTGGTGGCTCCTCCTGCTAGGTATATCTCTTTGGCGCGATCTCTCCCATGCGGTACATTAACCTCATTCACTGCTCCCATAACACTGCTTAGCCTGCACGAATAGTACTGCAATGCAGATTGTGTTCCCTGCCACAGACACACATGCATCTGCCTCTTCTGCCTTCACTTGAGCTCTGGTTACAGTTTTTCGTTCACATGTCAACTGAACTCCCTCTCTGCTGCTGGAAACTGTCCTGCTGTTACCCCCTGCACGGCAGACATTTTGCTCTACAGCACATATATTGACACAACCCCTGACGCGCCGATCCCTGCATCCCAGGTTACTGCTTTCTTGACCATAACTTGAAAGCACACTTGCACTGATCACTGTGAAGCAGACATTACTTTCTTCCACAGTACAGCACATTCTTTCTTCGCTGACACTCCAGCACTTTGCATAAGAAGACTTGGCGTTTATTGAGCATCTATACGACCGGTAGTGATGGATAGGATATCGCTTTAAAGTGATACTAAACACACACTATTTATATTATCTCTTTTCTTTCTCTATGTGGATGATGGCACTGTAATTATTTCAGAAAAAAAAAACCTTTTTACTAATCGATATGAAGCTGTCACATGACCCAGCTATTTCCCAAACTGTCTGTAGGGAAACAGTGGCAGGAGGAGCTTCCAGTCCTATACTGCTGGTCACATGTTCTAAAAAAAAAAAAGAAAAAAAAACAGCCTTTGGGATACAGAGTAAAAATAAATAATTATTTGCGATAAACTGTTTTTAAATTGTTGTACAAATACATATTTGAAATCAAATCTTTATTTTTCTTTGGCAATAACATGGTGTGAGTGGATATCTGCCATTCACAGGCTGTGTCATGCCCATCCAGCCTGTGTCTTAGAATAGGATGGAGGTGAAGCCTCCATCATTTAAGATGTAATATACAGCCCCTGTTGTGTTTAGCTGGTTAGTGGGCATGGAGGAGGGGGGAGTGAGTGGGCTGTCATTTACCACAGTGTATATACCCACATGTGTGACTCTATAGTCACATGGGCTGCTCAGATGTGATAGGGTGGAAATGCTTATGGTAGAAAATACACTGAAAAATGAGCATGTGCACTAGCTGACAACACTGCTCTGCAAAATCCCCAATTGAAGTGGGGACATAAACAGAAGGGGGAGACAGAGAACAGCAGGCTTAACTAGTTTTATTGCGGAATACAGTATCCCGTAGTGGCGGAGTGCATATGAACAGCATGTAATACAGCATTTATTGATAGTTTTTAATGATGTGGATTTAGTGACAGAAGGAAGAGGAATTGGGAAGGGCGTATGTGGGGGACTTTTTAGCAGGGTGCCAACATGAAACAATGTATGCTAAAAGCATGTAATATAAAAAATATAATTTTTATTGAAAAGACAAATAATTAAAAGATGTAAACTGTATTTCGACAAAGAAATCAGTATTACAACAAAAATTGGTTACAAAACCACATGCGTGTTAACATTATAATTGCATAAATACAGTATATTGTGTTCTACACAGGGGTCTTTCCATAGCAGTTTATAGACCCTATTACCAGCCAGAAGAATGTCCTGGTTAGCGTATGATAAGGTATGATGTGTATATGACTCTATGTACTGTGATCTACATGTTACTTACACTGTTTTTTCTCTCTAGTTATTGTATTGATGTTTGTGCAATCCCTCAACTGCCCCTGAGGAAGCGGCCCTCGCCGCGAAACATGTCGGGCTATAGTTCTGAGCATCATTCATCTCTACACACACGCTAACCAGGACATTATTCTGGCTGGTAATAGGGTCTATAAACTGCTATGGAAAGACCCCTGTGTAGAACACAATATACTGTATTTATGCAATTATAATGTTAACACGCATGTGGTTTTGTAACCAATTTTTGTTGTAATACTGATTTCTTTGTCGAAATACAGTTTACATCTTTTAATTATTTGTCTTTTCAATAAAAATTATATTTTTTATATTACATGCTTTTAGCATACATTGTTTCATGTTGGCACCCTGCTAAAAAGTCCCCCACATACGCCCTTCCCAATTCCTCTTCCTTCTACGCATTACTTGGGACGTGGTGCCTCTTTTCCTTTCTTTATACAACCTCTAAATTTGGGTCTGTTCCTCTGTTCGTCTGGATTTAGTGACAGTTTAAAGCTAGGCAATATTGTGGATGTCACTGGAACAGGTTTGCCTGTTTAAAGATTTCCCCTCAGTCACCACCTGTTCCTGTGACAACTGAAATATGTTGGATTCCTCATCACATTCTATACTTGAGTCTATGGTCATTCGGACAACTAAAGAGGATGAATCTCCCCAACGAGGACAGAGACGGCAATAAGAACCCAAAAGAGGTGTTATCCAAAACAAAAGAAAAAATAAATACTTAAACTCTAATAAGAACCAATATAAAAATCCTGTTTAAAATGTATACATTTTTTTATTAGAATTGATATAAAAAATTCAGCCGCAAGCATTATTGTTTCCCTTTAAAGGGTAACTCCACTTTCGTGGGTGAAAAAAATAATAATATTGCGCATACAATTGTCAAATTGTAATTGAATGTTATTAAAAATTACCTTTGCTTTTCAATTTGCAGCCACTGTAATTTTCTGAAAATGCAATACACTATGGCTATAGTAAATGATCCACAAGAGTATATACTCTGTGAAAGAACAGTGCTCACTTATTATAAATAGCAACAATGTGACATATGTGCAAAAAACACACTAAACTATATATAATATAAAATCATACATAATTTATAAGTAAAGTCCAAAAATTGGACATAACATATATGGCATCCAATATACGAAATTCTTGCTGAAAAAGAACTTGTACCGTATAGTATATATCTGACAAATCTTCAGTGTGCTCCCAAAAAAACACCACGTGCAAAAGGTGAAGTGAAGATCCCCATTCATCAGATGCTGTTGAACCACCTTGTCATATAACAGAAACTTCTAAAGATTGATAACGAAACGCGTCAAGCTGGGACGCAGGGTGTGTTACGCTGAGCTTAGGTTGAATGCATGCTGACACCTAGGCGGCTTTTGCTATCACCGCCTGCACAAGATGGTGATAGCAATTTTAACCATTTTTTGTAAGCCAACCTGAAGGATTTTAATAAATTGCTTAAACTGTTTTATGCTATGAGGACTTTTTTCTTTGTTTTTTCTCTTCACCCTGCCTGGTAATATACCTTACCTCCGGAACCCCTGACAGTCGTGAGGGGGGGATGTGGGGAGCTGGCTGGAGAATACAGCCTGGTCACGGAGACCTTTTCAAACTATATCTAAACCCATGTTGTCATATTACAAGGTGGGTAAACAGCATCTGGTGAGTGGGGATCTTCTCTTCACCTTTTGCATGTGGTGTTTTTTTGGGAGCACAGTGAAGATTTGTCAGATATTCAGATATGTTCTTTTTCAGCAAGAATTTTGTATATTGGATGTCATATAGGTTCAACGGGGATCAAGCACTTTATCACAAACAATTTCTTGGACTTTACTTATAAATTGTGTGTGATTTTATATTGTGTATAGTTTAGTGTGTTTTTTTGCACATATGTTACATTGTTTGTAATTATAATAGCAAAAAAGAAGTTGTACTAATTAATAGACGATAGTGATTAATAAACGTGAATAATAAATAAATAAATATCCATATGCTTCATATAAAGTCCATAAAATCGTGTAAAAATAATGGTAAAATTAAGACTAATGTACACTCGTGTAGTTCTTCAGTGAAAAAGAGCAACACCACCACTTGTGAATCCGTCACCGAAACTAGATGGCTCCTTTCCAGAAAATCTGACCATTAAAGTCTTCAGCGCTTTATGATAGACACCACCACAGCCTCTGGATTAGGAGACAAGCTTGAGTCCATAACAAAACTGTACTTCCAATGGCTATAGATGTATCTTGCCATGAAAATAAAAAATGATCTGCCTTAGTGTAATATCGTAATTAACTTTATTAGTATTAAAAGAATTGCACTTACAAGCATCCAAAAATAGAAGGCAGTGAAAACCCCTGAATGGTGAACCACAGTAAAATAAAGCCGGCCAACTCTCACAACATCGCCTGTCTTTCCGGGATAGCACGCGGTGACGTCAGCACGTCGTGACCCGACGCGTTCTTCACAGATGACATCATGTATTTTGATTGGTTTGCGCTAAAGTTATCATGTCTACAAACTAGGGGAAAGATTTATGTCATTTTTATTTATTTATTTATTTTTTACTAGTAATGGCAGCGATCAGCGATTTTTAGCGGGACTGCGACATTGGACAACTAACTGACATTTTTTAAACTTTTGGGGGGACCAGTGACATTACTACAGTAATCAGTGCTAAAAATATGCACTGTTACTGTATAAACTACACATAAATTACACTACTGATGACACTGGCAGGGAAGGGGCGATCAAAGGGTTAAATGTGTCCCTAGGGGCTGCTTTCTGACTGTGGAAGGGATGGGCTTGCTGCATGAACACAGAGACCTGTGTTCCTAAATAAGAGGAACACAGAATCCCTGTGTTCATTACTGACAGAACAGCGGTCTGCTGTGTTTACAACAGCAGACCACTGCTCTGTCTTCAGGGGGAGCAATCGTGGGTGCCCGGCGAAAATTGCGGCCGTTGCACCCACAAATTGGCTTCCCCTGTGGCAAATGGGTGTGGTCCCATGAAGCAATGTATAGTTACGTAATTTCATGGGACAGAGCTGACCTGCCGCAGTATATGTACTGCTGGCGGTTGGCAAGTGGTTAAGGGGAATCTAAAGGAAAATTGTACAAGTAGATTTAACATGTATGGCCAGCCTAAAGGGAAGCAGGCCCAGCAGATTTCCTCATTAGTGTCCTGCAGGTGCACAGCTGATTGATAATTATGAAACTTTTCCCATTAGACTCACTTTCTTACATGGACACAGACCCATACACAGGGATTTCTTCAAAATAATAAAAGGTAGGAATCTGCAACAAAGTTTAGAAAAATCCCTGCAATGTACAGAGATCACCCAAAGGGGAATGTTTTTTTCTCAACAAAAGTGGAGTTACTCTTTAAGTGAAAGTCCCATACACCTAAGCATAACATGCCCTACTAAAACCGAACACTCACCCATAGACAAATACTGATGCTTAGTCTCCCTACACAGACATTTTTATTTTTGGATGACCTGTGAACTGTTCTTATTTTGGAAAATATGACAACAAAGTCCCAAGAAAGTTGTTGAACCAGCAATCATCCACTAGCTCAGAGTAGCTGCCAGTTTGCTGCCAGTCGGGTGATCTCATCTTATATTTAATTAGAAATTAATGACCGGTTCTGGCAAGGTTCAGCTTAGTCACACACCCAAAACTAAGAGATACTGGCAGCTTCCTAGCTGCGGTTTTTGTGAACAGACAGGTTGAGACTCCCTTTGATGTTGGCAGAATATATTCTATTCTACTGATTGCTCAACATTTTCCAAATGTAAGCGTATCTAAACCCAAACACAAAAACTCACCATTTCTTCCATGTGGTGGCAGCATTTGTTTTCTTTTTTGTACCTGGTGATCCTTCAAATCACAATCTTTCATTTCAGGGGTGGCTATACTCACTCCTCCACTGTATCTATGGAAGGAACTTTGGTTGCCGCTCAGGCTGGACTTCAAACATATCTGTCTCTGTTCATATCCATTACAAGGGAATTGATAGGATTAGTAGTTTATACAAGATTTTTTTCTACTTACAGGTGTAACGGGGTTTTGAGGGCGCCCCCTAGTGTCCTTGGGGTCCCTGAACCTAGTTAACTCACTATGCCTGACAGGCGGATCCTGAGCCTCCGCTATCTGGGAGCTGGGGTACATGTCTGCGGCAGTGCCTCCACCCAGTGGGGCATCCGGGGTAAGGAAGTGGGGTCCCACTGGGAACATACTTGGTGCAATGAGACTGACACAGCCTAACTGGAACTAACTTTATATAGTAAGTAGCAAATGAACCAACATACTGTACATGGGAAAATACAATAGAGTAACACAGATAACAATGCAATGTGGATTTTCCTCACCCACCCACCAGCACACCTGTGTCCCACCCCCTTATCTTCGCCCTAGTGGCCGTTGGTGCACATAGGAGAGTTGGGGCCCTTATAAGTCCTGTTCCACAGAGTCATTGAAGCAGCCTGAGCTGTGCAATGTCCACTCTGGACTTCAGAGTCTTTACTGTGAGTGAGGCAACAGGTGCCCTGCGGTGATACAGGGACAGGCTTGGCTTACCCTCACAATGCAATTAACCAGGTCAGTCCGCTGCAGTCTCCTCTCACTGGATTCACCAGACGTCTGGACTCAGTGCTTGTCTTTGCCAGCGGTCCCTCTCTCAGCTGGTGTGGTCTTGGGTGAAGCAAGTTCTCTCAGCAGGATTCTATCTCTGTGCTGCAGTCTCTCCCAGCTAGTAGCATGTCCTTTCTCTGGCTGAGCAATGAGGTAACCTCTAGAAGTCCTCCAGGACCTGCAATGATGTCACAACCATGTGACTGAAAAAGCAGCAAGTCCTGTGATCAATGCTCAATGTTTTATTAACAGCATACCGAGTCCATCTGCCATCTACTGGGCATTTCAGATAATACAGCCTGTGTAACTCCACAGGGTTACATGCTCCCCCTTGAAAAATACTTGCCTTCCACTGGCAAGTCCTAGCCAGGGGGCTTAACAAAAATTAAACAGAAAAAGGTTTAGCATACATACAGTACAGTTAGCACAGTAACATCCTAGCTAGCTAGTTATCTAGGGTAAAGAGTCACTAACATTTACCACTTCAGCTAGTGCATGTAGGAAAGTTGCCATTTTAGATGCCGCTTGTGTCAGCAGGGCATAACTGGGCTCTCCTATATTATCATAAACTAGGGCCCTAGGGGGTTGCCGCACTCTGGTGCTGTGTCTCAGTTCTCGCTGTGGGAGAGGATCTTGGGACATCAACTGTGGAACTTCGACTCCTGCCCTCGAACTAGAGTCTCTAAGGGAAGTTCCAGGCACAAAACATGGACTTTCTGGATTCAACCTTGGAGAACTTTGTGAAACCAACAGGAGTTAAAGGAGGCAATTGCTGTTTTTCTTCAGCGGGTGATGACCACCACTGATCCTCTGCACTGGGAGTTCCCGGGGTCTTCTCTGCCCCATTTCCAGGACTCTCTGCTGGGTTTTCCCTCAGTTCTTCACTACTCTCCTCCTCTTCATCAGCATACACAACTGGAAGCAGATGGTTTCTATGCCAAGCCTTTATTCGGCCCTCCGGGCCCCTAATGTTGTACACTGGCAGCCCTTCCAGTTTGGACACAACCTCAAACAGGGTATCTTTCCATCTGTCAGCCAGTTTGTGTTTTCCAGGCACACCTAGATTCCGAAGAACTTTATCCCCTGCTTGAATCTCCCGATATCTCACCGTAGCATCATACCTTCTTTTGTTCCGTTCTTCCATTTTTGCTGCAGCTTGGGTGGCCAACTCATAGGCCCGATGAAGGTTTTGTTTGAGGTTCCTCACATATTGAAAGTGTGAAGTTGAATCTGTTCCATCAGGAGACACTCCCAAACGGACATCTATTGGCAATCGAGCTTCTCTTCCGAACATTAGGAAATAGGGTGAGAACCCTGTAGATTCATGCCTTGTACAGTTGTATGCGTGAACCATGGCTCCTTGATCAACTTGCTCTCAAAGTCTCTACCTTGATCAGAGTGTATCCAATTGGGTAGTCCATAGTGAATGAAATACTTCTGCCAAAGGACTTTGGCTACAGTCACAGCCTTTTGATCTTTAGTGGGGAAGGCTTGAGCATATCTGGTGAAATGGTCCGTTACCACCAGCACATTTCCAATTCCCGCTGTATCGTTCTCAATGCAGAGATAGTCCATGCACACAAGATCCATGGGTCCCGTACTTTTCAGATGACCCATAGGGGCAGCTCTCACAGGCAGGGTCTTCCTCTGGATACACCTCCTGCATGTCTGTACATGTTGCTCGACATGTTCCCTCATGCGAGGCCAATAGAACCGATCTTGTACTAGGCCATAGGTCTTGTCCACCCCGAGATGCCCATGTTGATCATGGAGAGCTCTCAGGACCATGCCACGGTATCTGTGCGGTAGTACCAATTGTTTTCTGTCAGGGTGATCATGATACTTCACGACCCTATAGAGTACTCCATCTTCGAGATGTAGTCGGCTCCATTCTCTTCGGTATAGTTCTCTTTGACTCACAGGTAGAGAAGTCAGCAATTTAGGATTCTTAGCCTTTATTGCTCTGATAACTATCCCAATATACCACTCCTGTGCTTGAGCCTTCCTCTTGTCTTCTGTGGTTATACTGGACCACTGTTGAAGCATGACTAGAGCATGGAACACCTCAGGCACAGCTTCCGGAGAGTGGCTAATGGAGTCTATCCCTCTTAGCTCGGCAAATTCTTCTTGACTCTCGGCCACCACATACATCTGACAAAAGGCTCCTACCCCCGGCCCAGGGATCTCTTCCCACTCCTCTTCTTCTCGGTGAGGAGGGAGTCTAGGTCTGCGGGACAGGGCATCTGCGCTGACATTCTTGGGCCCAGGCTTGTACTTCAGGCTGAAACTGTAGCTTGACAAGGCAGCCAACCACCTATGTCCTGTGGCATCCAGCTTAGCTGTAGTCTGTATGTAGGTACGTGGATTGTTGTCAGTCCTTACTTCGAATGTTGCTCCATACAAATAGTCATGCAGCTTAATCAACGATGGCCCACTTGAGTGCCAGAAATTCCAATTTATGAACTGGATAGTTCTTCTCTGTACCTGTAAGACTTCTACTTATGTAAGCCACCGGCCTCAATCCTTCTGGATAACTTTGGTGCAGTACTCCCCCTAGGCCTTCCATACTGGCATCCACATGGAGGATATATGGTTTCTCAGGGTCTGCATAGGCTTAGACAGGAGCTTCTGTAAGTCTCTTCTTCAATGTCAGAAAGGCGTCTTCACATTCTGAAGTCCATTTCTCTCCAAAGGGGTCTTTAGTATATGGTGCCTTAGCACCCCTTACGTCAGAGGTAATCTTCAGCAGGTCATGTAACTCTCGAGCAATCTTTGAGTAGTCTCTCACTAAACTTCGGTAGTAACCACAGAATCCGAGAAAGGACCGCAACTCACTGATGTAATGTGGTCTTGGCCAATTCAGCACTGCTTCAATTTTAGCAGGATCTGTGGCTACTCCTTCAACGGAGACTATGTGCCCCACATAAGTGACAGAGTTTTGGGCTAATCGGCATTTGTCCACTGATAGCTTCAGGCCTTCAGCTTGAAGTCGATCCAACACCTTTAGCAACCTTTGTTCATGCTCCTCTGGCATCTTCCCGAAAACAATTAGGTCATCTAGATACACTAGACACTCTTTGGGATTCATATCCCCCACAGTTTTCTCCATTAGCCTCTGAAAAGTAGCAGGAGCTCCTGTGACTCCCTGTGGCATTCTGGTAAACTGGAAGAACCCCAAAGGGCAGATGAAAGCTGTCTTTTCTTGATCCTCCTTCTTCATGGGTACCTGATAATATCCAGACCTCAAGTCAAGCACACTGAACCACTGGCTGCCAGATAGGGCGTTCAGGAGATCCTCAATCCTGGGCAAAGTGTACTGATCTGGCACAGTCCTCTTGTTCAGAGTACGGTAGTCCACACATAGCTGAACTGAACCATTCTTTTTCCTCACTACCACAATAGGTGAGTCATAGGGGCTCTGGGACTCTGTGATGATGCCTGCTCCTTCCATCTGCTGGAGTATGTCCCGGACATCTTCCACATCTCGAGGGGGTATTCTTCTTGACCTTTCTCTGAAAGGAGTAGAATCAGCAAGTCTTATAGCATGGGTGGCACTCTTAGAACACCCCACGTCCATCTCTGCTCTGGAGAACACTCCCTCTCGGGTGGCCAGATTTGAACGAAGGCTGTCTTTCCACTGCTGTGGTAGAGGAGAATCTTCTAGATCAAAATCTAAAGGTGTTTTCACATGATCCTTCTGTTCTGCACTCACAGACATGATGGACAAAACTTGATCTAAAAGGTGTATCACACCAATCTTCTGATGACGATCAATCCGGATTTCTGTGGGGGTTAAATTCTGTACCATCACAGGAAAGCTCCGACACCACCTTTTTCGCCAATCTTTTACCTCAGGTATGAGAGTCCAGCCCTTCTTCTGATCCTCTTCAGGCAGAGACTCGATAAGGTATTGTCCAGTTCCCCCCAACATTTCATGGTGCATTGAGGCTATGGCTCGTAAAGTTTTGGTCTCACCAGGCTTCACAAATGCAGGTTCTGTTCCTGAATAGTGGCACAACCCTGGTTTTGTTTCAAGGGCTAGTCGTTGACACTCTTTTCCTAGGACAGGGCTGACCTCCATCAATCGGTCTAAGGAGACATCTCCCACTTCTGTCAGATAGGCCCTGAATACATCCTGTACCATCTTTGCATTAGTACCCAATATTATTGGGGCACACACTTTCTTGGCTGCAGGGCATATCAAAGCTTCCAGCTCCATAGGACATATCATCCCGGTGTTTAACTGGGGAATAGTTATGGTCACTTTTATGCATCCCTCCACAGGTTGAGCTTGAGACCCAACGCCCCATAGCTGAAACTCTCCTGCAGGTTCCATAGGAATGTGTTTCAAATGACGTTCATAGAAGTCTCTGTAGATAACGGTGACTTGAGAACCTGTATCTAGCAATGCAGAAGCATGAATTCCTTCTACTTGCACGTGTATCAAAGATTTAGGCCCAATCTTGGCCCCAACAGATAGACTATATGTAGGCTGGGTCTTCCTTCGCTTGTAAGACCTGGTCATTTGAGTCTGCTCGAGCTCGGTTGCCAGCACCTCCACATCCACCTCCATGGAATTCACAGGGCACTCCCGCTGAAAATGCCCTGACTTTCCACATTTAAAGCAGTCCCCTCGGCGGGGTGAATCCTCAGGAAACAGCTTTTTCTGAGTCTTCCTGTGTTGCCCCCCACTTTCAGGGGGAGGATCTGCTCTCTCTGGTGGTGATTTGCATAAGAGCTCCAATTCAGCCACCTTCTTCCTAAGAGCTGACAGTTCTGTATCCTCTTTCTCCTTCTGTAGGGGTGGACACGTCTGGTCTTCCAATCTCCTGGCTGTATTTATCAATGTGGAATAAGGCAGAACTTTATCATCCAACTTGGCTCTCAGCAGAATCATAACTGGATTATTGGTCAAACCACCTCTCTAAATTTGCTTAGATAGCCGAGCATCCAACTCAGAGGCATTCCTTTATGGAATAACTTTCCTAGCGATAGCTGTAACCGGTTGATATAGTCAGTGGCTTTTTCATGCTCCTTCTGCTTAGTGGCTAGGAACTTAACCAGGAACGCAAACCAATCAAAATATGCTTATTGCGATTTTTTTTTTACCAAAAATATGTAGCAGAAAACAAATTGGCCTAAAATGTTAAAACATTTAGATTTTTACCTTTTTTTTTGAGAATTTCATATAAAAAATGTGAAAAATATTGTTATTTTTTCCAAATTGTCGCTCTTTTATTGTTTATAGGGCAAAAAATAAGAATCGCACAGGTGATCAAATACCACCAAAAGAAATCTCTGTTTGTGGAAAAAACAGGACGTTAATTTTGTTTAGGTACAGCGTCAAACGACTGCGCAATTGTCCGTTAAGGTCACGCAGTGCCGAATCGCAAAATAGGCCCTGATCTTTAAGCAGCCAAATCCTCGGGGGCTTAAGTGGTTAATGCCAGAGGCCTCCGCATGGCATTCCTTGCCATTGACCTTCATCTCCCCAAAGGAAAGAATGTCCACATGTAAAAGTAGTTTTGCTGCACTTTACTTGTGGAATTCAGGAAATGGCACAACAATCACATCACTAGGACCTACATTCCAGAGTCATTGATATAACACAGTCAATCACATTTAGTGGACGTTCCACAGTAGTCACATGTGAAAGCATATGCAGCACCTCAGGAGCCGTCTCTCTTACAGTCTCTTTTCTACCCAGGGTCATTAGTGCTCACAGGACTGTGCTCTTTGTAGTCGCCTCCACTCTAGTTACACCTCTCTGAGGCCCTCCAGGGAAGCAGACTCATGCAGAGAACGCTTAGTCTGTCCTAAAAAGCAATCAGCCCTAGCCCCCACTTCCATAAAGGACAGAAAGACTGTCTTTTCCAGAGTGCAGGTTTTCCTCCCAGCCTCCTGCCCTGTCCAGGGCCTTATTGTGCTGGTTGCATCCACCTAGGTGTGGGGTGTTTAGCTCCCATTCCCCTAGTGCTGCTAGGGCCCCTCACAACCTGGCTTATAACTGGGCTCTGACTTACCCATGACATCACTGCAGGAGGGCTCTACCTTAAAGGTTAAAGCATCTGGTGATCATATCTGCTGTAACCAGATGTTATTTTGGCACAGAGCCCCCTAATGGCAAAGTAGATAACTGCACCTGCCAACATGTTGAAAATTACCTTAGCCTGAAAACATAAAACAAATGTAGCCACTACAGCTAAGAACTGGTCAATTGCAAAATATTACTTTTCAGTTCTTGGGTTTACCTATCATTTAAATTAATTGCGAAAACAAACAGTTCATGATTTTAGGAAATTATTACAGTGGGTAGAAGGAAAGAAATTTGGACTAAAGAATGGGGAATGGCAAAGACCATACAAGTAAAAGGCTATGTACAAGGCATTAATGCATTCTGGAAATGCATGCATTGTGCTTTACAGCATATACAAGGGTTATACCGAAAGTAATGCAAAAGTGGCCATAACTTTTTTTATTAACTTACATAGGTTGTTCAAATTTCACATAATGGTAGAGTAACTCTTCCTCTATAATACCTATTCTTCTTCTTTTTCTTCTTTTCATTGCAGGTAAATAATGGATTCCAAGCTGAATCAATGTGCCATCATTGAGTATTCTTGATGAAGAAGGGGTACCGGCTGTCCGACATCCACAGAAGGCTACTGAATGTTTATGAAGATGACACCATTTAAACTTTGTCACCCATCTGTGGACATTGCTCTTGTCAATGGTGTCCTCTCCATAAACATTCTCTCGCTTTCTGTGGATGTCGGACAGCCTGCACCTCTCCTTCTTCAGGAACCTAATGACTACATGTTGCCTCTGCTCTGAATCTATTATTTACCTGCAAAGAAAAAGAATAAGCATTACAATAGAAGAAGAGTAACTCTACCAACATGTAAAATTTTAACAACCTATGTAAGTTATGCCCACTTTTACATTACTTTCGTTACAGCCCTAATATAAACCCAATCACTAAATCTCATATAAGATGTATCATGTTAACATAACTTAAATTAAATCTAAAGCATTCTTTAAAATATTACCCAGTGATAATGCCATAAAAGTTCTTGTTCCGCAGCACTGAGATGCAACAAAGGATAAAAAAAAGGTAAAAACAAGTAGATGATTTTTTAAATGCCATTGTTTACAACACAAAGAGGGAGATTTACTAAAACTGGTGCAAACGGAGTCTGGTGCAGCTGTGGATAGAAACCAATCAGCTTCTAACTTCAGATTGTTCAGTTAAAGAGTAGGGATGATCGAACGGTTCGGGTCGACCATCGGTTCGACCCGAACATTGGCTGTTCGAAATTTGGCCGAATTCTGAACTTTTCGCGGTAAAAGTTCGGAATTCAGCAACCAGAACCGCCCAAAATGCAATGGGACAGGAACTGGGCTTTAAAAGCCGGTGATTGGACCAGAAACATCAGTAAAAGCCAATTGAGGGGGCAGGAGTCTGCTAGGAATGTGATTGGAGTGACTAGGGGGTCCAGAGGCCAATCAGTAGTGAATACGCCCCCCAGTATATAACATAGCCCCGCCAAATCTCTAGCACTGTAATAGAGAGGCTGTGGAAGAGAGTGGAAGCATTTCTGTTATTCCTGCTGCTCCAGTGTCATTTAGCAATTATTAGTGTGAGGAAAGGGATATGCAGTGTAGTTAGGGTACTATATACCACTATAGTTAGATTCAATAATCTAGTTTCTGTAGGGAAAGTGTTAAGTGTCAGGGTGACCGTAATGTAGTTTAGGGTGAACTGACTCTGACTGCTATGCCAGGGTGACCGAACTCATCCATGTCAGGGTGACCGCCAGAGAAAAAAGATAATTTTTCTTAGAATTTTTAGTAGAGCAGGGATGGGGTTCCGCTCCTTTCACACCTGGGCGTTTTTGTTTCAGGAGTTTATTGGACTTTTTTGTGGACGTCTTTGGAGGCAGGCATGACATTTGAAAATTCTAAGAAAAATTATCTTTTTTTCTGGTTCTGGTCCAGAACCAGAAAAAAAGATAATTTTTCTCAGAATTTTTAGTAGCACAGGGATGGGGTTCCGCTCCTTTCACACCTGGGCGTTTTTGTTGCAGGCGTTTATTGGGCATTTTTTGGGCGTCTTTGAAAGCAAGCATGACATCTGAACTTCTGTATAGGGGTATATATACCA
This sequence comes from Pelophylax lessonae, assembly GCF_965119305.1. NCBI lineage: Eukaryota > Metazoa > Chordata > Amphibia > Anura > Ranidae > Pelophylax > Pelophylax lessonae. The sequence goes on along the minus strand of NC_138770.1, from coordinate 642,092,983 downwards.
CAGGCGTCACGAGCCGGGTGCGGGGGGGGCGGGCCGCACCAGGGTGTCCATCGAGGGGGGGTGACACCCAGTGTAAAGTAAAAAGGCTGCCAGACAGTAAAAAAAAACAGCCTGTCTCAGCCTGTGTCTGTGACACTTGCAGTTCCGGAGCCTGCCTGACGAGTCTCCACTGATCTTTCTGAGTGCTTCTGATGCTTCTTGCACCCTCCCCCTTCTCCAGCGCGCCTTATTTGATCTAAACAGGAAGAGATGCCGGGAGGGGGGAGAAGTGCAGTCTGCAGGGGAGGACGGACTTGTTTAGCCTAGCACTAAGGTAAGCTGCTAGCTAAACTAGGCAATAAACATGTCATGTCCGTAGCTTGTTGTCTAGAGGGAGGAGGAGGAGGGAGGGGGGAGAGAATGGGCTCTCTCTAGCAGGCTGCTGTCTGTGTTTTTTTTTTTTTTTTTTTGTGTGAGATCTACTCTGCTTCTGAAGGGTGGATATTTTCTACATTCTACCCCAGTGTCTAATACACCTCCCTAGAATCCCTATCCCTTACCTGCTCATCAGTCCAGTTCAGGCACAGACTCCTCTCCTGCATTACCACCTCATGTCTGTGGCACTACAAATCCAAGCATGCCAGGAGAGGGGAGGCAGCAGCAGACAGATCAGGCTGATTTTCAGATTAAATTTGCATAGTGTATATGTACTGTATACTGTATGATCATTATTTATTTATTGTGCTTGGTGGTCTTAAGGTGCTTACCATTCATATACCTATCAGAGTAAGTAGAGAGCACATTTGCAGTGGAAGTGCTCTGGAGCATTTTTATTAGTGTAAAATGGAAAGACAGAGACAGAGTGGTGGAGTGATGGGGGAGGAAGATGGACAGAGAGATGGAAAGAGTGAGGAGTGAGTAAGGGATGGAGGTATAGATTGGGTGACAGATAGAGGAAGGGATGGAGGGATGGTAAGAGACACAGAGAAATGGAACAATGGAGCAAAGGATATAGGGATGGGGTGATGGAGGGATGGAGGGATGGAGTTATGGAAAGACAGTGAGAGACAGACAGAATAATAGGATAAAAGTGATGGAGGGTAGAAAAGGGGGAGGGATATATAGGGCACAAGGATTTTTGGATGGACAGTATGATGGAGAGATGGAGCAAGGGGCAGACAAATGAAGCAAGGGACGGATGGACCAAGAGATAAAACGATGGAGTTATGGAAAAATGAAAATAATGGAGGGTGAAGTGGTGGGAGGGAAGGTTGGATGGACAGGGGGTGATGGAGACAGGAGGTGATGGAGACAGGGGGTGATGGAGGGATGGAGACAGGGGGTGATGGAGGGATGGAGACAGGGGGTGATGGAGGGTTGGAGACAGGGGGTGATGGAGAGATGCAGACAGGGGGTGATGGAGAGATGCAGACAGGGGGTGATGGAGGGATGGAGACAGGGGGTGATGGAGGGATGGAGACAGGGGGTGATGGAGGGATGGAGACAGGGGGTGATGGAGGGATGGAGACAGGGGGTGATGGAGGGTTGGAGACAGGGGGTGATGGAGGGTTGGAGACAGGGGGTGATGGAGGGTTGGAGACAGGGGGTGATGGAGAGATGCAGACAGGGGGGTGATGGAGAGATGCAGACAGGGGGTGATGGAGAGATGCAGACAGGGGGTGATGGAGAGATGCAGACAGGGGGTGATGGAGAGATGCAGACAGGGGGTGATGGAGAGATGCAGACAGGGGGTGATGGAGAGATGCAGACAGGGGGTGATGGAGTGATGCAGACAGGGGGTGATGGAGTGATGGAAACGGGGGGATGGAGTCAGAAGATGATGGAGGGATGGAAACAGGAGGTGATGGGGGATGGAGTGATGGAGACAGGAGGTGATGGCGTCAGAAGATGATGGAGACAGGAGGTGATGGAGGGATGGAGTGATGGAGACAGACAGGCGGTCCTTAGAATTGGGGACATAATATTTGGGTGATCCTGGTGGCTTCCAGGGATTTCCCCCCACTTTCTGTGATGGCTATGGAACAGAAATTAAGGGGAAATCTCTCCATTTTGACATAGGTGACAAAATCTGATGGGTTATAATCTAATCTGGCTTACTATATCAAAAATAACATAAGAAATATGTTATTTTACCTTAATGTCTATCTTAAACCACATTGCTAATTGCATATTGTACTTGTTTGTAGCTTATGCACTGAAATTTGCAATAAACCTGTCATTTTGTAACTTTTGGAAAATGCCAGTAAAAACTTGGCTGTGCCAGTAAATTTTGAGTGTCGTGTCAGTGAATTTCAGTCTGGTAGGTTGGCAACACTGGTGACACCAGTGTACCTGAGGCGGGAGCCGAAGCTGCCAGTCTGTGGCCCCACCACTCGCTGCCTCTGTGTCTCGCGGCCGCCGAAATTGCAGTGTGTTATAATCTATTCAGACCAGCAGCCTCCTCCAGCAGTGTTTGTCACGAACAGATGGTGGGTGTGTTACCTGACCCCACCTCCTCGGCTTGGCTCCTCCTGTGTACTGTACATTGCTGGGGTCCTGGGAGCAGGCAAACGAGACGAGCGGCAAAGGTCTGGAGTGGCCATCAGTGCCATAAAAAAAACATTATTAAAAGGGGTTGGGGTGACACCATGAGTTACCGCACCGGGTGACACCAACCCTAGTGACGCCACTGATATATACTGACATAATTTCAGTAGCGCAGGGATGGGGTTCTGCTCCTTTCACACCTATATGTGTGTATGTGTATATATATATGTGTGTGTGTGTGTGTGTGTGTGTATATATACCCCCATACAGAAGTTCCATGCCTGCCTCCAAAGACGCCCAAAAAATGCCCAATAAACGCCTGAAACAAAAACGCCCAGGTGTGAAAGGAGCGGAAGCCCATTGCTGCGCTACTAAAAATTCTAAGAAAAATTATCTTGTTTTTCTGGTTCTGGACATGCTACAGAGCTGAAACTTCACAGGTACACTTTTTAGACCCCCCCAGACACTAAATCCAAAGAAATCTTTTTTTTTTTTCAATAATTTTTTCAATAATTGGCTCTCTATCAAAAACGACAATTTTTAAGAACTTTTTTTTGCCTGATTCATAGTCCCTGGGGCATGACCCAGAACCCTAGGCACTTTTTAGGGGCATTTATTGGGTTTTAGGGCTTCAAAATTGTTTTTTGATTACCGAATTTCGGGTCCCATTGATTTCAATGGGGTTCTGGAATCCGGACCCGAACTTTCAGGAAGTTCGGGGCTTCTGGCCGAACCGAACTTTTCAAAAGTCCAATCATCCCTATTAAAGAGGTTGTAAACCCCCCTTAAAGACTTTTGCCTATAGATAAGCTTATAATAAGGTAGTGTAAATATCTCCTAAAATTGCGCCGTTTAGGAGACATTTACATTGCATGCAGCTGATGACATCATTGGCGCATGCGCTGTGAAAGAACGGCCACCCATGCCCTTCCTTCAGAGCCCTGTGCCGTGAATGGCGGCTCCCACACGCGTGTATGGGAGTGATGTCATTGTGCCTCCGGAGAATCAGATGGCCGGAGGACGCAAACCTTGTTCACATTGACTGCGGCTTTGAAATAGTGTGATTTCCTCTGAAATCGCACAATTTCAAAACCGCATGTCAGAATGACTTCAAGTGCAACTTGGAAGATATCTGTGTGGCTTTAAACACAGATGTCTATCCAAGTCACATTCAAAATAACCAAACCAAATGCAGGAACTACTTTTTCAAATTGGTGCGGCACTGCAAAGTTGGCATCGCACCGATTTAAACAGAGCAATTGCCGGCAATAGACTGTGGCTTATCATGCGATTTGTCCTGTCAAATCGCATGAAAAGTCACTCCAATGTAAACGGCTGTTAAAACCTGGAAGATAATTGGTTTCTATGCACCACTGATTCACACCAGATTCTGTGTGCACCAGTTTTAGTAAATGTCCCCCACAGTGCTTTAGCAAATTAATTGCATTTGGCTAGGGTTTGCCTCTACTTTGTATATATACACACTATGTGCTACTGCGCTTTGCCTGCACTTTACATATAGTTGTGTCATATTGCACTGCATTTTTCAATTAGCCCAAAAGAGTAATTTGGGAATAATTTCAGCTGATGACTCTTCAAGGTGATAGATTAGCAGAGAAACCTGGAATGCACTGCCTGAGTTGCTAAGTAAGTTGCCAAAACAGCACAAAGGGATTTGTTAACAGTAAACCTCATTAGTCCAATTACCAGCATGGAAAAATGAAGCTGATGATAACATGAACTGACGGTAATAAATACTCCTGCTATAACAGTAGAACCAGTGAAATGAAACACAGATGCTCCCTAAGGCCATAGACACGCAGATGTCTTAGAGAGAACAACTGGTGGCCTTGAACCTTCAGTATCCACCAACCTCCTTTATAATTTTGGCCAAAATCTAAATGCAATGAACATGCAGTAACAGGCTCATAACCTTTGCTGTTGAAAAATGGGTTGAAACCAGGATCAGGTATAGCCTACTCCTGAAGGCAGATGTACCAATTGTGCTCTTTGGAATTTGGAGATCCATTTGCCCTGGAGTTCAGTCCAGTGAATGTTGGGCTCCCCTCCTGCCATCACTCAGACCCAGGACATTCTTTCTCCCAGAGGAGGAGAGTAGTTGGAGAGTAGTTGGAGAGTAGTTGGAGAGTAGTAAGATGCCCCAACTGTACAGTGTCTTATGCCTCGTACACACGCATCGATTATTGGCCGGGAATTTACAGCCAACGTCCGATCAGCCCATTTTCGGCTTGTTAGTATGATGCTTTCGACAGCCGACTCCGACTTTTCGGCCGAATAAAATCTGGTGTGCAGGCTATAAAATATTTGTTGGCCGTCAACACAACGGCCGATTTTCCATCAGTCAGGACAGATTTCGGCAGACAAAAATCTGATGAGCAAGACTGGGCATGATCAGAGAAGAAAAAACACACATAAAGTAAACCAGCACATGACATCACTTCTGAAGTAGATTTTTGTTGGCTGAGAAAATTTGTGTGCAGTCTAGGCACATTCCAACCAACAAAACACAAGTCGGACGATCGGTCGGCCGATAATCGCTGCGTGTGTACGAGGCATAAGTGGTTAGTACTTTTGCCTGGCAGTACTAGGGTTGTTGGTTTGAATCCCAATCATGGCACTACCTGCAAAAAGTTTGCATGTTCTCCCTGTTCCTATGTGAGTTTGCTTCTGGTACTCTGGTTTCCTTCCACACGCCAAAGATATGCTGGTAGGTTAGTTGGCTCCTGTCTAAATTGGCCCTAGTATGTGTATGTATGAATGTGAGTTGGGGACCTTAGATTGTAAGCTCCTTGAGGGCAGGGACTGATGTGAATGCATAATACATACATTCTGTATGTAGAGCGCTGTGTAAATTGATGGCACTATATAAGTGCCTGAAATAAATAAATATCTGCACTCCTGGGGAGGAATCCAATTGATGTTGGGCACCAAGCCCTCCCTTTGTTTTTGGCCTGACCGACAATGGGACTTGCAGAATGCATCTCCCATTACCTCTCCTTCCATTTAGGAATGGATAAAAGGCGTTATTTGAGTATCACAGACTAAAGAGATTATGCAAGCATGAAGAATACTTTATGCTAGTCTGCACATTTAAAGATTTCACCCTTATTCCTGGAAAAATAAAAGACACATATGATAGGGATGTAACGATATCAAAATCTCACGGTACGATACAATTTCGATATTGACCTTACGGTACGATATTTATTGCGATATTGTGGAAAAGCTCATGGTATTGTTAAATAGCTCATGATAGTGTTTGTGATGATAATAGCGAAAAAATACCGACATTTATTCTGCTTTTGCCAGTCAACAAGCAATTTATTGTTGTATTTATGGATCCATGACAACATAAAACACTGATCACATAGTGCTTATAAAGTGCAAGTTGTAGTCAGGAACATCAATATCCTGTATAGTAATATTTGGTTGCATAACTGATTCTTCTGTGCAATGTTCAAGTTAAGAAGCAGCTAGAACAATTATAAACAAACAATAGGCAATTCCCTTTAAAGTGGAGTTCCACCCTATTTTTATACTTACCTCCATCTTCTCGCTCCGGGTCACCTGAAAAAGAAATGGATAATCGCATATTTTTTTTTTTTTTACTTACCTCGTAGCGAAGAAAATATACTTACCTTACTTCCTTCTTCCTCCTTCCTCGGCCGCGGCCCGTCGTCACTTCCTGGCTCTGCAATGATTCCTGGGAGCTGGACGTCATAGCTCCCAGGAATCATTGCGCCTACACCGGCCCCGACGTCAGTTCCGGGTCGCGCGCGTCATCCCCTTCTAAACAGCTTTTGGGCATGCCCAGAAGCTGTGGAGGGATGACGCGCGCGACCCGGAAGTGACGTCGGGGCCGGCGCAGAGCATCGTGGGACCAAATAAGGCGGAAGAAGACGCCGAAGTGGACGCGCTGGCTTCAAGCTGCCCACATCTGAGATGGCAGCGCTGGACAAGACGTTTGCAAGGTAAGTATTTGTCCTAACAGGTAAGTGCAACCCGGGACAGATCAGAGGCTAGCCATTGTGGAATGCACTAGCCCTGACTGTCCCGGGGGTATTAAAAAAAAAAAAAAAAAAAAATACAGGGTGGAACTCCGCTTTAAGTGCAAACAAAGATCAAGTTAAGTCAGGCAAGGCAAATAAAGGCAGCCTTTTAAAACTGGTATTTAGGAACATAACTTAAACTTAAATAAAATAGTCAGTCAGAAAGCCATTAAAAAAAACACTGACCTATCATTTAGCTTATGTTCACGTTTTTCATCAGAAAGATCAAAATATCTACATTGCAATAAAAAAAAAAAAACAGAGGCACCATCCCGGTACCGTGGTTTAGAGCCGACGGTTGGCTTTCCGTCGGTACCGACCGATGCGGCTCGGGAGCCGCTCGATCGGTACCCGGGGGGGCGGGAGGGGACGTCCCCCCCCTCCCGCCGCCTTCCGTGGCTTTGCCCGGGGCTCCCGTCCCACCGGGAGCCCCGAGCACCCAGCCGGCACGTCCGCTGGCTGGATGGAGTCCCGATGAATGCCGGAAACGGCATAGATCGGGGCTCCGATGACGTAACCCGGAGGCGGCGTCCATGACGTCACTTCCGGGTTACTGTGCTGCAAAAGGCGGCAAATTTGAAAAACGTCTGTATGCAAAAATGCCGTTTTCGGCGTTTTGCATACAGGGAAGTGTAGTGGAGGGGTCTAGGGTCTTTTAGACCCTCGATCCCTCCATAAAGTGTACCTGTCACTACATATTGGTGTCACAAGGGATGTTTACATTGATTGTGACAGCAATAAAAGTGATCAGATGTTTTTTTTTCTTTTAAACTTTAATAAAGTTAAAAAAATAAATAAAATAAATGGGAAAAAAAAAATTTAGCCGCCCCCGTCAGCTCGCGCACAAAAAAAAACGTATACGGAAGTCGAGCCGCAAATGAAATCGCTGTTCAAACCACACATGTGAGGTATCGCCGCGATCGCCAGAGCGTGAGCAATAATTAAAAAAAAAGAGCTACACTCTAACTCAAAACTGGTAACCGTTAAATAAATTTAAAGTGTCGCAGATTGAGATCTCTATTGACCGTAGTTTGTCACGATCCCACGGGGGGTGCGCAATTTTAAACCGTAACATGTTGGGTATCTATTTACTCGGCGTGACATGTTTTTTCACAATATACAAAAAAAATGGGCTAACTTTACTGTTTAGTATTTTTTAAAATTAGTGAAATGTGATTTTTCAAAAATGTTCCAAAAAAATGGCGCTTTAAAGACCGCTGCGCAAATACCGCGTGATAAAAAATATTACAATGACCGACATTTTATTCTCCAGAGTCTTTGCTAAAAAAATATATATAATGTTTGGGGGTTCTAAGTAGTTTTCTAGGAAAAAATACTGGTTTTAACGCGTGAACAAAAAGTGTCCGAAATAGGGCTGGGGCTTAAGTGGTTAAACTCTGGTCTATGTAGTTAACAATGATTTGTTCCGCGGGACTGTGTTTATTCCTCTTGCTTTTTGACGGACACCTGTCCTTTTAATATTGTAACCCAACCACGACGATATCGAGACACGACCACGACGATATCGAGACACGACCACGACGATATCGAGACACGACCACGACGATATCGAGACACGACCACGACGATATCGAGACGACCACGACGATACGATATCGCGATATCTTCGATATCGTTACATCCCTATATGACATACACCCATACACATCTAATTCTGTGGGACTGTGCTGGGATGTTAACAAAATACTTGGTTTCCCCAGGCCCAGAGTATGGAACTCGCCACACCAAAGTAGTCTTGGATGGGCGTATCCATATGATTTAAACCTTTTATTTTCAAAATAAAAAATAAGGTTGCTGTAACTGCTTAAAAAGTGTTAGCTGGAATTGGGCTTTGATTTGTTTGTCGTCTACATAAAGCCCGTATAAAGCCCGTTTATTACTAAAGTTGACTGTTGTAGGCACTCCTGTCATTATAATTTATTATTTATTGTAATTTATAAATTATAATTATAATAGTTCATTCCAACCCCTGTAACTGGCACTTTTTTTTTAGATAACTTGATCTACAGGTGACTGTAAATGCATATGATATAAAAAATGACATCCCTATAACAAGTACAATCATTGCATGTAATAACTTCATACAGTTAGACTACATTTTGCGTAAAAGTGGCCTTTTAGGATGCAATGTAGGTAGCGTTTTAAAGAACTGCTATGGAAAACCTTATGTGTGGGAAGTGCAATTTCATTACCTGATTGAAAATGTACCCAGCAATTGCAGATCGCTCATATTTCATAGTTTCAAAGCCACAAACAGACTTTAGCAGATGCCTGGAAGTCCCCTACCCTAAACTTTTCCGAAGTTAAAAGCCATATGCAGAGAACCCTCATAAACAAGAGTGCAGTACCTAATTATACTTTTGTAGTGACAACCATGGCTCAGCTAATCTCTGCTGTCATCAAAAACTTCCAGGTTGCTTCAACTTGAATTCCATCACCTTAAGGCCCCTTTCACACAGGCGGACCGTTCAGATCCGCCTGTCTGTTTTTTTGGCGGATCTGAACGAGAACGGACCGACGGACATCAATGTATTTCTATGTACAAACGGATGACAATGGATGATCATCAGTTAACATCCGTTTTCATCCGCTTCAGTCAATGTCCGTTTTTTTGAACGTATGAATGCCCTATTTTTCATCCGTCAAAAAAACGGATCGGACGAAAAACGGATGACAGCGGATGAAAAACGGATGACAACGGATGAAAAACGGATGACAACTGATGAAAAACAGATAACTGACGAAAAACTGATGAAAAACGGATAAAAACTGATGAAAAACGGATAACAACTGACAAAAAACGGATGAAAAACGGATAACAACTGACAAAAAACGGATGAAAAATGAATAACAACTGACGAAAAACGGATGAAAAACGGATGAAAAATGGATGGAAAACTGATACATTTTGACGTGACTGAACTGATGAACTGAACGGACCGTATGTGTGAAAGGGGCCTTAGGGCTCTTTCACACGGTCCGCCTCCGTAGCCGGATCCGTGTTGCTCAGCGGGGATCGATCCGCGATCCCCGCTGAGCCGGCGGATGACAGCTCCGTCTCCGCTTGCAGAGCGGAGAGGGAGGTGTCTCAGCCCCCGCTGCCCTCTATGGGGGATCGGATGAGAGAGGACCGCTTGTCCGTTCTCATCAGATCCGATCCGATCCGATTACTGAACGGATGGAAAAATAGGGTTTCCATCCGTCCAGATTTCACGCACAGGATCGGATGCGGATGGCAGCGGGTGTCAGCGGAGGTGTCTCCGCTGACATCCGCTGCCCCATAGAGCTGCATGGAGGATCCGATCAGATCCGCCTAAAAAACTGACAGGCGGATCTGATCGGATCGCCCGTGTGAAAGAGCCCTTAAGAAGTTTGGACTCCTTTTTTTATGCAATTAGGCATTCAATATTGTATTACAATAATTATATTTTTCTGCTTTTATTTAGGTTTTTATGTTGGATAGGTAGGGCCGAGCTCATTTAGATGTCCCCTTCTATAGTGAGGTTGATTTCAGACGGGGTTGTCACTTCCCTTTCTGTGATCCGTTGGTCCTCCTGGGGGGCGGGGGAGTGACGATCGTGTTGGGCAAGTTTGACACATTCGCTTAGTGGTAATCCATATGGCGCGTGCGCACCAATTCACGTCCGGATTATTTTGTGTGTTCACATGTGTGATCCAAGATGAGGCTTGGATATGGCCACCTGATACTCACATAGGGGAATCCAAGATGAGGCTTGGCGCACACTCTGATAATTGAGTGAGGCTTGGTGCATACATGAGAATCCAGAGTGAGGCTTGAAGCTCACTCTATACCGCCATGTTCATTACTAGGAATTATTTTCTCAGGATGGATGTGCCTGGGGGGGACAACAATTAAGGTAATTACTGTAAATGCTATAAATATATACAAGCAATGGCCAGCATGTCATCAGACCCCAGATGATGTCTTTGAAGATGAAACGCGTTTGGTTTTCCTATTATTCAGGCCATTGCACTCTAATCTTTTATGCTGGATGATGTTACTTACAAGCGCTTGTTATTCGGATTTGATGTACGTTTTTTACCCTCTTTATAAATATTGGGTGATACAGTTTGTGTTTGTGGTGTCTTTATCCTATGGTTCTACGTAACATTTGATACCACACTGCGAGGAGCAGATGCATCGCACTATCCTGTTTGGAAATAATTTGGAGTTATTCTAAACTTGGTTGACCCAGTACCTGTATGTAGTCCACATGTTCTGGTAAGCAGTGATTTCTATATGTGGTGTAGGTTTCACATTGAGGATTGAAGCACAGAAAGTGGCACGGTTTATTTCTACACTATTTCCTGCACTGAGGCTTACATTTTCAGTCTGTGAACTTTATTATTAATTTACCGGACTGCACTGTTTTTATCATCTTTTTATCATCTTTTCTGTGTATTTTTGTAGTTTTATTTGTACTTTTTTGCACAGTTTTTACATTGATATATTTGCACAACTTATCTACTGTATGTGATATTTGTTATTAGATTTGGTTTAGCACTACACTTTTCATTTTATATGTGGCAAATTAGGTTTATTTTGATAAATGTAAAGTTATGCACTTGGGGGCTAAGAATATGCATGTATTATACATGATAGGGGGGGTACAACTAGTGGAATTAATGGTGGAGAAGGATCTGGGTGTTCTGGTAGATTATAAGCTTAATAATGGCATGCAATGCCAAGCTGAGCAAAATCCTTTCATATTAAAAGAGGTATAGACAGCAGAGAGAGAGATATAATTTTGCCCCGGTACAAATCATTAGTAAGACCTAATCCGCAATATGCAGTTCAGTTTTGGGCACCAGTTCACAAAAAGAATTTGGGAGAAGTGCAGAGAAGGGCAACCAAACTGATAAGAGGCACGGAGGAGCTCAGCTATGAGGAAAGTTAAGAGGAACTGAAGACCTCCATCCAAACCTGTCTTCCGGGGGTGGAGCAGGCGGATGTGCTTGAGCTAAGCTTTGCTGTCTACCAGACCGGCACCCTCCATTGCTATATCAGCTTTCTGCCTCCCGCGATATCTACTGACTCACTTACCCAGCTTCAGCGCCTGCTATGGGCAAAAAAGACAGGCAGAAGTCAGCCTCAAAAATAGGGCCCTATTACCCATTTTCTAGCTGCAGAATCAGCAGGTCGGCCTCGAGTTAGATGATGCTTCACTCTCCCAACAAGGCTGCAGCTCCTCCTCCCATCACAGGCATCTAGCTCATCACAGCTTACCTGTTTCTTCAATGTGCTCAGAAGGAGACGGTGGATCTCCGCATAGATCTGATGTTACAGCACTGGTGAGTGGACTCCCAACAAAAACTGATCTAGCTCTGATGTTACACGGCTTAGAAAAGGTCATCAGAAAAGAGGTATCTGCAGACTGCAGTCTGCACGAACTTGAATCAGGTCCTGGGGCGCGTCGAGGAGTCAGAGCAGCATTTAGACTCTCAAGCTGCAGTAATAAGGGAGCTACAAGAACACACTAAACGCCTCCTAATAGCTCATAGGTTGGCTCTTTATAAGATGGAGGACCAAAAGAACCGTAGTAGACGCAATAATATCCGCGTACGAGGCCTCCCAGAAGCAATTAGTGAAGATGATCTTTCCACTATTATCAGGGGCATTTTCAATGGGATCTTAGGGAATGTAACTGACTACCCTTTCAAACAGGGTTGGGGAACCTACGTCCCGGGGGCGGCATGCGGCCCTCAAGGTCATTTGGTCCGGCCCCCCGTGCAGCTGAGTCTGTGTCTCTCAGCTGATCTGTCAGAACGGAGCCAATGCTTCCTGTATAGTACAGGCTCCGTTCTGACAGTCTGAGTGAGTCACAGGCGGAGTGTTATCAAATGCACTCCGCCTGTGACCAATACAGGAAACATCGCCTCTTCCTCCAGCTAGCCAGCATTTCCCGCCAGCAGCACATACAGCAGTACCAGCCAGAGCCAGCAGTACCAGCCAGAGCCAGCAGTACTCACAGCAGTATAAGCCAGAGCCAGCAGTACCAGCCAGAGTCAACAGTACCCACAACAGTACCAGCCAGGAGTACCTACAGCACAGTACCAGCCAGCAGTACCCACAGCAGTACCAGCCAGCAGTACCAGCCAGCAGTACCCACAGCACAGTACCAGCCAGCAGTACCAGCCTGAGCCAGCAGTACCCAAGGCAGTACCTACAGCACAGTACCAGCCTGAATCAGCAATACCCACAGCAGTACCAGCCTGAGCCAGAAGTACCAGCCAGCAGTACCCACAGCACAGTACAAGCCAGCAGTACCAGCCTGAGCCAGCAGTACCCACAGCAGTACCAGCCAGCTGTACCCACCAGCAGTACCAGCCAGCTATACCCACCAGCATTACCCGCCAGCAGTTATTTTCATAACTTACCACCACAAAGTCGACTGCGCTCCAGACTGACCGACGCAAACCTGGAAAACCAGTTGCAAGTAGCAACATCATCATTACCAGCTAACATCAATCACCTCACCAAAGAGAAGCAGTTGCAGCCATCACATTAGGGATGAGTTAAATGTTTGACCAAATATAACAACAGGCACATTTTTAAGTTGATAATTTTGTACGGCCCCCGAATGATTTTATAAATACCCAAATGGCCCTTGGCAGAAAAAAGGTTCCCCACCCCTGCTTTAAAACTAGATCGGGTCCATAGAGCTATGAGACCCCAAAATTTGTCTACAGATACCCCTCGAGATGCCATATGCCGTCTTCACTATTATGAAGAGAAAGAGCAGATTATGAGGACGTTGAGAGACCCTGAATTAAACCCTATTGTCTTTAATGGGGCATCTATTTCTTTTTTTCTGGATCTCGCCAAAGAGACACTCGATAGGCGTCGGGCCCTGCGCCCGTTACTGAACTGCTACGTTCTGCAAATATCACCTACAAGTTGCGTTTTCCTTCATGCCTAACAGCCCGGAAGAAAGGGGAAGGTTGCCATTTTACGTTTTCCCAAAGACCTGAGGAAATTTTATTTGGACTTAGACATTATATCGCCAAACCTTCTAGACTGGCAGGAAGACATTCCATCTTTTTCCTCCTTGGTAGATACCCAATAGCAAAAGGTCCCGAAGAAGAAAAAAATAGAAAATTCAGATACCTCTCCTTCTGGTGTTTAAATCTAATTGCAATGTTTGTAATGCTTGGGATTGCTTTTTCTCAGTTTTACCATAACTATTGTGTCCTGTCCTTTCCATCACATTTTGTGCGGACTAGGCAGGATATAAAGGTTGGTTGACTGTGGGGAATGACCAGTTTTTGTAAGGTGAAATCTACTGGGTAAAGTGAAGGAATAAATAAAAAAAATAATGTTTATTTTTTTTTGTCTCCCGCCCCCACAGGGTCATATAAGCCCCGTACACACGTACCGAATGTCGGCCGAATGATCGGCCGTCTTTTGTCCGGTGCTGTCCTGTCGGTTGAAAAGTGCTAAAGACTGCACACAAATTTTGTCGGCCAACAACAGCCGACTGCAGAAGTGATATCATGTGATGGTTAACTTTCCGTGTGTTTTTTCTTCTCTGAGCATGCCCAGTCTTGCTCATCTGCTGTTTGTCGGCCGAATTCTGTACTGACTGAGGAACAATCGGCCGTTCTGGTGTTGGCCAACAAAAATTTTAAAGCCTGCACACCAGATTCTGTTCGGCCGAAAAGTCGCAGTCGGTTGTCGGAAGCATCATACTAACAAGCCGACAAACGGCCGATCGGTCGGTGGCCGAATATTTACGGCCGACAATTGCTACGTGTGTACGGGCCTATAAGGTTGAAATCCCTCTGGGGACACCAGCCTATTTTGCTCACCGTGGTGTGTTGGGTTTTTTTTTTCCCGCCCCTATGGGGTCACTAGGTTGAAATCCTTTTGAGGACACCAACCTATTTTGCTCCCCATTGTGGGGTTCCTATTTTTTTTCCACCCCCTATGGGGTCACAAGGTTGAAATCCTTTTGGGGACACCAACCTATTTAGTTCCCCGTGGTGGGGTTTTTTTTTTCTCCTGCCCCCATGGGGTCATAAGGTTGAAATCCCTCAGGGGACACCAGCCTACTTTGATCGCCTCCTGCCCCCATGGGGTCATAAGGTTGAAATCCCTCAGGGGACACCAGCCTACTTTGATCGCCGTAGTGAGTTGGGTTTTTTTTTCCGCCCCCTATGAGGTCACAAGGTTGAAATCCTTTTGGGGACACCAACCTATTTTGTTTCCCATGCTGTTTTTTTTTCTTTTTTCAGCAAATATGTTGCAGGACGATGGCGTGTTTTTTCTGGGGGTGCCGGTGGGGGACACGGGGTTTGGTATGCATTATGAGGGCATTGGCTCTGTCTGCTCTACCACCGGTTTTCTTTTTGTATAGGGGGTCGCTCCATCTAGCTCTAGTCTTGTTCCAACACCACCAGATAGGTGGTGGAGGGTCTGGGCGACTGGGATCGACCCCCTATTTTTTGCATGGCAGTATTATGCCTGCATAGGCCTTTTTGGCAACTGTGGGCTAACGCCCTTTTATGTTTTTTTTTTTCTTTTTTTCTTTTTTTCCTTCCTCCCTCTTTCTTTTCCTTCCCCATTTTCCTCCCCCGCTTTCCCTTTCTCCTCATCCGGTGACCCCTATGGTAAACCATAGGCTATGGCAATATTCCTATGATCCGATACGGCTTTAGTGAATATAGTGACTCTTAATGTCCAAGGTCTCCATGCACCTGAGAAAAGACACTAGTTTTATCGAGATTTGGATCACCTTAAAGGTGAAGTGATCTTTCTTCAGGAGGCTCATCTCCAATATACTTCTAAAATCAAACTCTATTCGCCATCTTTCACTGTATGGTACTATGGACCCTCAGACATTCCCAAGGCTGAAGGTGTGGCAATAGGTTTTCATAGGAATGTGGCATTTATTTTAGAATCTTGCATGTCCGATAAGTTTGGTAGGTTTCTTTTTTTAAAAGGTAATATTGGCAATTTTCCTTGTACGTTTGCCAACATTTATGCACCCAACCATGACCAGGAAGGTTTTCTTTCGTCCACCTTGTCAAATCTGCGTGAGTTTGCATCCGGCTGTGTAATTCTTGCTGGAGACCTTAATCCTCCTTTGGAACCAAAGATTGATACATCTAAAGGTATTTCTTATATCTCATCTAGTCGTTTGTCTTATATTCGTAAATGTCTCCTTCAGGAACAACTAATGGACACATGGAGAATAATGCATCTGGGGGAACGGGATTATACCTGTTTTTCCCAAGTACATACCACCTATTCTAGATTAGACTAGATGTCAGACTGCCTCTCTAGAATGTACCAAGGGACTTCTCCCTTGTGTATTAGGGGGTGTGGTCAGTCCAGGACGATGTTTCATACTTGGTGGACCTGTCCTGAAGTTTGTAGATTTTGGGTGAGAGTTCATACCCTGATCTATACTGTGACTATGGTGAAAATAGTAAAAAAAAAAATAGTGGCTCTGCTTAATGAGCCAGTTTCAGATATCCCCAAACATACTCAGACCACTCAGACCCTCCTCTTGTTGCTTCTCCCCTCCCCCCACTATTTTTACTTATTTTCTTTCTCCTTCTTGATTCTATTTAGCTACTATGCTAATACTCCCATGTAGAGCATTTGGTGTATCTATGACCTGCGCCATCTTGCCGGTGGGTTGTGGGAATATTGAGATACTATCTTCTTTTGAGTCCCCTGCATGGGCTTATGGTAGGGTACTTTTTAGATATGTTGAGATTTTACTCTTCAACTTCATCTCTTATTTAGGCTAAAGATGCCTTGGCGTAACATTTTCCTATCTTTACTTTGTCATTGGTATTTTGCTATATCCTACACTGTGGGACTTTATTACTTACTTATTGATATTGCAGTTTTCTTATGGTTTGTACATTCTTTTGAAAATGTTAATAAAAATATTGAAACAGAAGAGGCCTGGATTCTTTTCTAAATGCACATAATATAACTGGATACTAAGATTTATAGGTAAGGTAAGGCAAAGCCGGCAGCATAACACCAATTATGTTTTAGCTGTCTCAATTTGATTAGCACTGTAAGAGTTGCTTATACCACTCGTGAATTGGTTTTAGTAAAGGTTCTGTGAAACATAAATATTATTTTAGGGGTTCCTCTGTGGCAAAAAGGCTGAGAAAGGCTGGTCAATATGCTAAAAGTTGTCTCTCTTTCTCATCTCATGAAGTTGGGTGGAATATTAAATTGGTTTGGATTTGAGCCTGTTTTGGTCACTTAAACACTCGGTGAAAGAAATAAGCAGGTGATAATCTAAGACGGTCAGGCAGAAATCAGCAGAGACCTAATTATCATCAATGAGGAAGATGGAAGATTTTTCCTGAGTGAACACTTGTACAAATATAAGCTGATCAACGGATTATCCAGCAGCATTTTCGTACATTGCTTTCAGCCTAACAATGTTTTAAATCTTTCATATGACTTGTGTTATTGTTACAGCTAGCAGCTTTGGAAAAAGTATTTTCATTGTACAAAACTTACCAATTTTTTCTCAGCAAATTATTCAAACTGTTAATAATATTTGGCTCAATTTATAAAAATACCTGAAATGAGGACTTTCAATATTTCTGCAGCATAACTCATCAGGTTCAACTATGAAATAGAAAAAAACATTTGAAGAATTATTTTAAAGTGGTACTTCATTCTTCATTCTCATCAACATTGACAATTTTAGTCCTTACGCTGCTAGCAGTAGGTAATAGATATTAGGGTCCTATTTAAACTTTTTTTTTACATTTCTTCCGTCATTTCCTTGTTTTCATTCCTAGGCAAATGATGTCATACATCCCAGGAGTCTTCAGGAGGGGAGGAGGGGTTTTCTCAGCTATGCACACTCTCCAGTGATTTGTTAGCAAAATAAAGCATAACGGTATGGATAGATGGGGTTTGCTTTGAATATTAAGAATTAATAAAATAGAGTTTTTGATAAGTGGTGCTCAGATGTAGTGTAGTTTTGCTTTAAGAACCTATTAGGTTGCAAAATATAAATTAAGCCCTTAATTATTATCTAATCTTGTAGATGTTTAAAGCCTAAATGTAGCAATAAAAAACACAAAACTTGGCACAAGACATATAATTTCCAGTCAGTAGGATGTGTCCCTTGCGCTAATGTCTCTTCTGTTATGTGATAGCCTCCTCTGTTCATGTCCCCTCAACCCCACCCCAGGCAAGGGTTAATAGAACTGCGAGAGCTGTCACAGATTATCATCCAGAGAGTCCAATTATGCCCTGTGTTCCACAAAACTGGTATTACAGCTTCTATGAATAAAACAAAGTCTATGGATTAGGGACAGGTGGATGACTGATAGGTCCTCCCCCCCTTGTGCTTTTTTATTTTGGCTGCTCTTAGCCAAGTGAACTGAATCCTCCTCCTTTTTTATACAGAACTGTTGGCCTCCTGAAAAGTATGTCCATGAACAGTATAGTATGCAATTAATTCTTGGTCATGGCTCCTTTTGCATGAATTATTGCATCAATGCGGCGTGGCCTTGAGGCGATCAGCCTGTGGCACTGCTGAGGTGTTATGGAAGCCCAGGTTTCTTTGATAGCGGCTTTCAGCTCATCTGCATTGTTGGGTCTGGTATCTCTCATCTTCCTCCTGACAATACCCCACAGATTCTCTATGGGGTTTAGGTGAGGCGAGTTTGTTGGCTAATCAAGCACAGTGATACCAAGATCATTAAACCAGGAATTGGTACATTTGGCAGTGTGGGCAGGTGCCAAGTCCTGTTGGAAAATTAAATCAGCATCCCCATAAGGCTGGTCAGCAGAGGGAAGCATGAAGTTCTCTAGAATTACCTAGTAGAGGGCTGCGCTGACTTTGGACTTGATAAAACACAGTGGACCAACACCAGCAGATGACATGGCTCCCCAAATCATCACTGACTGTGGAAACTTCACACTGGACCTCATGCAACTTGGATTCTGTGCCTCTCCACTCTTCCTCCAGACTCTGGGACCTTGATTTTTTTTAAATTAAATGCAAAATTTTCCACAGTCCGTGATTTCATCTCCTAAATTCAAAATACTAACAACATCTTACAAAGCCATCCACATTTTAGCCCCCAGCTACATCACTAGTCTAGTCTCAAAATACCAACCTAATCGCTCTCTTCGTTCCTCGGAAAACCTCCTGCTCTCTAGCTCCCTCATCACCTCCTCCCACACTCCCCTCCAGGACTTTTCCAGAGCCTCTTCAATCCTATGGAACTCCTTACCCCAACCTGTCGGATTATCTCCTACTCTATTAGCTTTTAGACAATCCCTGAAAACCCTCCTCTTCAGAGAAGCCTATCCTACCCACACCTGACAACTGTACTTCAATTTTCTTCATTAGCTCATCCCCCACAGTTATTGCCTTTTGTTTCACTTGATTCTCCCTTCTAGAATGTAAGCTCTAACAAGCAGGGCCATCCAATTCCTCCTGTATTGAATTGTATTGTAACTGTATTGTCTTCCCTCATATTGTAAAGCGCTGCACAAACTGTTGGCGCTTTATAAATCTTGTATAATAATAACATTAATATTGGAGAGCAGCAATATGACCCAGGAACTCAAGTGCAGAGATCTAACCAGTAGGGTATCTCTCAGAGAGCTATAGATAATACTCTCTTCAGTACTCTCTCCAGTATCTACAAAATGCTTAACTGCCGACCTAAACTTTAGGTGTACCTCTCATTTTACAGAAAATTAGTGCATTATGCTATGCTGTTAACCCCCCTCCAATAAAGTACCAGTAAAACCAACATTTAGTTTAATAAAGTCTAAAAACAGGTCTGCATTAAATAAAACAATCCTTTACTCAACTTACACCCACTCAAGACTTAAGCCCCGTACACACGAGTCGAAATTCGGCCGGGAATTTTCATCCGACGACCGATCTGCCGATTTTCGGCTTGTTAGTATGATGCTTCCCACAACCGACTCCGACTTTTCGACCGAAAAAATCCTGGTGTGCAGGCTATATAATTTTTGTCGACCATCAAAATACGTCCGATTTTCGTCTCATTAGTACAGATTTCGATGGAGAAAAATCTTATGAGCAAGACTAGGCATGCTCAGAGATGAAAGAACACATACAAAGTAATCCAACATATGACATCACTTCTGAAGTAGAATTCTGTCATGCGGGAAAATTCGTGTGCAGTCTAGAGCACATTCCAACCAACAGACACCACTCTGGACAAAAGACAGACGACAGGTCGGCGGAAATTCGTTGCGTGTGTACGAGGCTTTAGTCTGGCTGCAGGTCTTGAAGCTAGCTGGGTTTGGGGGCTCATGTGAATGTTGTCACCCCCTGGAAGTGCCTTCAAGCCGAGACACAGATAGCCAGCCAGTCAGTGGCTATACCTAAACCCCCTTTTAGTCGGGGACATCTTTCACATGAGCTACTTAGCTGCAGCTGGAGCCAGAGGCTGGTGTTAGGTGAGTAACTAATACTACTCTAAAACACCTTGTGCTGAGTAGATGTTGGGTAGTATGGTACCTTACCTACTTATATTTAAAGAGAACCTGTCACGTTGTCAATTTAAAGCAAAGTGACAAGTTCTCTTGACAGAGACTCTCCTCCCCTTTTGCTCTCTGTTTATCTGCAGGAGTGCTGAGAAATATCCTCAGTTTCAAAGTATTGGGGGTCAAGTGATCTACTCCCCTTCCTTCCAAGATTCAGTGCTCAGGACTAAGCAGCCAATCATAAAAGTATGGTGGCAGGTCATTAATCCTGTTCTCTGACCCTGCCGAACAACGAGCTTACAGGGAGTTTAGATTAGAGAGTGGTGAGAAAGCAAAGTGAAGGTAGGTATAAATGGGTTGGAAAGCAGGTGGGTTAACCTATCAAGAGAACTTGCACATTGATCCATTGACATGCAGTTCTCAGGTATTTAGAAGAGGATTTTTTTCACATCAACACTAAATCTCATCATAAGCTCATGTTAAAAAGTGCCTGATGGAGGGCTGTCCTTCTTGCCCAGATAAATTACTCTTTTTCCCCCTTTAGTGTCTCTTTAAAAATGTCAGGGAATAAATTCTGCTGAACTCATTGCTTTTGATTAGCATAGGCACAGTTTGGTTATGTGAAGAAACAATATAGCTTCTGTGTTTCTCTGGCCATCTCCAGCTCTGTAAATTTAGAAACAAATCACGATGTTGGCCATGGTCAAGTGAATGAATAAGTGTATGCTTTAACACTGCTTTCTTTACTCAGTGATGAAAACGGTGATCATTGAGAGACCCTTTCTGACCCTTCTTGCCTCTGATACTTTATGGGTTTAAAAAACTACCAAACGTACCATCTATACTCATCTGTGCTTCTGGTCATAGTTACATAGTTTGGTTGAAAAAAGAAAAAAGTCCATCTAGTTCAACCAATAAAAGGGAAAGAAAAAATAATAAATCATACAATCCCATATACAGTATCTCACAAAAGTGAATACACCCCTCACATTTTTGTAAATATTTTATTTTACCTTTTCATGTGACAACACTTTGCTACAATGTAAAGTAGTGAGTGTACAGCTTGTATAACAGTGTCAATTTGCTGTCCCCTCAAAATAACTCAACACACAGCCATTAATATCTAAACCACTGGCAACAAAAGTGAGTACAGCCCTAAGTGAAAATGTCCAAATTGGGCCCAATTAGCCATTTTCCCTCCCCGGTGTAATGTGACTCATTAGTGTTACAAGGTCTCAGGTGTGAATGGGGAGCAGGTGTGTTACATTTCTTGTTTTCGCTCTCACTCTCTCATACTGGTCACTGGAAGTTCAACATGGCACCTCATGGCAAAGAACTCTCTCTACATAGATATGGCCTAGGCTATAAGAAGATTGCCAAGACCTTAAAACTGAGCTGCAGCACGGTGGCCAAGACCATAAAGTGGTTTAACAGGACAGGTTCCACTCAGAACAGGCCTCACCATGGTTGAAAGAAGTTGGGTGCACGTGCTCAGCATCATATCCAGAGGTTGTCTTTGGAAAATAGACATACAGTATCTCACAAAAGTGAGTACACCCCTAACATTTTTGTAAAAAATTTTTTATATCTTTTCATTAGACAACACTGAAGACATGACACTTTGCTACAATGTAAAGTAGTGAGTATAACAGTGTAATTTTGCTGTCCACCTCAAAATAACTCAACACACAGCCATTAATGTCTAAACCGCTGGCAACAAAAGTGAGTACACCCCTAAGTGGAAATTTCCAAATTGGGCCCAAAGTGTTAATATTTTGTGTGGCCACCATTATTTTCTACATGCTTCAGTATGTCACAGTATATGTTGGCATTCATGGTTCCCTCAATGAAATGTAGCTCCCCAGTGCCGGCAGCACTCATGCAGCCCCAGACGATGACAC
The DNA here is from genome assembly GCF_965119305.1 of Pelophylax lessonae. Taxonomy (NCBI): domain Eukaryota; kingdom Metazoa; phylum Chordata; class Amphibia; order Anura; family Ranidae; genus Pelophylax; species Pelophylax lessonae. The sequence continues at coordinate 642,070,979 of NC_138770.1, read as the reverse complement.
TCCCACCACTATGCTTGACTGTAAGCAATACACACTTGTCTTTGTATTCCTCATCTGGTTGCCGCCACACACGCTTGACACCATCTGAACCAAATAGGTTTATCTTGGTCTCATCAGACCAAAAGGCATGGTTCCAGTATTCCATGTCCTTAGTCTGCTTGTCTTCAGCAAACTGTTTGCAGGCTTTCTTGTGCATCATCTTTAGAAGAGACTTCTTTCTGGGACAACAGCCATGCAGACCAATTCGCAGCAATGCTGGCAGCACTCATACTATTTCCCAAAGACAACCTCTGGATATGATGCTGAGCATGTGCACTTAACGTCTTTGGGCGACCATGGCGAGGCCTGTTCTGAGAGGAACCTGTCCTGGTTAACCACTGTATGGTCTTGGCCACCGTGCTGCAGCTCAGTTTCAGGGTCTTGGCAATCTTCTTATAGCCTAGGCCATCTTTATGTAGAGCAACAATTCTTTTTTTCAGATCCTCAGAGAGTTCTTTGCCATGAGGTGTGATGTTGAACTTCCAGTGACCAGTATGAAAGCGTGAGAGGGATAACACCAAATTTAGCACACCTGCTCCCCATACACACCTGAGACCTTGCAACACTAAGCAGTCACATGACACTGGGAAGGGAAAATGGCTAATTTGGCCTAATTTAGACAGGAAGGCCTGTGGATGTGGTGTATCTGGACTTTGCAAAGGCATTTGACACAGTTCCCTACAAACGCTTACTGTACAAACTAAGGTACATAGGTTTGGACCATAGGGTGAGTACCTGGATAGAGAACTAGCTTCAGGGGTGAGTCTAGAGGGTGCTGATAAATAGGGAGTACTCAGATTGGGCGGGTGTGGAAAGAGGGGTCCCCCAAGGATCTGTCCTGGGACCAATCCTGTTAAATTTATTCATAAACTATCTAGAGGAGGGGATATCTAGTACAATCTCTGCATTTGCGGATGATACTAAACTAAGCAAGCCAATATCTTCTATGCGGGAAGTGGAAACCTTACAAGCGGACCTGAACAAAATAATGGGGTGGGCAACTACATGGCAGATGAGGTTTAATGTTGAAAAATGTAAGGTAATGCACTTGGGCGTCAGAAACATGAAAGCAAGCTACTTGCTAGGGGGGAACCTCTGGGTGAATCTAAGATGGAAAAGGACCTGGGGGTCCATGCAATGCCAAGCCGCTGCAAGCAAAGCCAACAGAATACTGGCATGTATAATAAAAGGGATTCACTCCAGAAATAAAGAGATTATTCTCCCACTTTACAAGACTCTGGTCCGGCCACATCTGGAGTATGCTGTCCAGTTCTGGGCACCGGTCCTCAGGAAGGATGTGCTAGAACTGGAGAGAGTCCAGAGAAGGGCAACAAAGATAATTAGGGGAATGAAGTACATCAGCTATGAGGAAAGACTACAAGCATTGAACTTATTCTCTCTGGCTAAGAGATGCATGAGAGGGGATATGATATCAATGTACAAATACTGTACTGGTGATGACCATAGCATAAGGAACAAACTTTTCAGAGAAAGGGAATACAATAAGACACGTGGCCACTCACTAAAACTAGAAAAAAAAACAGTTTAACCTTAAAATACGTAAGGGTATATTTACAAAAATGTGAGGGGCGTACTCACTTTTGTGAGATACTGTATGAGTGCTGCCAGCATTGCTGCAGAGGTTATAGGGGTGGGGGGGGGGGGGTCAGCCTGACAGTACTCAGACCCAGTGCCGTCTTTAAGGCAGGGCAAAAGGGGCAGCTGCCCCGGGCCCAGTCATTATTGTGGGGCCTAAAGCAGCTGCCCTTTGAGCCCGCACTGCCTGAGAATAGTTGATAAGAGGATTTGGGAAATGTTTGCCCAGGGTCCAATCAATAACAAAGACGGCCCTGCTCAGACCATACGCCACACACTGCATCAAATTGGTCTGTAAGGCTGCCATCCCAGAAGGAAGCCTCTTCTAAACATAATGTACAAGAAAGCCTGCAAACAGTTTGCTGAAGACAAGCTAAGGAAGACTGGAACCATGTCCTGTGGTCTGATGTGACCAAGATAAACTTATTTGGTTCAGATGGTGTCAAGCGTGTGGGGCTGCAACCAGGTGAGGAGTACAAAGACAAGTGTGTCTTGCCTACAGCCATGGTGGTGGGATTGTCATGGTCTGGGGCTGCATGAGTGCTGCTGGCACTGGGGAGCTACAGTTCATTGAGGAAACCATGAATGCCAACATGTACTGTGACATGCTGAAGCAGAGCATGATCCCCTCCCTTCAGAGACTGGTCCACAGGGCAGTATTCCAACATGATAAAGACCCTAAACACACATCCACGACGACCACTGCCTTGCTAAAGAAGCTGAGGGTAAAGGTGATGGACTGGCCAAGCATGTCTCCAGACCTAAACCCTATTAAGCATCTGTGGGGCATCCTCAAACAGAAGGTGGAGGAGCGCAAGGTCTCTAACATCCACCAGCTCCGTGATGTCGTCATGGAGGAGTGGAAGAGGGCTCCAGTGGTAACCTGTGAAGCTCTTGTGAACTCCATGCCCAAGAGGGTTAAGGCAGTGCTGGAAAATAAGGGTGGCCACACAAAATATTGACACTTTGGGCCCAATTTGGACCACTTAGGGGTGTACTCACTTTTGTTGCCAGCGGTTAAGACATTAATGGCTGTATGTTGAGTTATTTTGAGGAGACAGCAAATTTACACTGTTATACAAGCTGTACACTCACTACTTTACATTGTAGCAAAGTGTCATTTTTTAAGTGTTGTCGCATGAAAAGATATAATAAAATATTTACAAAAATGTGAGGGGTGTACTCACTTTTGTGAGATACTGTATATAAAATCCTTTACCAACAGTTGATCCAGAGGATTGAGTGGGATACTCCAACTGTTAACTATTCACAATGCTGGGGGCTTCTGACTTGAGAGTGCGGCAAGGCCGCTGCTTCATCCTGCCACTTGAACAAAGATGAGGTAAGTGTTTCCATTACATTTCTCTTCAGGGCACTCTCCTTGTACCCCCTTTCTCAATGGGCTAGCTGACACCCGTCCACTGACTCTACACTCCGGAGTGGTCCCCTTCCTGGGCAGACCCCTGGGCAAGTTTCTCTCTACTCATGGACACTGTTTTTCCAGATTCTGCTGTACCCCAACTCCTGTAGTCAGCTTCTCCTGGACCTCTGGGTTCAGTCTCACGCCCCCAGTACACCAAGCCTACTGCCTGTAACCACCACTAACTGTTGAAGAAGAGGAGGCAGCCGCCACACTCCTTCTGGGACCTGGCTTCCCACCCAAAGACCTCTACCTCATGTGCCCATTGCTTTTTATACCCTGTCCCATAATCCACCACTGTCTGTGCCAACCCACTGGGACAGTACCAAAAGCCTGAGTACCATTGGTCAGGTTTCCTCCAGTATCCAACATGTCTCCCCATTGGATCAGCTTGGGACACTCCCTGAGACCAAATGAATGCACACTGGGCACACTGAGTAGACCTGACCACAAATCCTGCTCCCTGATAAGCATAGTGCACATATGCTTTACCTGCTGCTCTTCTGATAAGCATACAGAGCCAAAACTACATTCCCTGACTAGCACCTAATTAGGAGGGTGCTACAAAAGCATGATTCAATTTGTTCTAGCAGGATAAAAAAATGTCTTCCTCATCCCCTGAGAGGCAATCTGATAGTCCCTGGATCAACTTTACCTATAAATGTTAGTATCCAGTTATATTATGTGCATTTACGAAATAATCCAGGCTTATGTCATAGGCATATGTCGGTGACAGAAGTCCAAGCAAGCAGGGCTGAGTGATAAGTGTAATCCGAATCAGTCCCAATCTGATAGGTAGATTCTGTCACCAAGAAAGTGAATACTGAAGCCACACGTCGCCCGAATCTATGTGTAATGAGAGGCTGCTTACCAGACCTCCAAAGCTTTGGAGCATGTATTGAACCCAGATGGAGGGACACAAAGACAACCGTCTGGTTTAGGCTGACTCCCAAACTGATAGGTAATTCCTCACACACAGCTCCCAAGCAATGATTGATAATCAGCATTCAAGGATGTAGAGTACCGTCATATGTGAGATATACAAGATCCAGACATAGTGAAGCCCCGTATGCAAGCAGGATATACTTTTATTATAAAAATATACTCACAGGCGATAAAATAAGGCAGTAAAATCAAATAGATCATCTGTTGGCCGCCGCGGCTTGGTAGCATACCAGCGTTATGTCCAGCCTGACATGTTTCATCCTATTGGATATTGTCATGCCTCATGCCTTTGTCTTACCACTGGAGTCTTATAGATGTATGCATCTTTGTGGTAAAAGAAATAAAACCTTAACTTATCGAACGTATGTTTCTCCTGTGATACACCAAAACAACTACTCTCGTTCCTGTGGGTGAAGATAAGCAAGCCACCAACCAAAGTTTAACTCTAGTCTATCTAATCTTTTGTGACTCTACAGTCAATACTCTACAGTCAATTGGGACCAGTAACCTATAAGCTGGAGGGTGGATCAACTTGGCATGTGAGCAGCTTAGTATCTGTTCAAGATCTATTGGCTCAGCAGGACACCACTTCTAACAGGTGTACTTGGGATGATGCATCTAGCTGTACCACATAGCCACAAATATCTGGAAGCCCGGACAACAACTCCCACTCTGGTATAAGGAACTTGGTGGAGTTCAGAACACACCACAACTTTACAGAGGCACCAGACTTAATGTACTTTATAATGTTATCTAATTTTGAAGTGTAACAGGGGATGTTGTGTATTTTTTAAGTTCTGCGTGTTGACATTTTAAGAAAATGTTAACACGCATGGCATTTCTGCTTTAACAGCTTTGAGCAACAGTAGGAGAATTTGGAGCAGGACGTCTGCGTGAATAATAAAAATGGTGATCCGTTAACAGTCCACCCTACTGGGACATAATGGCCTAAGCTGACTAAAAAGAGAAGTAAAGAATCAGTTTTTTTTAAGAATCATACTTACCGATGCTGCATCTGTCCCCCATCGGCTCTAAGACTAAGAACTAACCAATCAAACATTGCAGATCGCTCTGTTCTCACAGCTACCTGACCAGAGAGCTGGTGACTGTCATTCAACAGCTCTCTACTCTGCACCCTCTATGGAGGGGACAGGAGCCGCCTGCTCAGGCTTTCAGCAGCTCGCTAAGAGCCTGAGCCGGGTGCCGGTCCAGGCATGTGGGTGGATCCCGACCATATGGTCACGATCTTTTCTAAGTCTGGGCCAGCTATGTGACGTCAGCCGACAGCTGGATTTAGGCCGCTGTCTGCTAAAAAATGTGTCACAGGGATGCAGGACGAACTGCACTCCTGTGATCCAAACAAGCTTTGGCTGTACTTCTACTTTAATGGCAGCACCTAAAAAATCAATCACAATATATAATTTCCTTAGAGTGTCTGGAAAATGTAAAATACAAAAAATGCTCAAGGAAAAACAAGGAACTACATGGTGCAGTGTTTTCCAGTAGTTACATAGTAGGTAAGGTAAAAAAAAAGACAATAGTCCACCCAGTTTAACCTGTGTAGGTGTACATGTGTTGGTGTCGATAATTATTTCCCATATCCCTGTATATTGTGTTCTTTAAAGTGGAGTTACAGCTGTTTTTGTGTTTACAAAAAGTGTAGCTGCTGACTTTTAATAAACACACACTCACCTGTCCCAGGATCCAGCAATGCGGCCTTCCGAAGCCTCGCTCCTCTCCCTCTCCTCTCGGCTGCGCCGGCATTACTAGTGTGGGCACCCGGCTTTGACAGCTTACGTCTTCACAGCCAGGTGTGCACTTTGCATGTGCGAGTTGCGCTGTGCGTCCTGAATGGCCGGGCAATCTTCTGGGACCTCTGACATGTCCCAGAAGATTGAATCGAGGGAGCCGAAGTTCCAGTTTTGGGTGGAACTCCACTTTAAGATACATGTCCAAGAGTCTTTTAAAAATATTGATACTCCCCGCTGACTCTGCCAGTTGTGAAAGAGAGTTCCACATCCTTATCGCCCTGACAGTTAAAAACCCCCTGCACAGCTTAAGGTTATACCGCTTCTCCTCCAATCTCATTGTGTGGCCATGTGTCATCTTATGCCCCATACACACGTGCAGATTATCTGAAGACTTTTGTCTGCAGACTTACCAAAACCATATAATATGAGGTCAAACCTAAACACTTTCAATTTGTATGCAATCCAGCAGGCCCTTGCACTACATAGAAAAGGTAAATCTGAAGACAAAAGTCTTCAGATAATCTGCACGTGTGTACGGGACATTACACTCTTTGGCTGGCCATACACTATACAATTTTCTTGTTCAACTTTCCTTTAGATTTACCAAAACCATGTAATATAGGGTCAAACCTAAACACTTTCAATTTGTATGCAGTCAGGCAGGCCCTTGCACTACATAGTTTAAGGTAAATCTAAAGGAAATTGAATAAGAAAATTGTATAGTGTATGGCCAGCCTTAGAGACTGAATAGTTTTTTTTTCCTATACTGGGATCACCATTGAGGTATTTGCAAGTCCTCTGAGGACGTCAGATATAGACTGACGAAACAGCGTTGGGTGGTGTTTGAGATACGTTATTTCGGGCTAGCTGGAACGCAGGTGGAGCGCAACCTGGCAATTCCTATACAATACATGCTGATCCCTGTCTTCTTTGATGTAAGTACAATACAACCTTATTTTTTAAATAAATAATTTGATATACTGCACCATGAGAGTGTTTCTTCCTCTCCCTCTCTATATGGCAACACTGGAACTTTAAATACGCTACTTATATACATATTGAATGGATGACAGCAGCGGTTTAAAATAATTCCTGTGACCTCATGTATGACATCTTGCATTTTCCCATATGCACAATTTGACTCCCTGTAACAAGGGTCAATAAAGTCTGGTGAGTGTATTGTGCATCTGCATGCTGGTGGAGAGGAACTTTTCCTATACTCACCGAGGACGCTATTCACATGCGGGATTATATATAGAATTTTTATGTATTTTTTATATTTAAATGAAGATGTATTTTTTATTTGTTTATTCACTATGGTGATATGTATTTTATGATGTAAAAATGTGGTTTCTTTGTTTCTTTTCCCATCTGTAAATCCCTATCATGTCCCCTCTCAAGCATCTCTTCTCCAGTGAGAAAACATTTAGTGCTTGTAGTCATTCTTCGTAATTAAGGTCCTCCCTTCACCTTATTCATTTTGTTGCCCTTCTCTGCAGCTCCAGCACATTCCTTCTGAGGACCGGTGACCAGAACTGGATAGGAATACTCCAGATGTGGCCTAACCAGAGTTTTATAAAGTGGTAGGATTATAGTTTTATCTTTGGCGTATATACCCTTTATTATGCATGCTAAAATATTGCCGGCTTTGATAGCTGCAGCTTGACATTGCATGCTATTGCTCAGTCTGTCTTCTACTAGGACCCCCAGATCTTTCTCCATCCTTGATTCCCCCAGAGGTTCTCCCCCTAGGGAGTAGCTTGCGTTTATGTTTTTAACCCCCAAGTGCATTACCTTACATTTCTCCACATTAAACCTCAATTGCCATGCAGTTGCCCACCCCATTGTTTTATTCAGGTCTTTCTGTAAATTTTCTATATCCCGATGTGAAGTTATTGCCCTGCATATTTTAGTGTCGTCCTCAAATACTAAGATTGAGTTATTTATCCCATCCTGTATATCAGTGGTGGCGAATTTTGGCACCCCAGATGTTTTGGAACTACATTTCCCATGATGCTCATGCACTCTGCAGTGTAGTTGAGCATCATGGGAAATGTAGTTCCAAAACATCTGGGGTGCCAAGGTTTGCCATCACTGCTCTATATCATTTATGAATAAATAAACAGAATTGGTCTCAAGACAGAGCCTTGGTGTACCACACTTACCACTCCAGGCCAGTCTGAGTACACATTATTAATCACTGCCCTTTGGACACGCCCCTGTAACCAGTTTTCTATCCAAGAGCAAACCCTATGGACCATTCCTGCAGACATCAACTTGTAGATTAAACATTTATGGGGAACTGTATCAAATGCTTTTGCAAAATCCAGATACACCACATCCACAGGCCTTCCTCTATCTAGATAACAGATTGGTCTGGCATAAACCACCCTTCGTAAACCCATGCTGATTATACTAATGATACTGTTATCTTCAGAAAATTCTTGGATATAGTCCCTTTCATCCCTTTCAATATCTTACCTACTATTGAGTTTAGGCTAACTGGCCTATAGTTTCCAAAAATATTTCTCTACCCCTTTTTGAATATTGGTACCACATTGGCTTTTCTCCAATCAGCTGCTACAATTCCTGTCAGTATGTTGTCCACAACAATTAGAAATAATGGTGTAGCTATAACCTGAGTTCTTTGAGGACTCTGGAGTGTAAGCCCTCTGGTCCTGGTGATTTATTTGTGTTAAGCTTATCTAGTCTTTTCTTTACTCCAGAACCAGTTAGCCACAAGGGTACGTCCTGTGACGTGTTATTAAGAATACTGTCATGGTCTGTATACCCCTCCTTTTCCTGTGTAAAAACAGAGGAGAAGAAAGCATTTAGCATTTATGTGGGCCATGTGCTTTGACTTAGCTTTTTTACTGTTAATATATCTAAAAAATGTCTTGGGATTTTTTTTACTCTCCTCTGTTATGTGTTTCTCTTAGTTTTTTTTTTTCTGCCCTGATTTCATTCTTGCACTTCTTATTGCATTCCTTGTAGTGTTGGAATGCTGACAATGACCCCTCCATCTCCACATATTTTTTAAAGGCCATTTTTTTGTCTTGAACAAGACTTTTTACGTTACGATTTAGCCACCCAGGCTTAACCTTCGCTCTTCTATATTTATTGCCCATTGGAATGCACTTTGTGATACCTTTGTTTAATATGTTCCTAAAGCATTCACATTTTTCTTCTATGTTCAGTGTTTTTAGGATTTGGTCCCAATTGATGTCTTGTAGTATTGAGCACAGTTCAGAAAAGTTTGCTAGTTTTACATTTATTGTTCTTCTGCTCCCCTTATGCCTCCTTTTCCTATGATTTACACTAAATGTGATCACCTGTTAATGTTCCACATCTGAGATCAAACTTGGATCATTTGTAATTAATAGATCTAGCAATGCATTCTTTCTAGTCAGGGAATCAACCAATTGAGACATAAAGTAGTCCTGTAAGACATTTAAATGACGGGCCTTTAATTAGTGAGCTGTCCCCTCTGCACAGTCAATATCAGGATAGTTGAAGTCGCCAATTATGATGACATTTCCCTAAATCCCTACCATTTCCAACTATTACATACCCCCACTATTAACTTCCCACTTACTTCTTCTCTTTGAAGTGTGACCCCCGACAGATTTGACCTCCCCCTTGTCCCATTCCCTCTCTTCTACCTTCCTGTCCTTCCGATACAAGGAATACCCATGGATATTTGCCAGACAGTCGTGTGAGATGTCAAACTAAGTTTCTGTTATTCCCACAAAGTCAAAGTCCTTCTCATGTAATAGCAGCTCCAGTTGCTCCATTTTGTTAGCTAGGCTCCTGGCTTTTAAAGTTCATACACTTCTCAGTATTGTATGGGTGCACATTCACATTATTTTCTCAGATTTCGTTTTTGATTTGTCCGTGTATGTTATAAGAAAGAAGGCATCCCCAGCATACTTTGTTATATGCATGGTCTATGAGATCCCTGCTAGCCAATCATGAGCTGGCTTAGAAAGCACATCTAATGGAATGCAATGGATTATTTGTGTAATATACCTCCCTATGCATAGTCCCCCATGTATGCAGATTACCAGCAAGGAATGAATGCAGCAGAATCATTGTTCATTCCTGTATGGCTCTGAAAGATGACCAGGAGAAAAGTGAAAAGTTATATTAGCAAACGTGCTTGATTTGCCTGAATATCTGAAAAGAGCTAAATGTTTTGAATGGACACTTGGAGGTAATGACGAAGTCCAATTACACAGCTAAAGACATAAAAATATGGAACAGAGTTGTCCAACCTTTTGACCTTCCTGAGCCACATTGAAAGAAGAGGAATAGTCTTGGGCCGCACATAAAATAATAATAATTTATTATAAAAATAAAAGAGGGCAACAAAACTAGTGCGATATTTGACACTGTTTTTGATAAACTAACGCATCAATATCTGATTGGACAAATGTAGTAGCAATTCTCAATAAATTCTCAAGGTGCTCACCAGATATTTTGGTTCTAATTTTGCCCTATGTGTGCTTCATCCTTGAAAATGGTTGCTTCTAAAAGTCCAGAGACACTTTCAAATTTTAATTTGGCTGCATGTGTTCACTAAATAAAAAATACATTTTTACAACTCCCCCCCCCCCCCCCAAGAAAATAAAGAAATTACATTTTTAAGTAAGTTTATGATTTTGTGTTGGGCGGCAGGTTGAACAGCCCTAATATAGAACATACACTGTGGGCATGATTTAACAGACACCGTGGGATCATTTACTAAAAGCAAGAAGACTGGGGTATTGCACTTTGCAAGGGTATTTAAACCAGAGCTTAGTGAATGCGGCAAAGTTTCACTTTGAAAAGAATACTAAACCACATGCAAGGAAAACTGCATTTTTCTTGCACATGATTGGTTGATGGACCTCAGCAGAGCTTCACCCCATGCCCCCAAGTTCTGGGGCAAATTCCTTTGCAAAGTGAATGGTCTGTTTACCTTTATTAAATCAAACCATAGTACCAAATGATGGTGGTTATGTTTTCTTAAAGTGAAACTTTTTATTTTGTTACAATATCACAGTATACCATGTTTTTTTCTTGCAAATCTCATAGCTGCTACATCCACATGCGCATGTGGCACACACACACGCACACACACACACACACACACACACACACATGCACACAGCACACACCCGACACCTGCACAGCTGCTGTCTAAATCGTATCAAGGACTCACAAGTCGTACTGAAAGATCAGTATACTTTAATAATGTATCAGTGTCAAAATACATCTCATGGATCATTTTCCATACAGTGATAATATCAAATTCAGCCACATAGTGTTGTTTTAGAAAAAAATTCCCTATACTGATTGCCTTGGTTAATATCAGTACTTGGATTGTCTGAAATAGCTTAGTAAATCTACTAGGCGCATTATGCTCAAACTACACAGACAGTAAAACAACATTGTTCAAGTGTGATAAACCCTTCAAGTGCTTAAAGTCAGTATAACCCCATAGACCTGCTAAGGACACAACACGCTGCAGCTAGTTAGTATACCACAGAAAAGAATTCATTTGGTTTATCGTCCAAGTTATTCCTTTAGCTGGAAAAAAAAAGACACACTCTTCAAGAGTAAAAAGCTATTAACAGGTTTTAAAGGGCAACTCCACTTTTTCGGCAAATCGGACATTGTAAGGTAGGATGAGCAAATTGCATTTATGTAAATAGTTTTTCTGAACCATCTTGTTCCATTTTGCCTGGGCAATTTAAAATAAAAAACCCTTGCATTTGTATAGTGGAGCAAGATGGATGATGAATATCTATATATACAAAGCTGTTGATTTCACTGCCCTTCTTTACAATATGGAAACTACCAGAGTGGTGGAGATTCACTTTAAATCACATGCTTACCTACATGTGAGAAGTTTTTACATTTAAATACACAAACATAATGGAAATTTATGCTACATTACTGAGGGCAGCCATTTTGTGGGTTAATTCAGACTTTATGTTTCTAGGTCCCAGTGAATAGTACTCATGAATATTGGTTTAGCCCTCAAAATAGCTGCCACCAGTAGAAGTAGACAGGAAGTCAATTGTAAGAAGAACAATACATGATATCACCGACTGTTCCTCTTGCTTCTAGTTAAAGCTGGCCATACAGTGAGCAGAGAATTGTAGGACTTTAAAAAGGTACAGTACAATTACAATAAGTTTAAAATATAATCTGTTTTTGTACTTTCTGTATAAAATATCTGACTTCTTCCGTTGTAGAGAAATGCAATTTTTAACCCTTAAAGCTCCTGAAGAAGTTTAATTCAACACGAAACATGTTGAGAAAGCGGGACCACTAGTTGGCCTTCCTCACTTCTTAAAGTAGCCACCCTCATTTAAAATTTAAAAACCATTTCTGTGTTTATATTTTCTTTACGATCATACTTGGGGGCTCCCCAACTTTATCATAGGGGTTGTTGGTGATACCAGCAACATACATTGTGGTACATTAAGTAATGGTGTACTAATATTTTTACAGTGCAATACATTTTTTTTAAAAATATATTTTTCAATAAAATTTATATTTTAAATTTATTGTAAGTGTACTGTGCCTTTTATCCTAAAATTTTTAAATTTCTACAAACACTACGCTATTGGGGACGCAGCACAATTATTCCTCAGATGTCCCCTGCACCACTCTGCGCTGACATATGCCTTTAATCATACATTGAGTGGATTTTAGCCAGTTCCTGATGAACCTGCTGAAATTCGCTTTGTGGGTGGTCCTGTTAGCATCCCTTCAGGCGACCTTCGATTTAAAAATCAGATGCAGTCACTGTTTGGATATTTTGACAGCCAACAATAGCTGACACAGAAGATTCGTCTATCTGTGCTGTATAATATGGATAGAGGAATCTGTAGGTTAAATGAAAAAATAAAAAAGCAGTGCATGGCCAGCTTTACCGGTTTCAGAATTCAGGGGCAAGTTGTCTCTTTACGATTGCTTGTATGGTGCAGATTGGAGAATTTATCTGTTTCTTACTGGTTTATGATCGATTGTTTGCACTGACAGGCAGACTAAACCAGGGGTCTCCAAACTACAGCCTGTGGGCCACATCTGGCCTTCTAAAAGTTTTTTACAGGCCCACAGCTAAGGTCAGTGACTTGTCCCTAATGCATACATGGTCTCCGCTTCACCCCCTGCCATGTTACAGCAGACTCTGATGTTGGGTGGACCTTGATGTAAGAAGGGTTCTGATGGGGACCCTGATGTAAGGGGGGAATTTGATGGGGACCCCGTTGTAAGGGAGGGATCTGATGGCATCCCTGATGTAAGGGGGGGCCCTTACGCAGAGGAGACTCCGATGGGGATTTTAATGTAAGCTGGGCTCGGTTAGGTCCTCGCTGTAAGGGAAGATTAGTAACTTGTCCCTAATGCATACATGGTCTCCGCTTCACCCCCTGCCATGTTACAGCAGACTCTGATGTTGGGTGGACCTTGCTGTAAGAAGGGTTCTGATGGGGACCCTGATGTAAGGGGGGAATTTGATGGGGACCCCGTTGTAAGGGAGGGATCTGATGGCATCCCTGATGTAAGGGGGAGCCCTTACGCAGAGGAGACTCCGATGGGGATTTTAATGTAAGCTGGGCTCGGTTGGGTCCTCGCTGTAAGGGAAGACTGGTAAATATAGAGGACTCTGATGGTGACCCAGGTGTAATGAGTAAAGGATTTTTTTCGGACCTGAATATTTGTAAAATACACAATGTGGCTCTTGTACTGAAAAGTTTGGAACCCCTTAGTCTAAACAACATATCAGAAACATTGAGCAGTTCAGTGGTTGTCAACGGACAATTTGCAATTGATTTCTGTGACAACTTTTGAAATTCAAAAACTGGGTAGAAAACAGATTAATTTTTGACCTGAAATTTGGAGCCTGGATTGAGGAGAATTAAAGACAATTCCTCAGTGGCCAGGTAGTGCATAAAACATATTGCTAGAATCTCCACCTCACCTTTTCTTTATTCATATGCAAAAGGAGAAAAAAATAAACACAAACATAAAAAAAGGTTTCTTAGTATAACATGTAAGTAAATATATTTAACAAAAAAAATTATCTAGGTAGGTTCAATAAAAGAAGCATTGTTTCTCTTCAGATAAGACCAGTGTTGAAAGCTATCATTTAGTATAGGAGCAAAGTCAACTGCATACGTGAATAGAAGGAGTCAGGGTGAATGCCTTATGACTCTTCTGTCTAAATGAATTGATACAAACACCGAGCATCAGCAAAGATTAAAGAAGATGACATCTAAGCACCATTTTTGTACAAACTGGCAGCTGCAAGACTTGACCACAGTGTAATCTTAAAAGATTTTTTTCTATGAAAAAGAATCTCCGAACAATCAGATACATGTTAAAACATTAAATATAAGGACCTGTGTGTGACCACTCCTCCTCAGCATGTCATAACCAAGCTATTCTTATTCCAAGACAAAGGCTCTGCTTTCTTAATGGACTAGGAATTTTTCCTATTCTATGTTTAATCGGCATGATATAGTAGGGGCTGGGCACAGAGAAAAAAAAAAATAAAAATTTTTAGGTCCTACATTTTAAGTCAAATTCTTTTTTTTTTTTTTAATCCTATGGAATAGATGCTGTCCTTTCAAAATAAAGGTTATACCTGGAGCATTACTGGATTTAATAATTCGTACATAGCGATATTTGTAACCTTGGTACTTAGAGTGGACCTGTCACTTATGTACGGAGAATGAGCAGTTTTTGCATTTGACCCAATGGGGTTGATTTACTAAAAACACTGCATAGAAGCCAATAAGCTACAAGTTTTTTTTTTTTTGTCAAAGCTTAACCCTCCTCTTATGTTAGATTTCTGTTACTATCCATGATGTTAACGGGTCAGTTTTGACCCGTGTCTTAAATCAGCCATAAAATACCCTCTGAACAATTATCATCCAATTTGTTTCTTACCTCTTGGTTACCTTGTTAGGCTTCTTTATCCTTGAAAAGATTGGTTTTAATATTTTTGGTGTGACCCCTTAGACCTTTCTTTTGATAGCATACCTCTCATTTTCAAATTTAAAAAATGGTAAAATAAAGTCAGCAACTCTGAAATGTATTGGTCCTATGTTTCTTTACTTTATTTAGAGAAGCAGACAAGCAGGCAAAGAGATAGGCCCCTCCCTAACTACAGCTCACAGGGTTGAGAGGGGATTGGCTGTCAGTGTTGCTTAGCAGAGAGAGTGTTTATGATTTCAGTTTTGGCACTTATTAGTGTCCTATAATCCTATATTATTATTATAATAATCCTATATTATAACTGGGTCAGAATTGACCCTAACACCATAAACGTCTTAATTTTCACCACAGTATTTTATAATTTAGTGAAAAGGATTCTTTTTCTATTACATTGTTTAAATAGAGGTTCCTGACAAAGTAAAAAAATCTTGATGCAATAAACAAATTTATGTGATACTTATAGACATTCAAAACCTGAAAACGGGTCGGTTCTGACCCTAACACAAGAAGAGGGTTAACTCAACAAGCTGAAGTTAGAAGCTGACTGGCTACAATGCACAGCTGCACCAGATTTTGAAGTTTCCTGTTTAAGTAAATCAACCCCAATGTATAAAAAGTATGCAGCTATTCAATTCACTAGTAAGAAGAGACCATGTTTCTGTGATGACACTAGTTGAATAGTTTTGACTCACAAAATAGGTGCTGATATTGAGCACATTAGACAGGTCCATTTAATCTCTAGGAGCTACAAGTTCCATGCCAGCTGGACCTCCACTGGATGACTACTTCTGAGCCAAAGATTATAGTAATATGCCAATGGTTTACTACTATATCAACTCATCAAAGTGCAATGTTACAGATCTCCAACTCTGGTTTTTGTCAGGGCTGCTGGAATAACAAGGAATAGTTGGAGTCTTTTCATCAAAGATAGCTATGGGTACGACAAAACCATTTGCCAATTTAGGGCACCAGTATGTGACTACAACACCCACTGATACCATAGAGCAGGGGTCTTCAAACTATGGCCCTCCAGTTGTTCAAGAACTACAATTTTCATCATGCCTAGTCATTTCTGTGAATGTCAGAGTTTTACAATGCCTCATGGGACTTGTAACAACAGCTGGAGGGCAGTAGTTTGAGGATCCCTGCCATAGAGGGAGCTGTGTTTTGTAAATTGTCATGCAACAGTCCTCATACCATTGCACATTCTAAAGCACAGGGAATATTCCTTTTACCATGTTGTGTCTTGGTGAACAAAAAATGTATCTGCTTTAAGTGTAGCTAGGTGGATCTTGTACTCGCCGAAAAAAAAGTGTCCTTCTGTTGCCTAAGTCTACATAATCCATAACCCTGGAACGCTTGGATTTCTCAGTTTCACAAGAACTGGGAGCCACACATTACAAAAAACTGGTATAAAACCAATGGGCTCAATATATTTATAATTGACCTATGTACTAAAGTCAGGTAGATAAAAACCCATGTTTATTTAATGTTACAAACATTAACTTTAGCACACAATAAGGCAATGTTTAAGACCCCTGAGGAGTAACATGGATAAACCTGGTTTAGATGGTAAAAGTTAAGAGCTGGGATTGATACCGATTCATAAATCGGCACATTAGGAGCGCTTCCTGAGTGTGATAAAGGCCAACATTTTATATGTGGCAATTCACCACTAAAGAACCACTGAAGTGGTTTTGTAACTTACATCTATATGTATACATTTTAATATAAATGTCAAAGCTGAATACAATGCCCTTAGTAAAATATTGCAGTACAACCCAAATATTTGCACTTGAAGAGCTATCAACTGACACAAGTTAGGCTATAAAACAGTTTTGAGACCCTGAATCACGTGTGTGTATATATGTATATTCATAATAAAAAAGATTGATACAATAATGCAGTTGAAAAATATATTCTGTATATTGCAATTTAAAGAGCCAGTAAACCTGAAGCACAATAACAATTACAGATATACGTATATGTAAAAGTTCATATAGAGCAAGTAATACCAATTACAGATAGACATGCAAAAGTTTCTGAAGGTTATTTGCTCTGAAAATAACTGACATAAATTCAGGTCCTGGGGACAGCTGTAGCTATTTGTTTAGCCTTAAATGGAATATAGTATTACAAGTATCTGCATTCCTTACAGATATGGGAACAGTTATATGTATTTTTTGCTCTTTATATCACAGGTTCATTGTAATTTAGGTTTACTTGACCTTTAAAGTGTACCTGTTGCCTAAACATTGGATGCAGCCATTTTGAGGGCTAAACTGTTATTTAGTAGCAAGCAGCCAATTAGCATTTGAATGCTAGCCATATAGGCATAGATTTCTCCATGATAGAGGAATTGCCCCTGCCGGCTATTGTGATCAGACAGCTAGAGTGCCCACACCTTTCTAAATACCTGAGCAGTGGCTGCATCTCATAGGTCACTGTCCTACTGACAATTTTCCACCCAGCTCCTTCAATTCTGCAATCAAAGTTTATCCAGCAGACAGGTCTTGGTGCAGCTAGACTTTTGGCCAATTAAGCAGGCATCAGCCCAAATTGGAGTCATGTATGGTGAGTTTAAGAGACACCTTGCTGTGGCAGGTAGGTACTATAACAGTGAACTAAAAAAATGCCCCTTCCAACAAAATGGCCTCTCTCCATTGTGTACAGGAAACAAGAACTCTGTGCAGTAAAATGAAAATTTGCATGATTAATAATATTCTTAACCTCCTTTGGATAGATCATATAATGCCTGTAGTATTACCCTAATAACCACTGTTGCTACACTGAAGAGAAAAAAAACAAAAACATTGGAGCAAGAGTCAAAAAATGTACAAAAAAAAAATAAAAATAAAATAAAAGTACTGTACCAATAAAAGAAGCATTTACCTTAAGCATTAATGGTTGAAAGAGAGCGCAAAGTGTTAACTGTCTATACAGAGTTCCTATAAGGTTTGTTACGGTAAACTGTGCAAATTTAAGGGGACAACCCCCTTGTACGTATGATTATACCCTTGTAGATTAGTAACAAAAAGTAAAAGGTAACGTAATAGCATCTGTATGTTATAACACAAAAATAAAACAGGAAATGCTTATCCAATACAATAAAGTAATGGGTCATGTGATTTCTCGACTTCTCCTGATCTTAGAATAGAACAGTTGGGTTTTTATTTGGACTTGCTTACAACAAGTATAGTGCATAGGTTGATGATATAATGCTTAGCAGTGCACCCTCCCAAAATTATGGATTTAAAAGTGGGTCAGTGTTAAGCAATTATGCTAACTCTGCCCAGTTCAGTCATATTTGAGCAAAACTACAGCCACTTTTGCTAAGTCCACCTCGTTCTAAAAATCTGGGCTTTCCTGCTAAAACATGGATAAGTAGGAGATGCACTGAAAGCATTATGCCACCTAAAATTTGCTGCATCACTGAGTTCCATAATTCTGTATTTTCTACCACCGCATTGTTCTACTGATGCACCAACATTCCCATATATTGCATCCGACCAGCTCTAGACTCTGCAGCATATAAAAGGTAACCAAACTATTTCCACAGGCACCCAAGCTTGCATCGGTTTGAAGTGGTATTTCACATCTAAAATATTTTGTAGCATTTTACTGAAATGCTTACAGAAAATCTTGCATTAGTGTCATGAAATGAAAGAATGTAGGGGTTGCAAAGAGATGGAGGAGTCAGTAGACCAGTTGCATTCAGTCATTTCTAAGTTTGGACCTCAACAGGCTTATTTATTAAATTGGTGCTGATGATGTCACCAGACTCTTTTGTACAGAGACTAGAACATAAGATGAAACTTGGTTGGATGACATGGATTACTGTTTATTTGCTTAGGTTGGGTTCAGATTCTCAAAATTCTGCAAAATGTATTATGGGGCAATCTGGAAATCTAATGGCGCTTTTCCACTGCATGGAACCGAACGGCTCGGCTCGCTTTTGTGCTTTTCCACTGCTGGTACCGCTTGGTACGGTGTAGGGACGGTTTGGTACGGTACGGCGGCACTTTTCCACTGCATGAAACCGAACAGTACGGCTCTCTAAAACAGTACCACCTCGATTGTGGTTCCAAGAGGTACCATACCAGTACCATATCCCACAATCCTTTGCATGCAGTCACTACTAGCCACTAATTGGTCAGAGAATCGTTGTTATCCCACCCACTTAACTTTAGTACTACTTTAGTGGAAAAGCAAACCATACCAAACTGTACCGAACCGTTCCAACACCGTACCATGCTGTACCAGCAGTGGAAAAGCAAACCGGGCCAAGCAGGGCCGAGTAGAGCCGAGCCGGTACTTGCAGTGGAAAGGTGCCATAAAACAAATGTTTTATGCTAGTAGGGTAGAAATGTAGATATCCCTAACAGCTGCACATCGAAGCAAACCTGCTCGTGGCAACCTCAGCCTGGGCTCCCTCCAGGCCATGCCCCCAATGTGTTTAGCTCCTCCCCTCAGAGCTTAATCATGGGGATTAAACTCAGAGAGGCAGAGTGAAACATGCTGGGGGTATGGCCTGGTGGGAGCCCAGGCTAGAACCGCCATTCATGCCAATACAAGTGGGTCTGCCGTGATGTGCAGCTTCATGGGACCCATATTTTGTTTAACAGTTGTTTGGAGCTGAGACAAGTTCCTTCCCATCTCCATGATTAAGCTCTGAGGGGCCGAGTTAAATGCACTGGGGGCGTGGCCGGACGGTTGTGATACAATGCTTGCTTTAATGTGTAGCTATTAGGGATATCTACATTTCTACACATTGACGTTTGGCGCCAGGGCGAGCTCCCTCCCCAGCCAGCACTCGCAGCAGTGGACCTGGACTAGCACCCCTTTCAAAGCCTGAGTGGCTCGCACATGAGGCTTTTTGGTTCACAGTAAGCTAGTAAGGTCCAACAATTTGATTGTACAAATCGCTAGAAAAAACTCCATCCCTAACCATCACAGATGTGCAGATCAAGGAAAAAAAAAAAAAAAACTGAACTTCAGAAAATGAGGTATTGGATGCCTTGTTGTTTAGACGTTCTTAGGCAAAAAGACAGGCTACTGTTCAGAATCCAGTCAGTCTATTGAAATAGAATTTTTAAATATTGCTGTCCTGTTGATGAATCTTGGCATGAACTGGAAAATGGACAATGCAATGCCAGTGGTTCTAGTGTCTAATAGGATCTAAATATACCAAATCATCACAAACTCAGTGATCAATCAAAACAATCAGATTTCAGCTTTCAGCAGTTTAATACACTGAAAGATGACTGCTGATTGGTTGCTGTAGGTTATTGCTCCTCTGATGTTCCTCTGTGAGCACTTAATAAGCACTAAAGTGTTTAATGAGCTCAGAAAATGTCCTGGTCTGAAGAATGCAATTTCTTTGGTCTCATTCAATATGGGAATGCCATTTTTTTTTAAAAAACCCATCCAAGACATATACAATCTAAAAAACAATGAAATACAAGGCACTGCCAAAGAATTACAGTATACAGAATTCCAGTGATCTGCATCAGTAACATCCTCCATGATAAGCAGATATATTCACCAACGATCTTCTATGGCCATTCAAAAATATATATAAATTACTTTTACAGGGATATAAGGGCATGTAAAACATTTTCTATACTATACACTTATTTTTATTAAAATAAAGAAAAATACAGCAGGTAAAAACATATATGTATATATCTCTCTCTCTCTGTTTTAATCTGACATCATATCAGTAAGGCCACTATTTGGTACTGTGCACAAAGTTCCACATGTGAATGATTCTTGTAAGATTGTTATCAGTGATAGAAACTGTCTACTGGAAAAATATATTTAGAAACTGAAGCGGTTTTGCTTATTTAAATGAAGAGTTGAAAGTCGATGAGAGCGTCACCGCTCCTCTCAGGTGGTCTGATCCAGCGCTCGGAGAAGGTCGCAGCCTTGCAAGAGGTTGGAATTACCCAGTACTGGCACGTTGACCTCACAGTCGTATCTTGTGAGTTCCGGCAAGAGATAGGGTTCAAATGTTTGGCCGATGAGCCGATTGGTCATGGCTGTGAAGAAAAAAGTAAAAGATAATAAAAAACAAGAGAGTCAGCAGTGGTGGTCAACTTGCTAGTGAGCATACTGGCTGTGAAAGAACGTTCCTTCCTGGACCTACTGCCACCAGCAACCACAACCATGGTTTCTATTATGTGAATGTAATTGCTTATTAGAACTAAGGAAGCCACTTGGATGAGTGATGAAACATCTCCAGAATAGCAGAACAAGTCCAGGTGAATGTGATTGATTACTACAAGCTACACATTCAAAAAATAACTCAACTAAGTGTTGTTGATATATAAAAGGGTGACATATCAGTCCAATAGAATTAAAAAGAACAAAACAAAATGGGGCTCTTCTTGTGGAAAAAACACTCATGCCTTTTACAGTTGTACACATTAAATTACTTATCTGTGGTCACTCCTTAGCAACTTATGCCTCGTACACACGCAACGATTATTGGCCGTGAATTTTCAGCCAACGTCCGATCGGACGATTTTTGGCTTGTTAGTAAGATGCTTCCGACAACCGACTCCGACTTTTCGGCCGAAAAAAATCTGGTGTGCATGCTATAAAATTTTTGTTGGCCGTCAACACAACGGCCGATTTTCCGTCAGTCAGTACAGATTTCGGCAGACAAAAATCTGATGAGCAAGACTGGGCATGCTTAGAGAAGAAAAAACACACAGAAGGTAAACCAGCACATGACATCACTTCAGAAGTAGATTTTTGTTGGCCGAGAAAATTCGTGTGCAGTCTAGGCACATTCCAACCAACAAAACACCACTCTGGACAAAAGTCGGATGATCGGTCGGCCAATAATCGTTGCGTGTGTACTAGGCATTAGGGTTTTGATGAGAAACTGGTTGATGTCTGTTACCCTGCGGTGACAACACATAATTGTGCCTTATGATCCCCTTCAAGGTGCACATGGCCAGAACACCTTTCCACTAAACAATTTTTCTACTAAACTATATATAAATGGCACCTAATATTTACCACTGCACTTCTTTCCTGTCTGTCAGTAACTGTGATATCAAAGCAGATCTATTGCCTCCATGTTAACTGACCCTTTGTCCCCCTTTAGGCACAACAAGCTCGCTGTCCGAGAAATTATTAACGAAGGCATGAAAAAACTGTGATAAATTATTCCTGCTTCTACTAACCTTTTATTTTCTGTGATTGTGGAAGATTGTAATCATGGTAATTGCAACTGTAAAATGTGGTCTGATAAGGAGTTTTCCTGCCATCTCTGGAACTTTCTGCGCAATTTGGATGTGACTGCGACTGTTGGGTCATCTGCTGGTTTAATCCTCTGTGCCTGTTACAGATGAATTCATCTAGGAAGCAAATACAAATCTCCAGGTCACTAACTTCAGAGCACTATTCTCTTCCCTATGCACACAGGCTGCAAGCGGTTGGACATTTTGATTGGCCAATGTCACCATAATAATGAGTGAAAATGAAATGCGTATTCTACAGGAGGCCACCATAGGGTCAGTTCATGATGATGCAGGTAGAAGATGATAATAATATAATATAATATAATATTAAGTAGTAATCACTTGTTTGATAATCAGCTTGCCATTACAAGTAACATGTGGCCACAAATATCTTGTTGGTGACAAGTTAAAGTGGAACCTTACCAATACCAGCTTGATTAAAAATAATATTCTTTAGCAAAGAAAATACATTCCACATTAATAAATATGCCACCAAAACTAGTGTGCGCTGTTAATTGCCTCCAGCATTGTTCCTGTCTCTTTTTGCTGGACGCTGCCATTTTGCTGAAGGCCAGAGCCCTTGAAAAACTGTAAATCTTTAGGCTGTCAGCAGATCAACCTCTACAAATTCCGCACATTGCCTAACAATAGAGAGGGACTAAGCATGTGCAGAGCAGGGCGAGACAGTATTACTGGATTTTACACAATATAGACACTTATTTTCAATGTTTTACATATCTATACCTGCAAAAGGGGCCAGCCCTAAATCATTTAGGAGGACCTCATTTTCAGACTAAAGTTCAACCTTAAAAGTGTCTCGGGGCATCTACCAGCATAAAAAAAGAACAACAAGCCTATAAGAGCCATAACTAAAGTCCTCTACTTACCATTCAGGACACTTGTGCTCAAGGACTTCTTTTCTGAAACAAGTGGGCACATTTCTGGTTTTAAAGATTTCATTCTTTTCCACATTAGTGATGGAATGGAGTTATCGGGTAAATCCCCCTACAAAAACAGAATGCATTAGATACATATTAGAAACAGATAATAGTGTTACTAATGTTGTGGAAATGTTATTAGGACTAGTGTGGACATTTTTCTGGATGTTTTTTGTTTAGCTTGTCATTATGGCTCCTGTTGTTGGTTTGCTTGAAATACGCTTATTAGAGCATGTACGGGTGAACCGACATTGATGAGGAAAGACTACTGGCAGTAAAAACCTTCCTTTAGATGTGTAGACACTTTTGCTCTACATAGACATCTCCGCGGGTCTGTGTGCTGCTAGAGATCTATGTGTATTGTGGTGCGGAGTTCAAGGATCAAGCAGCAAGGATATGATATGTATATTATGCAGATTTGTTCTCTCGGCGGGGATATGTTTGGTCTGTGAAGTCAATATCGTTTTGATATCTATCTGCCTTTATAAAGGGATACACGCTCATGTCTTTCTACTGTGCCTGATCACCATTGTGGAAACAGAATGGCTCTTTCCCTGCAGATAGCCTCACGTCTATGAGAACAGTAATATAATCCTATTAGGCATTGTTCTCGGAGCCTTTGCCGAGTAGGGTTCACGCTAGTAGTAGTGGCAGGAATACATGCAGGAGTTTGTTCTAGAGCAGCGTTCACGGCTCTACATGCTGGTTTCATTGCGTAGTGTTAGGGGCGAATTCCGCTACACGTGGGTTTCACTGTTAACTATGGTGCGCGGATTTCCACGCACCAACAGTAAGAAGCCATGCACTCTGTTCTGCTCGGTCATGATCGTGTACTCCCACTTTCAATTGTATATTTAAATGTATACAGGTGTGTCATTGGCTGATTCTATGTGAGTAACTTAGGTCATGTGACTATACATTTGGAACTGATTGGCTGATGTTGCATAGCCATCAATTCCTGCTGTTATTCCTGTGTTGTCCCATCTATAAATGGCGCTCAATGCTTTAGGCAGGATATTCTATCGAGCATCCAATGTGATAACAGCCTGTGTGTCTGTGTTACTGGGTACTGCTGAGCGCGCTCCATTACCTTATATAAAAGAGCTGAGAACTGTGCTTTTTAGCACAATGGGATTAATTGCGCTTGGCGTATATTGATATCCAAAAGTGCACTTATTAGCGCAACTGAGTTATTTGTGCATCAAGCGTACATTAAGATCTAAGACGCTAATAAGATAATAATCACTGTATAGTGTCAATTCGATCTCTGACTTAATTTCAATTGTGTTGTTTAGAAAAGAACATTCCTGTATGGGCTGCCAGATCTCACATCGATTTGGGAAATCTCTACAGATGGCATTGACGAGATATATATATATATATATATATATATATATATATATATATATATATATCTCTAGCATTAGTTCACCTTTACATAACTAAAACATGGTACACCTTTCCTACAACCCCTCCAAGCTCTGCTGTACTTAACATTGGGAATGCTGAGCTGACAATGCCCCCACAGGCAGTCCGGTGGTCTGGGGATTTGAAATCTCTGCTGTTCTCCCAGAGGAAAGCATCTGCACAGTCATCCCTTTCTTTTCTACTTCCCACTGAGAACAAGGAAGGGTTGGTTAGGTTGCCCAATAAGATGAAAAATCTGAGTGAGAAATAAGTGGCACTTCCAGAGTAGCCAAAGAGTCTAGTCCTTGGATGAGTGTCAGAGACCCTGATATGATCTATACCAGCCTTTCACAACCTTTTTAACAGAGGAACCCTTGGAATAACTTTCCAGTCTCAGGAAACCCCTGCTAAAAATGACCATATCTACAACTCATGATACATTAGTGTGATGATCAGTGGGAAGAATGCCGCTTACACATGTTGACATAAAGATAGCGAAAAAGAATAATGGTGTCAGAAATTGCTTTTTGCTAAAGAAAACCTTTGCAACCTCTGGAGGAACCCTAGGGATCCATGGAGCCCTAGCTGAGAAACCCTGGTCTATACAGTGCATGAAAGCAGCCCGATTACAAACAACAGTCAGTGCAGATATCTTTCTGCTTACCACATTGAGTTGCGAGAACCCCTGGGCACCATATTCAAGCTGCCGCTTCCTCTTCATACTGTTGCAGAATGTCATCTCTGTGGGATGTAAATCCTTACCACGTTGCCCAAAGCTCTCAAGCGACCTGATAATAGGATTTCCAACAGAAGTAAATTTCAATTTCCATTAGGTTTAATAAATATTAAAGAGTCAGTGCAGCTAAGGGGGACATTTTCATTTTCAAGGGAGATCTGATGATTTTAGTTAGTTCCTGACTTCTTCTATGACTTGGATATTCCAGCAACAAGATGAGGATGTTGTTGCCGGAGTACTGCTACTGAGAAGTCATGGGTGTTCTCATCCACCTTTGTGTTTCCCAGCCCCTCTATTTACATTCTTCATCTAACAGGCAGAGTATGATCCCCTCGAAAATGGGCATAGCAGGTGTAGAAACCCAGGGTCCATGTGCAAAGAACTTAATGAGCCCCCAACAGGTATAAGAAATTGTCAGGTGGTTTACCTCTCTACTACCAAAAACTGAAATAGGGGTTTTGGGTAGACTGATTAATTTATTGTACATTAAGGAAAGGAAGAAAAGGGAAGAGAACAGAAGAGAAGGGGAGGGAAGAGAAGGGGAGGGAAGGGAGGGGAAGGGCATGTAAGAAAACAAGAAAGAATAGATACTTTATCTTTATTCCTCCTACCTTTGCTTATATAATGGCATGCTGTGTTGATGCATTGGGCGTCCAGTAGCTGAACCGGATTCATGGTATTGCTCCATCAGTCTCCACTTTGGGGGCATGTAATTGACAGGAGGGTCTGGTGGCCATTGTACATTAGGCCTGCCTCCCATTGAAGACAGTGGTGTACTTGCTCCGGTATGGTAGGCCAATAAGGCTGGCGACTTTCTTTCACCATTATAGAGGCCAGTGGGCACAGAATCCTGGCTGGGATTACTGCCTTTAGCTGCCATTTGTTGAGCATAAGTCTGATGCAGGTACTGGCTCTGAGGAGGAGGGGCACTGGGTTGGTAAAGTGTATTCATGCTACTTATGTTCTGCTGGGTGGGCTGTTGTGTGCTATCACTGAGAGGACACTCTTCCTGGCAAATGGGGTTCAACTGGAAATCTTCACCGTCCATTGGAATGTATGGGGCGAGTGTTTCAAGATCCAGCTCATTAAAGTCGTTCTATGAGGAAAAGAAATACAAGATTTTATCAAGTTTTATACATACATCTTTAATAGGAAGTATAGTATCTCTCTAAGGCCTCATGCACACTGGACATTTTTACAGCTGCGGTTTTTGGCACCAGACGTTTTTTTCAACAGCCAATAAACTCCCCAGCATCTTATCCTATGTGTGCATGCACACATAGGCTGTTATCAGCAGTTTTTGGAAGGGGCATTTTCTGGCTGGAAACCCCCCCCCCCCCCAGAACTAGTGGGGCTTGAGAGGAGTATTTCAGCTGTAAAAATGCTCTAACTCTGATAAAAGCTTAAAAATGCTGAAAAACACCAAAAAACGCAGCTATTCTGTATTTATCTACATTTTTGAGCCATAATGGGATGTCTGTTGATGACGTTTTGGAAGGTGGGGCGAAACGCGTCAATGTATTTCCGGGTACGCTGTAACCATTGAGGTCACTTCCTGGTATCCATGGAACACATGCTAGTCGGCGTTCCTGGAAGCGTTGTAGTTTTGTTTCCACATTCCGTTTTCTCTACATGCCAATTATATATGGAATTTCTTCTAAGTAAATAGTTTTATGCGCCATTAAATATCTGTCTCTATGGATTTCACTATGTGGGCTGTCTGTTTCTTTTTGAGCTGCTAAGATCAGGTACAAGACGTTATAGAGTGACAAAGTGCCAACATCAGTTGGATTTTTGTTTAATCTCACTAGTTTCAAGCGCATCTGACTCCCAGACTGAAATAGCTGAAGGTCCATTGTTTCTGGGGAATAGGGATACAGGAGGGGATTGAAACCCCCTGCACTGCCTGATTGCTTTGAAGCACCCCAGCACTTTTTTGAGGCACTTCAAGCACTTTTTAATACCAAGCATAATTGCACTATTTATGGACTTTTGTTTTAGCACTATTGCACTTTTAAGGAATTGCACAGTTTATGGACTATTTTTTAAGCACTATTGCACTTTTGAGATTTTTTTTGCACTATATTTTGCACATGAGATATTTCACATATGATTAATTTCTACTATATGATTGTCAATTGTATTATTGCAAGCGCTGTTTTATTGTTGGTTATTTATTTCAGAGTTTTTACTTGGTGAACAGCAGCTTCATTTCTAAATATTCAATTAATGTTATCATTTTTATAAATTTTTTTTTACATTCACTGTCATTTTTAACACTTACACTTAGCGCGGGTTTTAGAATTATTTAGATTTGTGGGACTATAGTTTTGCTAAAAAACGATACAGCTGAAAAACGCTACAGCTTTTTACTGGCGTTTTGATAACGTCCAGTGTGCATGAGGCATGTTTACCAGAAGTACTTTTATCTGCTGTTAGATAAGACTGGATGGGCTGGTGTCTTTATTCAACCTTACCAACTATGTAACTATGTAGAATAAATAAAAAGAGATACTAGGCCCCTGAAATAATTACCAAAAATAAAAAATAAAACAAAAAAATATAGCTGTCTTGTACCCAATTACCCTGAGAGCCGGTTCACACTGGGGCGACTTGGTCGCCTGACAAGTCGCCTGCCATAGATTAGCACAGGACCCGTTCTAATAGGAGCGACACAAGTCGCTCCGACTTAGAAAAAGGGTCCTGTACTACTTTGGGGCGACCTGGAGCGACCTGCATTGACTTCAATGATATGAAGTCCGTGCATGTCGCTCCGAGGTTGCGGTGCGCGCTGTGCACCGCGACTTCACAGGTCGCCCCGGCAAGTCGGATCGCCTCAGTGTGAACCAGCTCTGATGGTAACACAGCTGTCATGTGGATTACTACTTCCTTATAACAAACTGGAGGAAAATAAAATACAGCTTGTTATATTTTCCTAATATTTACTAACAATATGACAAACAGAAGCTGATTGGTTGTTATGGGGCACATCTCTTCCGCACCTACCTGAGTAGTGTTACAATTATTCTTTGCTTCTGTATCCATTGCAAAGAGCTTCTCAATCAGCTCGATCTTGAGATCTTCTTCCAAAGATGTATAGTACTCTCCTGGACTGCTTGGCTGAAATGGAAGTGGGCAGGTGAAGTAATTACTACTTTAATAAAGAACTAAAATATTAATATAGCATTTCTTAATGTTTTCAGAGCATCTTGGAGTAGACCAGAGACCAGTGTGACGGTACTAACCGTCACTATGAGTACAAAACAGATACTTAATGGTTTGGATTGCTTCAAATGGGGTATTTACAAATGATGCTAATGTGTATTGTACTGCAATGTCAGCAATATCTTCATATAGAAATATGAATATTTAATCCTGTTTTACACTGGGAGACTTAGACTGTTATAGACAATTGCAATGAAGTCTGACTCCTAGATAATGTGTGTATTCCATGCCCCTGCATGCCAGACAGGCTTCCCTATTTATGTATTGAAATGGAATGTGTATTGTGTTAAAGTTTACCTGTCTCATTGTTAAATGTTAATGACCTCTCTTGTTCTGTCTGCCTTGGGATAAACTTATTATGGGATGTACATGTGGATGTGAATTGGATGCTAAGGGGGAGGGGGGATTGTCCCACAATGTAAATCTTTGCGTACACTGTATGGGAGTGTAAAACTCTGTTTTCATTGGATTGTGAATCTCAAAGTCTGTCCTCAACAAGGTCCACCTGGGCGGTAACCTTATGGGGAAAAACTGTATACAAGTCTGTTTCTTGTTTAATAAAAGTTAGAGTTACTTCACCCTCAATCTAGAGTCCTGTTTCTCATTGGGGGAATCTTCTACAAGGGATTGCTATGTCCTCCATACTCCTTTGGATAATCACTAAGCTCTTGTAAGAGCTTGTGTAAGAGCTTGTTCTTCTGCACTCTCTGGGGAAAGAGAGGTTCACCCACGGGAACCTGAAGCCTTGTCGGAGGTCCAGGGTGGGTAGGAGACGACGAGACCCTAATCAAGCTGCGGCGGTTCGTGGGGTCTGAAGTGGTTACAGTGTCTGGTGGAGTGCTTGGAGCCCTCGGGAAGCACTAGGAGCATCCGTCAACAGAGGTACCCTGTCGGGGGGGTTGGTTGATCCGTTATAACCAGTTTTTGGCAACCCTGACTGAAGCATGGGTTTGTGGCCACTATATTCAAAATTGTACCTCTTTGGCCAGTTTAAAGGACAACTATCATGAAATTGATTGCCCATACTATTTTACTTGTTCTCAATTAATACAATTATGTTTTCTCTATATTAATTCATTTTCATTTCAAATATCTCTTTATTCAAATTTTTGAGATACACAAAAATATTAGAATGATGACAAGCAGTAACTTTAAACATCATATACAAGGCCAAGTAATGGAAAAACATAAGGGGAATACCTGAGAAAGCTGAGAGTGAACAATTATGAAATGGCGAGGGAGAGGAAGGGAAAGCAGTTCTAGAAAAAAACATGGCTTCCAGAGATTATATTGGTGATCCACACTATGAAGTAAAGTCTAACAATGGAAATAGATGTGTATAAGGGTAGATGGGCTTCTTATTGTAGGTGCAAGGCACGGAAACATTTAGAGTTTATATGAGCTTGCCAGCACATCCACGGGGTGTCGGTCTTTTCAGGATCATTACAGTATCTGGTCCCACTCTAGAATGTGTACCTAAGAGGTTGGTTGCTAGTGATGGAAAATGGCTTCACATGCAGTCAGTAGGCAATGTTTCAAAATTCACCTGGCAGCACTAGGTTCATCGGTTAGAATCCAAACCATGGCACTACCTGCACAGAGTTTGCATGCTCTCCCTGCATGGGTTTCCCCTGGGTACTCTGGTTTCGTCCCACACTCCAAAGATATGCTGGCATGTTAACTGGCTCCTGTCTAAATTCACACTAGGGTTATCGGTAAGAATCCAAACCATGGCACTACCTGCACATAGTTTGCATGTTCTCCCTGCATGGGTTTCCTCCGGGTACTCTGATTTCCTCCCACACTCCAAAGATTTGCTGGCATTTTAACTGGCTCCTGTCTAAATTGGCCCTAGTACGTGAGTTAGGGACCTTAGATTGTAAGCCCCTTGAGGGCAGGGACTCATGTGAATGTACAATCTATATGTAAAGCACTGCATAAATTGACAGCACTATATAAGTATCTGTAATAAAAAAAAAAGAATTCTAGAAAGGGGCCCAGTGATCACTGATAAGAGAGCCACCTTGGGGTAAGTTGTGACATGAGACATGCACATGTTGTTATATGTAGTAAAGACAGCTATTAATTCCAATTTTATATGACATGCCCTTATTTATATTTTTTCCACTTTTACATGCCGAGAAAAATGAAACGATATTGGCAGTGGAAGTATTAGTAAAACTATAACACTATCAAGGATAATTGAAATGGTCACCTTTTATTTACAATAATCACATTTTTGACTATTGCTACAGCTGTTTAAACACCCTTGTCACTGTCGCTATTAGATGAGGGATTAAAAAAAAACATCACCGGAAAGCTAAGTCTTACCGTAGAGCAGCTGCTGTTGCTGCTAGCACTGGGTGTAGTACTCCCAGGAGCCACCTGAGGTGCTGTAAAGGACGGATGGTTCACAATGTCAGACTGGGAACCACGATTCTTGACTTCCAGTGGCCACGGTTTGTTTGGACTGGGCTGTGTGCTGCTGTTGTAAGTTGACGGTTCTTCAAAAGTCTGAGAACCTGCAAAAAAAAAAAAAGTAAATCCACATAGTTCAAACAACACCAAATATTGGACTACACTTTTCATCTTCTCTTCGTGTGCATCTTTCCTTAAGCTGTTTTAAGAACTTTCAAAGGTTCCAGAAAAGTCAAATTAATTGATTATGGTGCATCTGTTTGGCTTAGTGAAAGGGAGCTTTTGGCACCAATCCTGGTGCACAATGTCTTGATAGTTCAGGTGATGACAATTTAAGTATGAACATCAAGAGGTTAAGTTAGCGTTAGCACTTAAGTTTAGGTTACAATTCTTATATATATTATATTATTCATCAGTATGCCATATTTTTTTTTAAGAAAGGTGAATTAGGTGATGATCTCTACATAGAATAGTCTGGCCCGTTTAGGGGTTATCTCATATAACCTTGTAGGATGTGTTAGAGTTTGACATCCCTGCCTTTCAACATGGATTAGGTCTATTGGCCAAAAATAAATCTACTAACCAAAATCCAAGGCAATAATTGCATCCCCTGGTGTGGGAGCCAGCTGTGCCAGCTCTTCTGGTTCTTCCTTCAACTTGGCATACAAGAAGTCGCTGGTCTTGTCAGAGACAGCATTGCTGAAGATAGAGCTCATGGTCACCTGGTGAGGCTTGAAGAGGGACTCTGTCTGGTCCATAGAGAACACAATATCTGTCTTTTCTATGTCACTGCAGGAAAAAATAATGGTCAGAAGCGTAGTCAATTCGATTTATTTACTAGATGATGAAAATGCATCTAAACCTAAGAACTTAAACCCAATATGTTGTTGCTTTTAATCCTGTAATTTCAAAAAACTTAATGAACCTCCATCACTTTCCTCATTTGGGGAAAATTGTCAGGTTCTCTTGTAAAAACAATTCTCTACCAGCTCATAATTATCTTAGGGGCACCCCCATCCACCACTCCATTGGACTGTTAAGTCTAAGCTTGGGTAAGTTCCACGTCGGATGGTGTTGGAGCTTAAAAAAAAAGGGTTAGCTCCCTCCGCCTTATTCTCACTTGACAGTGCTGGAACCTGGCTATTTGCTGCTTAGCCTTGAGCACTGCTCAAGCACTGCTCTTGGGAGGAGTTCACATGCTCCTTCACACTCGGAAAGCCTTGGTTTTGACAGAGGGCTCCAACAGAGCAACAGAGGGTTGGGAGACCATGGTAAATTTGAGTATCAGCAAGTGGGGGGACTCTTCCTCTATACAACCTGTCACATTGCCCTGAATTGGCAAACTGACTGATTTTCTTTAATCCCGTATTTCCGATATCTTGCTTTAAACTAAATTATTCCAAGTGATCCTACCAGAAAAGTTTATCCATAGGCTCTTCCTTCTTAGGGTGACAATGCCTGCTTAGTTCAGCTGTGGCATTGTTACCCTTTTCTGCACAATGTGCCAGCACGTTCTGCTGTAGTATAACTGACGTTCAACCACCACTGGAGCGTGTACAGGGCCACAGGACATTTATACAAAGAGTCTACAGGATATGCATAACTCAGGGAAAGACAGCAAAAACAAATTTTTTTTTATATAAAAAAAATATAACAACAACAACGCATCCCTAAATTACTTCCAATGCTCAACAAAATTATTTTTTTCCTGAGAGTTTAGTGTTGCGTTAACAATTGCTTTAAATAGGGTGTGCTATTTTTGTAGTGTTCATTAAAGTGGCTGTAAACCTCAGACATGAAAGGAAGGGGGTGTTTCCTTCCCTCCAAACAGCTATGAGAGCTCTCCTCACTGGGCTCTGCAGAGTGTGACTTAAGCTCTCCGCCCCCCCCTTTTTTTTTTTATGAACGCTCAGACCAGCTTTATGATTTCTGCACTTTGAAGGGTTGTAGAGAAGAGAATACAGCAGAGAAACAGGTATAACTTCTGTAGGATGATTTGTTTAATCTCCTTTTATGACCTGAGGCCAATCACTTCATTGGGTGTATGCAAGGGTTCATAACCACTTTAAATGTGAATTGCTCCACCCAACACATAGATCCTTCTAAACTGAACTGAGCAGCTACCGCTTTTTGCTTTTTGTTATCCACTAGAGCACTAGAGCAGGGGGTCTCCAAACTTTCTAAACAAAGGACCAGTTTACTGTCATTCAGACTTTAAGGGGGCCAAACTGTGGCCAGTGTAAGTAGAAAATGCCACAATGTCAATGGGACTGACCAGTGCCACATCATTGGCGTCAGTGGAAGGAATAGTACCCCATTGTTGGTATCAATGGAAGATATAGTGCACAGCTATTGGTTCCAGTGAGAGGAATAGTACCCCATTGTTTGTATGAATGGAAGATATAGTGCACAGCTATTGGTTCCAGTGTGAGGAATAGTGCCCCATTGTTTGTATCAGGGGAATAAATAGTGCCCACTACCCAGCTATTGATGCCAGTGGGAGGAATAGTGCCCCATTGTTAGCATCAGGGGAAATAAGTAGTGCCAAGCCACTGGTGCCAGCGGAAAGAATAATGCCCCATTATTTTTGGGTCAGTGGAAAGAAAAGTGCCCTATTGTTGGTGTCAGTGGGAGGAATAGAGCCTTGTATCAGTTGGAGGAATAGTACTCCAAGGGCCAGATAAAGGGAGACCACTGCACTAGATGGTGAGTGATACAACAGGTCTCTATTCCTCTGCCTCTAGCCAACTGTTTACAGAATGTATTGGACATTTCACTTGGACCACTGACAACAGTAGCTTGACTGATAATTGCGATGAGCGAGTGAGGGCAGAACCTCCTCCATAGTGTCAGACAACACTAAACACTCAATAAGGAGTATGATCCGCACCACACCTAAAATAGTTAAAACATTTTGGAAGGGGTTGCTCTATAATTATTGAATGCTTTGTTCCAATATGGTCTAACATGGTACCAGAATTTGTAATGCTCACCTCAGGACGTAGTTCACACAGACGATGCATTGTGGCTGGGAGTTGCGTGTGTTGTAGATGACGGTGCCATGACTTTCCACCCAGACGTAACCACCATGCTTTGCGAGCATCCGATACTGACCACTGACTACTTGGCCCTTTGTGCACACTGGTAAACCACAATACAATTATGAGTAACATATAAGCAACATTTCATGCAACACACATCTGACACACAGAATCATGACAAACAAAATGTAATATAGCAAAACATAAAAAAAAAAAAAAAAGGTAGAAACAAGAATGCTACCATGTATTATGAACCCCAACTGTGGCACCTAGATAGAACATAAGAAACGCAGCTTGCCTGTACAGGGTTATGTTCTGTTGTATACAAATATGTACAGGATAGCTGTAATATTAATAAAGATGCTATGATTGCATTTTGAACAGCAGATTTATTGTCTCTGCAATCAATGCTAAAGCATGAGGCTTTGAAGGACAAGGGTTCTAAGTAGGCGCACAGAGTAAGCCTCATAGGGTGCCAATTTGCTTTGATGGAGTATCATCTTCCTCCTCCATTGCTGATCATCTAGATAAGCCCTTCTTCATCTTTTTAACATGGTAGGTCCCTTTGATAAACTTTCTGGTCTCAGGGAACCCCTGCTAATAAATAACATCCACAGTTCATTGTACATTAGTGTGATGGTCATTGGGAAGCATGCCCCTTAAATTTGTGATCAGTAGAGATTAGCTGTGTGCAGTTTCAGTTTCCTGGTGGGATCCCGAACATGCCCGAGCCCATCACATGCAGTGAGACATTTCCCGATCAGTGCGGCTATGGACCGGAACTGTCTCATTGCCTGTGATTAGCTGTGTGCAGTGTCGGCTTCCTAGCGGGATCAGGCAGGTGGGATCCTGAACACTCCGAGCGGATTCCTAGTGGTCAGTGGGAAGACTCCCCCCTCTTACAAATAGCTTAAAGGTCATTGGTTATCAGTGGTTACTTATGAGAGGTACAAATTGCCTATTGGTAAAGGAACCCCTAGCAACTTCTGGAGAGGCCCTAAGGTTCCACAGAACTCTGGTTGAGAAAGGCTGATCTACACAAGTGTTTCCCCTTTTCATTTTATAATTAACTCCCTAATGATGCTAATTATTGGTAAACACTGAATATGTTAGTGTTTTGTAATCGCCCTTTAAAGTTTATATATATATATATTTTTTTTATAATTTTATATATATATATATATATATAT
The DNA here is from genome assembly GCF_965119305.1 of Pelophylax lessonae. Taxonomy (NCBI): domain Eukaryota; kingdom Metazoa; phylum Chordata; class Amphibia; order Anura; family Ranidae; genus Pelophylax; species Pelophylax lessonae. The sequence continues at coordinate 642,036,026 of NC_138770.1, read as the reverse complement.
ATATATATATATATATATATATATATATATATATATATATATATATATATATATATATATATATATATATATATATATATATATATTTATTTTTTTAGCTTAACCTTTATTGGTCCTTTCTCAGTGACTCCTTTATCTAAAAATATCTAAAAAGTAACCAATTAAGTTTGTGTTACATAACATCTAACATTTACTAAACTTTCTTGGGTTACGTAATTTTTATTGAATGTTTTAACAATAAAGGACTTTATACACAAAAAAAAAATCCAAGTGGCACAGTACATTATAGTGCCTACCGTGGTGGTAGGCATCTATGTGGACTCTCACAGACAATGGTAACAGTGTACACAAGCAAATGAACATGAAGCTATCATCATGGGTCACTTGCAAAGTTTATCTTGGGATATCACTGTGTGCAATACAAGGATCCTTAAGGGGTCGAGCAACATAGAGGTGATTTACTGCATTTTTATTTTATTGCAGTATGGGGCTGGGTACCCTGGAGCTGCTAATACATTGTCTATGGTCCTAGTAAAGCCACTGAGGTAGCAGCTGCACCGATGGAGCACAGAATGTTGGACTACCCATGCAAATAGATGGATAATGGTGCATTAGCTCAATGGGATTAAGACGACATGATACTTCTATGGTATAGGACTATGATGAGTCCAACAAAACTACTAAATTGCTTGCAAAATTCATTTTCTATTGCATTATACTCTGAGACTACCTTTAACAATGTTTTATGTTTCTGCAAAACACCTGAGCAACACCTGACATGTTTAATGGATCCATTTATCCTGCCTCACCTGCCAATACTTTCATACCATTATAAAGCAAAGAAAAACAATAAAAGACGTTATGTGTAAAACCACAAAAAGGACCTTTGTTATGAGTAATTCCCAATCGTTTAACAAAGTAAATGTTTAGCAGTGCGCATACTATTCAGATAGTGAGATATAAATTAAACACTGTCTCCTGCACACGAGAAGAAACACCATGTACTACAGTGGCTGCCAAATCTACTACTTAACTTCCAAATGATCCAAGCCCAATTAAGTATTTAGACGCTAGAACTCTACACTTGAATAACAAATAACTAGGACTCTTCAGGACAATAAACCTCACCTTGATATGAAACATTACAGCATTGTGTAAATGAAATGAAGTGTGATGACTTCAGTCTGCATTGCTTAATGACTGTGGCCAGGGCAGAGGCAATCGATAATATTACTCCTCTTGTTTATATATAGCGCTTGTCAGGCCACACCCTGAGCGCATTAAGGCTTTGCACATTGGGAGTTTGGAATGCGGTAAACTTTGCCGGTTAATAATGAGGATGTTTCTGTTTTTTTGGTTTAGTGCCATGGCTTTAAGCTCTTTAATGCAGGAGTTAACCTATTATATTCAATTAAGAAGTGAACACTGCTGAGCTAACTGTCAGGAAGGAAAATTGTGTAACTACTGCAGGGCCAAGTAGTGCAAAACTTCTAGATGATGGAAGGGTTATGCCACCCAAGTAGCCACCCTCATTGCAAATATAGAAGTCAACCTGGAGAGAGGCTTCCGTTTACTAAAGCTTTGTGAGTTTGAAGGTATCCAATGGCTGCAACCATAGGGTTACAGTAGATGTTTGCTTTAATATTAATGCTACCCAAGAGGAAGCCCCATAATAAATAAATATGTTTTTCTTGGGACAGAAAACACTAAAAACCATACACTGGAATCCAGCAGACTTCTCTAGAAAGTATGTCATCAAAGCAGTATATGAAGGGTGGTGAACATTGCTAACTATATATAGAATAAAGTGCAGTGCTAAAAAAATACTCAATAAAAAGTACAATGATTAAAGTGAACAATGTGACTAAAATATCATAAAAGTCCCAAATATGTAAAAATCAATTCCAGGGTGATGTGCGTGATCCACGTAGGACAACAGATCCCAACACCAAGAGGAAAGACATATGATTACGGTCACCGGAACAAATGGACCCAACTTGTCATATGACAAAAGGGTCAGATAGGCTCATAAGATATCCTGAGGGTGGACATGGAAAGGATAATCCTAGACAAAGCAAACATAGTGTAATTCCACTCTGGCATTTACCTTTGATAAAATAATTTTTGATGAAACGCGTCAGTCCTTTGCCTCATGCAGCCAGGACTATGCCAAAGACTGCTGGATTCATGTCTCTGTCATTCACTGCCTAATATCCCGGGATGTTTGGAAGTGTATTTTTTACTTTTACATTTAAATTTATTTTAAGTGGAATTACACTATGTTTGCTTTGTCTGGGATTATCCTTTCCATGTAATCTGGGGAGAGAGGAGATTTACTACATCTGGCCCTTTGACTGCAAACGTGAACATCCTCTACTGCAGTTTGAAGACCCTCAGGATATCTTATGAGCCTATCCGACCCTTTTGTTATATGACAAGTTGGGTCCATTTGTTCCGATGAGCGTAATCATATGTCTTTCCTCTTGGTGTTGGGATCTGTTGTCCTACGTGGATCACGCACATCACCCTGGAATAGATTTTTACGTATTTGCACTTGGGACTTTTATGATATTTTAGTCACATTGTTCACTTTAATCATTGTACTTCTTTATTGAGTATTTTTTTAGCGCTGCACGTCATTCTATATATATTGTATTTTTCAACACATGTCAGTTGAGTGTGTTAGCTGCTTCACATTTTTGAGTTAGCGCAGTTTATTTATTTCTCTTTTGAACATTGCTAACTGCCAGGGAAGAGAGACAGGCTAAGTAGTTCCAGGTGACGGGAGGGGAATGGCATCCAAGTAGCCACTTTCTTTGCAACAATTTACTCAACCTAGAGAAAGGCTTCTGTTGACCAAAACTTTGACTGTTGGAAGCCTAACCAAACTCAGGAAAAACGTGGAAGCTCCTGGTGGACACGAATGCAGTGTGAGACATCATAAAGCAATGTCATCACGGACATACCAGCTACGCTTGGATTTTTCTTACCCCAAGCCTGTGTTGTGAGCTTACCCAGTTACTGCAACTATGGCGTAAAGGTAGATGTTTGCTGTAATAATAATTTTGTTCAAGGGAAAGCCCCATATTATTTAAATACCTTTTTTTGGGGATAGAGAACACTACAAATTGTACATTTGACTCTAGCAGGCTTCTCCAGACGATATGTCATCAAAGCAGTATAAGAAGGATGGTCTTTGGTTGCTCTAGGAAACCTAACCATTGGTCACTGTAACTGGGGTGGCTTAGTCAGTGTTCTTAGGATGTGATCTTACCTATATCTACAGGGAGATAACCCATTAACTGTTTCAATAAACTTAAAACCATCAACAAAGATGAGATTATGCAGAACATTTTGCTTAATACTTACAATTCTGGTGACTTTTGGTCATGTTTTCAGAATCCAAAGCATGATAGAACTCATATGCTGAGCGGCCAAGCAGCTCCTCTTGATGATATCCGATCAGTTCAGTTATTCTTCAAATAAAAAGAAACAGAAGGAATTTATAGTTCACTAATTATGATAAAGGATTAAAATTTGTCATTGCCCTGCTCATTATGGACACACTCCCATACTACAACAAAACGCTATAATCCACATACAATGGCTGTACCAAAAGTCATTTAAGGCCCCTTTCACACAGTTGGACCGTTCATATCCGCCTGTCAGTTTTTCAGGTGGATCTGAACGGATGCCCCATGCATCTCTATGGGGCAGCGGATGTCAGCGGAGACATGTCTGTTGACTTCCGATCCGATCCTGTCCATCAAATCTGGGCGGATGGAAACCCTATTTTCCATCCGCCTGGCGGATCGGATGAGAACGGACAGGCGGTCTGTTCTCATCCGATTCCCCCATAAAGGACAGCGGGGATCTGACACCTCTGTCTCCACACACAGCGCGGAGACAGAGCTGTCATCCGCCTGCGAGTCTGTTGGCGGAACGGACAGGTCTGAAAGGGGCCTAAAAGTGGGCAAAACTTTTTAATTATCACGCATAGGTCATTCAAATTTCACGTTAGCAGAGTAAGGCCGGCCATAGAGATCTGAGCCATTAATGGGCAGGCTTGATCGATCTTTCAACTTGGGTACAACCAACCTGCCAGATTCACTATCGATTATTGCTAGTGGCTGCTATAACCGCTAGCGATAATCACTGTCTTCTCCCGGCAGGGGCGGTTTTCCCCGCCCGACCCTGCCAGGAGCAGACAGTTGCTGATTCTCCTATAAACACTGTCTGTATTGATGGGGGAATCATGCACATTTCTTTCATGCAACCCGTGGTTTCAGGAAATAAATAGGCAGCCTAACTCTTCCTCTATAGTAACTCTAAATAGTGGATTGCAAGCAGAAGCAACATGCTGTCACTGAGTTCTTGATGAAGGAGAGGTGCAGGCTGTCCGACATTCACAGAAGGTTACAGAATGTTTGCGGAGATGACACCATTGACAAGAGTCACCAACAAAAAGACATTGCTCTTGTCAATGGTGTCACATTCTGCAGATGTCAGACAGCCTGCACCCCTCCTTCGTCAAAAACTCAATGACGGAATGTTGCTTCTGCTTGGAATCCATTATTTACCTTGAATGAAAAAGAAGAAGAAAAAGATTTACTACAGAGGAAGAGGTACTCTATCTACATGTAAAATATAAACAACCTATGTAAGTTAACCTCTTCCTGCCGACGTGGCGTATACATGCCTCTTGATGGGTGGGCTTTACCACTGAGAGGCCGTATATATGCAGCCCTATGTAAACACCCTTCTGTGCTGAGAGTGCGCGCCCTGTGCACTCTCAGCACAGTCACTGGTGGGGACCGGAAAGCTCCCCATACATACTTGCGATCAGGAGCTTTCCGATCATGTGAACGCTGTGACAGCCAATCACACAGGTCACATGACCCAAATGCCAGCCTCCGCCTCTCGGCGTTTAGAAGCTCTTAAAGGGCCGGGAGGCAGCGGCAGGAAGGAGTAATAAAAAAAGTTATGCCCTCTTTTGCTTTTTTTGTATAGAACATATATGCCCACTTTTTACTTTTTGTATAGCCCAAATATAATAACTTTCTAATAACTGCTGGAAAGTTTGTTGCTAAACAACCATTTTAAATATAAAGCAGCATTTTCAAAAGATGATCAGCAATGGCAGCCCCCATGTCTTTCCCATCACAGAGTCACTTTAAGGTAAACACTGCAAAAATAACTAAAAACTGTGTGATCTCTGAATATACACTCAACTTTCCCTTTTTGTTTGTTCTGGACTTCATAAGGAAGACAGTTCAGCCATATTCCACACCTTGAAGAGGAACTTCCAATCTCATATTATTAAACAGTTATGCTGTGCTTAGAGGTCAGAAGAACGCGGCTGTCTGCGCGGTGCCAAGCCGCAGCACAAAGAGCCTGGAAACCACGTCAATTATAAAACTCATTAAAATATCTTGTTCACATGACGTGGCCCTGCGTCAAAGTAAACACCACACCGAGGACAAAAACAAGCAAACACAACAAGCAGTGCTTCTGTTGTGGGGACAATTCGATTTTAATATATTACCTTTATTGTTTGTGCACACCCTGGGGGACATTTACCAAATTTGTGGCACAGCAGGGCAAAGCTAAAACAGAAGCAGTAAGACACTTTATAAGACAGATTTACTACAAGGTTACAACTTGAGTCATAAACCCTCCCTCTACTACACCAAAGTAGCTCTGCGACAGCAGGGATAGGCCGAGGGGGAGGCAGAAGGGACAGTTGCCTTGGGTTCTCCAGAAAGAGAGGGGCAACCTATGCTGCTGAAGTCGTTCACAGATCGTTGGGGGGTGCACTTTGAGGTTGATTTACTAAAACCGAAGAGTGCAAAATCAGGTGCAGCTCTGCATGGTAGTCAATCAGCTTCTAACTTCAGCATGTGCAATTAAACTTTGACAAAAAAAAAAACTAGAAGCTGATTGGTTTCTATGCAGAGCTGCACCAGATTTTGCACTCTCCAGTATTAGTAAATCAACCCCAATGTCTTTTTGCCTTGAGTGCTAAAAGACCTTGTCCCACCACTGTGTTGCTCCTGTCAACTTCTTAACCGGTTGCCGACCGCCGCACGACTATATACTGCGGCGGTCAGCCCCGGCCAGGCAGAGTGACGTATCAGTACGTCACTCGCCTGTCACTGACTTGCGAGCCTATCGCGGGCGGGCGCGCGCCCGCCGAGGCGCGCGCCCGCCGCGGCTCGTTCACAGGCAAGTCAGTGCGTGTGACCGGCGGACTCGATGTCCGCCAGTCACACTGCGATCGCTCCTGTGAAGGGAGAAAGACAGAGCAGCTTGTGTAAACAAGCTGCCTGTCAGTTCTCCCTGTGTAAAAGTAAAGATCTGACCGTTCTACTATGTAGAACGGTTGATCTTTGCTTTTACACCAATAGGAATGTCCCTACACAGTAGAAAGCACGCCCCTAGGACACACTTAACCCCTCCCTGTCCAATAAAGTTAACCCCTTCCCTGCCAGTGTCATTTTTGCAGTAACAGTGCATATGTATAGCACTGATTACTGCAGTAATGTCACTGGTAACCCCAAAAGTGTCAAAAATGTCAGTCAAGGGTCCGATCTGTCCGCCGCAATGTCGCAGTACCGAAAAAAAAATCGCAGATCGCCGCCATTACGCGTTAAAAAAAAAAACACCAAAAATGACAAAAATCTTTCTCTTTGTTAGTAAACGCGATAACTTTTGCGCAAACCAATCAAAATACGCTTTTTGCGATTTTTTTTACCAAACATAGGTAGCATAAAACAAATTGGCCGAAAAATGTTAAAAAATTTTGATTTTTACTTTTTTTTTTGGGGAATTTCATATAAAAAAATGTGAAAAATATTGTTATTTTTGCAAAATTTACGCTCTTTTTTTGTTTATAGCGCGTGATCAAAAAATCGCACAGGTGATCAAATACCACCAAAAGAAAGCTCTGTTTGTGGTAAAAAAAAGGACGTCAAATTCGTTTAGGTACAGCGTCGCACGACCGCGCAATTGTCCGTTAAAGTCACGCAGTAAAAAATCGCAAAAAAAACCCTGGTCCTTTAGCAGCCAAATCCTCCGGGGCTTAAGTGGTTAAAGAGATCCTGATACTAGAATGAACAATCACTCTCAGACATGGGCACAGGGTGTGCCAGGTGTGCCTGGGCACACCCTAATCACTCTGTGTGCATTAAGCTGGCCATAGATGGATCAAATCTTAGCCAGTTCAACAGGGACTGGCCGAGATTCAGTCCATCTATGGGCAGGCTGGTTGTACTGAAGTCAGTCAGTCAATCAACTTCAGTACAACTAGTCTGTTGGATTTTTTGCATGCGATCACTGCCAGCAGCTATAGCAGTCGGCAGTGATCATTGTGTTCTGCTGGCAGGGAAAGCTCTATTGCTCTGTATGCCGATGGGGAGATGGGAAATATATCCCACTTCTCTCTTTCACTGTGCCGGTGAGGAGAACAATGAGTTGGCACCTATATATATATATATATATATATATATACAGTAAAACCTTGGTTTGAGAGTAACTTGGTTTAAGAGCGCTTTGCAAGACAAGCAAAATTTTCAAATCAATTTTGACTTGATATACAAGCGATGTCTTGATATACAAGTAGCCTCAAGTCACAGCTGAGTATAAAAGAGAAGAGAGGCGCCTCTAAGTGTAGCAATATGGTTAAATTTAATGAAGGTACAACATTTAGCAACTCACATGGTTGATGATTGAAACAGGCACATCTAAGGATGCTGGCATCTGGGGTAAAGCTGTCCTCATAGACCATCCTCCGCACCGCCATCTACGTCATCCCTTCCCCGCTGCCCCTCGCTTTCAGATCGCTTTACTCCAGGGTGGCCTTCCCGGTCAGGATTACAGACTGGCAGCCGGCGGTGCAGAAGATGGTCTATGTGGACAGCTTTACCCCGGATGCCTGCATACTTAGATGTGCCTGTTTTATTCATCAACCATGTGAGTTGCTAAATGTTTAACCTTCATTAAATGGAACCATATTGCTACACTTAGAGGCGCCTCTCTTCTCTTTGATACTCTGTAGCTCCTGCTGGATTTTGCTTCTAATCCCCTTGTGGAAGTGGCTATTTGTGGATGGACATTTTATGGTTACACAACCTATCGCAATGCTAGAATCTTTTTATTTTGACAGTAAACTGAAGGACTTATGAATAAATGGTTGTGGAACGAATCATCTGAGTTTCCATTATTTCTTATGGGGAAATTTGCTTTGATATAAGAGTGATTTGGATTACAAGCATGTTTCCGGAACCAATTATGCTCGCAATCCAAGGAGGTTTTACTGTATATATATACATATATACATATATATACACACACACACACACACACACACATTATATATACCTATATAGCTATATATCTATCTAGATATACAGTGGGTACAGAAAGTATTCAGATCCCCTTAAATTTTTCACTCTTTGTTATATTGCAGCCATTTGCTAAAATCATTTAGGTTCATTCTTCTTCCTCATGAATGTACACATAGCACCCCATACTGACAGAAAAACACAGAATTGTTGACATTGTTGCAGATTTATTAAAAAAGAAAAACTGAAATATCACATGGTCCTAAGTATTTAGACCCTTTGCTCAGTATTTAGTAGAAGCCCCCTTTTGATCTAATACAGCCAGGAGTCTTTTTGGGAAAGATGCAACAAGTCTTTCACACCTGGATTTGGGGATCCTCTGCCATTCCTCCTTGCAGATCCTCTCCAGTTCTGTCAGGTTGGATGGTAAACGTTGGTGGACAGCCATTTTTAGGTCTCTCCAGAGATGCTCAATTGGGTTTAAGTCAGGGCTCTGGCTGGGCCATTCAAGAACAGTCACGGAGTTGTTGTGAAGCCACTCCTTCGTTATTTTAGCTGTGTGCTTAGGGTCATCGTCTTGTTGGAAGGTAAACCTTCGGCCCAGTCTGAGGTCCAGAGCACTCTGGAGAAGGTTTTTGTCCAGGATATCCCTGTAGTTGGCCGCATTCATCTTTCCCTCGATTGCAACCAGTCGTCCTGTCCCTGCAGATGAAAAACACCCCCACAGCATGATGCTGCCACCACCATGCTTCACTGTTGGGACTGTATTGGACAGGGGATGAGCAGTGCCTGGTTTTCTCCACACATACCGCTTAGAATTAAGGCCAAAAAGTTCTATTTTGGTCTCATCAGACCAGAGAATCTTATTTCTCACCATCTTGGAGTCCTTCAGGTGTTTTTTAGCAAACTCCATGCGGGCTTTCATGTGTCTTACACTGAGGAGAGGCTTCCGTCGGGCCACTCTGCCATAAAGCCCCGACTGGTGGAGGGCTGCAGTGATGGTTGACTTTCTACAACTTTCTCCCATCTCCTGACTGCATCTCTGGAGCTCAGCCACAGTGATCTTTGGGTTCTTCTTTACCTCTCTCACCAAGGCTCTTCTCCCCCGATAGCTCAGTTTGGCCGGACGGCCAGCTCTAGGAAGGGTTCTGGTCATCCCAAATGTCTTCCATTTGAGGATTATGGAGGCCACTGTGCTCTTAGGAACCTTAAGTGCAGCAGAAATCTTTTTGGAACCTTGGCCAGATCTGTGCCTTGCCACAATTCTGTCTCTGAGCTCTTCAGGCAGTTCCTTTGACCTCATGATTCTCATTTGCTCTGACATGCATTGTGATCTGGAAGGTCTTATATAGACAGGTGTGTGGCTTTCCTAATCAAGTCCAATCAGTATAATCAAACACAGCTGGACTCAAATGAAGGTGTAGAACCATCTCAAGGATGATCAGAAGAAATGGAAAGCACCTGAGTTAAATATATGAGTGTCACAGCAAAGGGTCTGAATACTTAGGACCATGTGATATTTCAGTTTTTCTTTTTTAATAAATCTGCAACAATGTCAACAATTCTGTGTTTTTCTGTCAGTATGGGGTGCTATGTGTACATTCATGAGGAAGAAGAATGAACCTACATGATTTTAGCAAATGGCTGCAATATAACAAAGAGTGAAAAAATTAAGGAGGTCTGAATACTTTCCGTACCCACTGTATATCTATATATACATACACACAATATATATATATATATATATACATACACACACACACATTCATATATATATCTGTCCCTCCCTATATTGTAAAGTGCAAACTGTTGGCGCAATACAAATCCTGAATAATACACACACACACATAGCTTTGGGGTGCACACCCTAATGCAATACGCTGCGCATACCTATGATCACTCTAATGCTTGTAAGTATGATTATCTGCTATGATTGTCGGCTTCATCTAGTGGCCATAATGTGGCATTTTCCTGGAAAACCCCGATAAAAAAAAATATCACACTACGATCACCAGATGGCGCTAATGATCATAAGAGATAATCATTTCACAAACAATATAGCAATCATTTGTTGAGCCTGTGCGAATGCATACCACATCCGAATGGCAATTTTTTTTATACATATATTTTCTGCATATTATTTATCGCTAAAAACCTCCCTTGTGTAGATGTGCTAAATCCCTGGGGGCTGCTGCTTGGTGCTGCCATCTTGGATGTGATGTCGGCAGCCCCAGCAGACTCAGAGCTGTCACTCAATTTTCCCTTTCACGCCTGCCATGGTAACTACATAATAGTTTATGTAGGGAGGTAAAGTGAGAGACGGAGGAGCTGGGTCAGCATAGACAGCAATCAGACACACTCTCAGAAGAGTAGAGGGCTATGACGTGCACAGAGGACTGGGACTGTGCTAGGGTAATGACTCTCCTGAAGTAGTCAAAAGTTCAAGGGCGCATACAAGCGAATAGAAATGGTTTATGAAAAAGGTAGCAATGCTGCAACTATGAAGTTGGTGACCGGGCCCCTAACTGTGCATTTGCTTGGAGTGGAAATCTTTCTTGTGTACACTGCTATATCTGTCTGAGAATTTTGCAAATACATTTTGCTTGCTGGCAAGGATTCCAAGGCAGGGATCACAGATACACGGAAAGTATTAAAGTGAGTGACAGCCAAGCAAACTATCATTCTTAGGAGGTCAATAATGGCGGAGGCTACGGGTCTCATAGAGGAGGTTTCCTTTGAAGGAAAATGCAATAAAAAGATTGATATAACAAACACAATTTTTAACAATATAATCTTGTATTTACAGCACCCTCCTAGGTAGGCGTTAGCGAGAGAGTATAGTTTTGTGCTCGGTCTGCTTACCAGAAGAGCTGCAGGTAAATCTATATTGTTCTCTGCCTACCAGAGAGCAGGATCTGTTAGTGAGGTCTGCTCAATGTGCTCAGAGTGCAACTCATTCTGTCTAGAGAGCATTTCACACTGGTCCAATAGGGAGGCATGTTGGACAATGGGAGGAAACCTGGCGAATGGGTGCATAGGCTGATGATTGGCAGAGGGAAAGTCGCCTCGGTGAATGTTGGGATACTGTATAAAAGCCAGGAGCACATGTGCTTGAGGTCTTTTGTTGGGCAGCAGAGTCCCGGAGGGAGGGGGCAGCTGCCTCCTCCTCTGTATAGGTGCCATGCGGCCTCAGGGGGTTGTCCTGAGGGCCTGGGGAGTAGCAGTGAGGAACTGAACCTAGAGGTCCAGGGAAGCTGACTGAGAGGGGAGACACTGTCTCTGCAGTACAGTGAGTACAGAAACTCGTGTCAAGGGGCCTGACCTGAGGGGGCCACCCCTGCTCGTAGGATAGTCAGTGGACGGGTGTCAGCGGGAAGAGGATGCTAGTGAGAGTGTCCCGAAGATAGATTATCATCCATCAAGTCGTCTTGTTAGAGAGCAAAGAAAACAAGATACTTAACCCCATCCACCCTAGTGTAAGTGTGGATTAACAGCCAGACTGTTCTATATTTTCAAGCAGAACTCTGAAGATAGCAGTCCTCAAACAATGTGAATAGTTTGATTGGAGTATCCCACTATTCCCTTCTCCTATCCTAAATTATCAATAAACAACAAAAAAAAAAACATCCCTAGACTGTACATTCATGTAACTAGCCATTGGGAACAAGGAGAGATTCAGAGACTTGTTCAACTAAATATGTGTTGATAACCAGGGGAGACCACCAAAGCAATACCCAGCAGTTCCTGCGGGGGCAGTGCTACATATTGTAGAATGTAAACCAACACTGAAACTAGGGGTGCCTCTCGAGGTTCTTGTGTTTGCCAGTCCAGGGACTCACGGTGAGGGTGAAGGCTGAGGACAGCCTGTCCTGAATCAATGCATACAGTATAAGGGAAGGAGACAACTCCAAGTGCCGCACACCATCAGGACCCAACAGTCACTATAATAGGAGCAGCCTCAGCCCAGCTCCATCCAGGCCATGGCACTGATGCGTTTCGCCATGCCCACAGGGCTTAGTCTTTGACGTCCTGTGGCCAGGGTGAAAGGCAATGGGGACATGGCCTTGACAGAGCGAAGGCTGCTTCTACTATAGTGACTGTTGGGTCCTGATTGTGTGCAGCACTTGGGGCTTTTGCTTTCCCTTATATTGCATAGAGTGTAAAGCTGACCATACACACATTAGATTTTGTTCAGCCTTCATCCCTCCATCTACACTACCCATAGGTGAATACCTATAGAGAATTGGCTGGTGTGAACCTAGCCTTACTGCTGGATGTCATATGACATCCTGAGCTTTAAGTGGGGATATCTGAATGATGGGTGCAGCTGCGTGCATCATTCAGATATAATTTTTTTAGCCGGCGATTCCTTGCACAGTAAGAACAATCATAGCAGCTGTTCAGCCGCTTGATCGTTATTACAGGCAGCGAGAGGGGATGTCCCCCCACCCCTCCCGCCGCCCTCCAGTGCTTCTACCGACTCACCCGTGCGATCTGCAAGCCGGAGAAGGAATCCGCCGGCGGCAGAAGTACACCGTAGAGAAAACGAGGACCAGATGGTTCCTGGCAGTCTCTATGACTCTCGGAGGCCTGGCAGTTGTAAATACTGCCGTGATCTCGGCTAGATAGCCAAGATTGTGTTTTTCTTTTTTATTTCAGGCTTTCCAGCTTGTAGGAGAGATATGAGGTCTTATTGACCCCAGATCTCTCCATAAAGAGGGCCTGTCATTCACTATTCCTAATACAAGGGATGTTTACATTCCTCGTAATAGGAGTAAAAGTGATAAAAAATAAAAAATTTAAGAGAAAGTGTAAAAATAACAAAATAAAAATAAAATAAACAATAAAAAAGAAAAAATGTAAAGTGCCCGGTCCCCGCGTGCTTGCACGCAAAAGCGAACGCATATGCACGTCGCGGCCACATATGTAAACGGTGTTCAATCCATACATGTGAGGTATCATCTTGAATGTTAGAGCTAGAGCAACAATTCTAGCCCAAGACCTCCTCTGTAACCCTAAACTGGTAACCTGTAAAAAATGTTTAAAGCGTTGCCTATGGAGATTTTTAAGTACAGAATTTTGGCGCCATTCCACAAGTGTGCGCAATTTTAGGTAACTATTTACTCGGTGTAATACCATCTTTCACATTATACAAAAAAAATTGGGCTATTTTTAGTATTTTTTTTTTTTAATTCATAAAACTGTACATTAATTCATAAAACTTTTACGTTTGTAAAATTGCTGCGCAAATACCGTGTGAAATAAAAAGTTGAAATGACCGCCATTTTGTTCCCTGGGTCTCTGGTAAAAAATAAAATAATAATAATGTTTGGGGGTTCTGAGTAATTTTCTAGCAAAAATATGATGATTTTTACATGTAGGAGCGGAGTGCCAGAATTGGCCCAGTATGGAAGTGGTTAAAGTATAGACAGAGCATACCATAGATGTAGCTACAAATTTATAAACACTGCCATCTACTGGTTGAAGAAGAATATATCTCTACTAAATACTGATGTACAGTAGTTGTTGCACTAAAATACAATTCTGTATTCCAACAAAAATTCACTCTCTCTATTTGTCCAAGTGATCATTGTCCCTGAGACAGAATTTGATGGGGAAATCAAAAATGTTGAAGTTGTCACTGCAACAGGAATAGAGAGGAAATCTCCCCAGGGTACATTTATTCCAGTGACAGCTGCCTATAAGGAGAATTCCCATTCCTTTACAGAGATTTCCTTTCACTCCCTGTTGCGTTCCCATGACAAGAAGTGAAGGGAAATCTTCCCAACAAGACACAGACAGCAAAAAAAATACACGACAGGGGTTTTAACCTTTCTCGATTCTTTCACAAACTAATAAAAATAGTTAGCGCTATCCATACCCATTAAATTACTAAACTCAGTAGTATAAGTTTAAAAGTGAAATTGTGATAATAAATGGGTCACAGTAATAACAATGCATTTCAGGCGTTACAGCTCATACATTTTGCAAGGATTATATGAACCAGAAACCCTTGAGAAGTAAACATTCGGCCTTCTTGAGCATTAACCTTGGTAGCAGCACATAAATTAGACACATGACTTTAGTATGTTAAGTGATGTATATACAAGACATTCCAGCGGGAGCCTCTCCAGTCTATATTCTCATAGAGATTGCTCTATGCCTGCCTGCTACACATGATTCATTCCAATGTTCCTTTATCTTATTAGAAACATAAGAGCAAGTTCAAGAATTATGGTGTTCCCTCGAAGATAAAATTAGCTCTACTTGGTACATACACAGAAACTTTGATCCTAATAGCCGTGGCCATCTGGAACACACTTATATACAAGAAGAGGCAGTCAAGGGGGATTCCAGCTCATCCCATGTGGTTATCAAATAAAAAAGTGCCATGGGCGGCACGGTGGTGACTGAAGCTCTGGTTTAGTGGGTTCAATTTTAAGCAGGTCGATATATTGTGGCTACGTTAGATTGTAAGCTCCAGTGATTTCACATATTTGCAGAATACTTTAGACACGTGCGGTTCGTTTCGTTCCGAACTGAAATTCTGACAAATTTTTCATTATTCGAAAAATTCGAATGTGTCTAAATTTCGAAAATACAATAGTAACAAATGTTAACGAATCCGAAATAACTAATCAAAAATTTGAGACAAAATTCAAATAGTTTTTAGTTTTTGAATCAAATTTGAATTTATGAAGAGAACAAAATAGAATAGAAAATAAAGGAATAGAATAGAAAATGATATATCCTCTCTTAACCCAGTAGTCAATCTGACACTCTACAAGCGAGATGGCTTTGTCCATGGTCCAGGGTTTGGACACTGGCCGACCTTGTATGTCAGACGTCGTGTGTACCTTTGGTCCCTGCTGACGGGTGCCTCCTTGGCTCTTTGTGAGGGTTATGAAACAAGATCCAAAGACCTTTTATCTTTGGTTGTGCATGCACTTTTTGCATACAGTGCATGAGAATATGCTATAATCACCTGTGCCCTTGAAGAAGGTTGAACATCCTCCTGTTATTTGAAACGCGTCGGGCCTTGCCAACCCCTTATGCTTAGGGGTTGGGTTACATGTGATTGTTGCCTTCATAAGTAACAGTATACTGTATGCGCCTTCACGGTCTAAACCACATTGTTTTTATGATGTACTACATTGTATGTGTCATTTTCATTTTATGTGTCAAATAAATGTTATATACTTTTGAGCTAACTGAGACTATATTAGACATTGTTATACCAGAGCCCTTAAAGTCCTACAGCGTTTTTTTTTTCCTTGTTCCTTTCCATAGTATGGGGATGTAGGCTCAGCAGTTCAGGTTCTTACCTCTGGCTTACTATTATTCAAAACAATATAATAGAACAGAAAAGAATGGAAAAGAAAATAAAAGACTAAAACAGAATACAAAATAAAAAAATAGAAAAACAAAATAGAATAGAAAAAAAAAAAGGATAGAATAGAAAATAAAAGAATGGAGTAAAATGAAACAAAATAGAATAGAAAATAAAATAGAGTAAAATGGAATAGAAAATAAAGGAAAAGAATAGAATAAAAAAACAGAATAGACAAAAGAAAAGAATAGAATAGAATAAACAGACTATAACAATATAACTGTCTTTTTGGAATTCGTACTTCGAAAATAATAAAATTAGAATTTAAACAGAATAGAAAACCAAAAGGAAAATATAAGAAAAGAATAGAAAATAAAAGAATAGAAAAAAAAAACAATAAAATAGAAAGAATATACCCATCTTCCAAAATTCGAATTTCAGCATAAATTAAATTTTGAATGGAATTCGATTCAAATTTGAATGCAATTCGAATGTAATTTGAAAAATTTGAATTGGTTTGAATTTAAATAAACTAAACAAATTCCGAAAATGAATTAAAAGAATTTAACTAAACAAATTTATGAAAATAACTAATCAAAATGAAACTAAACACATTTTTTCTTTCTGAACATGTTTAGAATACTTTCACTGCAATGCACACTATTTTGGCCAATTCAGCAGGATTCAGCCAAAATTTGAGCCATCTGTGGCTACAGACCACATTATATTACCAGCTCTTAAAGGGAACTTGTCAAGCCAAATACCTTTGTAGCAAACCACAAATAGTAGCTGCCATATGCTAGCTTCAAGGCTGTAAAACTTAAAAGCAGAAGTGGGAGCAAAGCTCTTTTGGTCCTTCTACTGTGGCATAGAGAGAAATATGGATGTTTTTGTGTTTCTTTTTTTAACACAAACCCACAGTTCTCCTTTAAGGGCCCATTTCCATCTTGCCATCACAGTATTGCACACAGGTGTTGCAGTGCTATTTATTTTGAACCTCACACACACTAATGCAACGCACCTGGGTTGCAGTGTGATGCAATGTGTGGTAAAGCATAGTGCGTTCATTTACCAAAATTAGGTCAGGAACATTTTTTAGCATGTAAAGCCCGGTACACACGTACCGATGGTCGGCTTACAAATGTTCCTCTTTTCTCCCCGGGATGTCGGTGTCTGCTGAAAAGTGCAAAGACAGCACAAGGACAGCACAAGAATTTTGTCCGCCGACTGCAGAAGTGATGTCATGTAATGGTTAACTTTCCCTGTGTTTTCTATTTTCTGAGCATGCCCAGTCTTGCAAATCTGCGGTCTGTCGGCCGAATTGTGTACTGACAGGCGAACAATCGTCCGTTCTGGTGTCGGCATACAAAAATTTTCATGTTTGCAAGAAAGACTTTTGTCCGCGGATTGTGCGCAGACATCTGTCGGAGGCACCATACTAACACGCGTACAATCGGCAGATCCTTCGTCCACCGACGTTTGTATGCCGACGATCGGTACGTGTGTACGGGCCTTAAGTGAAGCACTACCTCTGCAGGAGTTGCTGATGTCTGGGTTTGCCACTGGTGCACAGCCAGTCACACAGCATTTCCTTCTTGCACCAGATGCAGAAATCAGTCCTTTGGCTTGTTTTTATCAGGGAATGATAACTTGGATGGGGTAAGGGATTATGTGATGCCCAACTTGAAAATGTTCAACAAACAAACCAGAGACAACGTCCCCCCTTTTCACAGATTCCTTCTCTTCTTCCTTCCACCGCCACAAACTTGGTTCCCTTTGGTACAGCTTCTATTGGATCACTCCTGGAGGAGCTAACAGTCAGTCACTTTTTATCTCAGCAACAGTCCATTACAGGCTAGGAACTCACAGTCCCTTGGTAAAGTAGTGCATGTGAAGTGAAAAGCATCTTGCATTGCCTTCTGCTTCCCTGTAGACCGTGATCCCAGCTCTATTGCTTGCAGAAATGCTAGCCCACCTGGCTGCCACCAGCCCACCTGTCCTCCCGACTGACACACGCGCATAGAGATCTCCCAGGGCAAGACAGGATTAAGACATGGCACACCGCTGTGTTTTAAGAGACCTGCTACAGCAGGGGTCTTCAAACTATGGCCCTCCAGTTGTTCAGGAACTACAATGCCTAGTCACGTCTGTAAATGTCAGAGTTTTACAATGCCTCATGAGAAGTGTAGTTCTGCAACAGCTGAAGGGCCGTAGTTTGAGGATCCCTGTGCTTGCAGTCTCTGCCCTTGTTCTGTCCCTGCAATGGGCTGATCTACTCACCGTCTTTCCTTGATCCTGCTGCCTCTCCTGTTAGGGTCCCTCCAACTGCCTCCTGGCGTGGGATCCTTCAAGGACAGCCTCCTGAGCTCCAGCCTGAGGTAAAATCTCTCCCCAGCAGGAGTCTCTCAAGGGCCACCGACAGCCTCTTCTCAGCACTGCTTCTCCATCTTCTACCTGACCTTCTTCCCTGCATGCCTCATTCCTATTTATGGGTTCCTTAGTCCCCTGTCAGGCCCTCTCCTGGGGATTGGCTAAAAACCTATAAGTTTGCAAAGCAGCTCCTCCTTGATTCCGCCCACTAGCAACTAGAATATTCTCCAACCTTCCAGATCCAGGGGGAGGCACCATAGAGCTGTCTGTATGAGTCATGCTTGCCTATCCTCTAGTAACCCTAACCAATTACAGACTCACAGGCTAGACATGAGTCAAAGTATGTTTTTCATACTCTCATTCTAGTAGCACACACTAGAGGGTGCTACATAAGGATGCGTTGGAAGCCCAATCTAATTTAAACCACTTGACGACCGCCTCCTGTACATTTACTGCGGCAGGCAGCCGCTTACAGGCCCCCGCTCGTTCCCTACCTAGCCAGCACGTGTGACCGATGGCCGCCAGCCACTCGCGATCTCCCACAGGAGAGGGAAAACACAGCCATCTGTCATTCTCACTAAGGTAATCACAGAGGCTATGCGATCCTGCTATGTAGGATCGCATGTCTCTGTGGTTACTTCACTAGCCGCACCCCCTAACAGTTAGAATCACACCCCTAGGGACACGCTTAACCCCTTGATCACCAATAAAGTTAACCCCTTCCCTGCCAGTGTCATTTTTACAGTAACAGTGCATATTTATAGCACTGATTACTGTAGTAACCTCTCTGGTACCCCCAAAAGTGTCAAAAATGTCAGTCAGGGGCCCGATCTGTCAGCCGCAATGTCACAGTCCCGCAAAAAAAACTAGTTACTAGTTACTAGTTAAAAAAACAAAAACAATAAAAATTACATAAATCTTACCCATGGTTAGTAAACGCAATAACTTTTGCGCAAACCAATTAAAATACGCTTATTGCGATTTTTTTTTACCAAAAATATGTAACAGAAAACAAATTTGCCTAAAATGTTAAAAAATTTGATTTTTAAATTTTTTTTTGAAAATTTCATATAAAAAAATGTGAAATATATTGTTATTTTTTCAAAATTGTCGCTCTTTTTTTGTTTGTAGCGCAAAAAATAAAAATCGCACAGTTGATCAAATACCACCAAAAGAAATCTCTATTTGTGGGAAAAAAAGGACGTCAATTTAATTTGGGTACAGCGTCGCGCGACCGCGCAATTGTCCGTTAAAATCACGCAGTGCCGAATCGCAAAATAGGGCCTGGTCTTTGAGCAGCCAAATCCTCCGGGGCTGAAGTGGTTAATGGGATGCCCTAACATGCAACACACATTAACTCACAACAAAAGTAGTAAAGAAAAAGGGGGCAGACTTGACGGACCACTTGGTCTTCTTTCGGCCAGCATTTTTCAATATTTTTATGACTCAGTTTAAATCCATTGGCACACACTGGCATATTGACTTGGCACTTGGCAGTGACCTTACTTGCCTGGCCCTTCAGACAACCATAGAGAGAAGGCAGTGGCCAATGTCACTGTAGACCAAATGACCTTTGTGCAAAGGCACAACCCATAGAAAGCAAAGTGAAAGCAAACCGTCACCTAACAGTTCACACACCAAAACCTGGCGTCTGTCAGTCTTCTGTCCTTACACGCAACCTGCGACCGTCAGTGTGTCAAATGTAAGCCGATTACCCAATAAAAGGTAAACCTTTGTTTTACATCGTAAAGCAAAGACAAGTGAATTTTTTACTACCTTGTATCATCGGTTAGCTAAGCTGCCCGTCTATATACCATATCTGTAAAATGTATAATACGATCAGTAAAAAACGTAGGCTTTTATAATACACACTGTAAAGATACAATAGACAATCTCATAATGTCCAGCCACACAAAACGTTTTCCTACTGTATTATCAACATTAAAGTTGACCGGTGATTAAAAAAAAAAAAAAAATCTAATTTCACATAAATTATTAGGAAGCATGGAATATTACCAAATATTTTATTATCATGTAAAAAAAAGATTTGCTTTGTTTATGCCACGTATAAAAAAAAAAGTGCTCCCGGGATTGCTCATTGGACATAATGCCTAGGCAGCATATATCACAGTGATGGCGAACCTTGGCACCCCCAGATGTTTTGGAACTACATTTCCCATGATACTCAACTATACTGCAGAGTGCATGAGCATCATGGGAAATGTAGTTCCAAAACATCTGGGGTGCCAAGGTTCGACATCGCTGCTATATCAGATGGTCTCTGGCTAGAAGGTATATTATGGATGTAATTAGAGACAGCAGGGAGCCTAAAGGCCCGATTCCCTCCCATCTATATTAAAGCGTTTGTTGCCCCAACACTTCATATTCCTGATATGTGGCTGATGTACCATGTATGAGAAAGTATCCTGTTCTCCTTGTATTGCTTCCTTTATGTAAAATCCCCGGTGTTCCTGCCAGTCCCTCGGCTTTCCTATTAAAAACTGAGCACACTAAGCAGGAGAGCACACCATGGTCAGTTCTCTAGCTATGCTGGGATCTCAGCCTGCTCTCTTCCAATGATCAGACTTGTCCTGAAATGCCCCCGCTGCACAGCCATTCACTGGGAAGATCAGTGTGTTGTCGATCATCGGTCGATCCCTAGTTCTGCTCTCCTTTTGCCGCTGACTGCTGAGACAGGAGGGGTGGCAAAAACCGAGCCTCTCCATGGCTGCAGAGGGAAGTGCGGGATCTGGCAGAGGAGTTCTGTTCTCCTCTCTGCTGCCGACTGCTGAGACAAAGTGGGGGAGGAGATGAGGGGGGTACTGCAGCTGCATGAGAGGTGCGAGGGGTACATGAAATGGCTTGGCGGGCCGGATTCGGCCCCTGGGCCTTGTGTTTGACACGTGTGATTTAATGGGTTCCAAGGAAACAGCTCAAAGCATTAAAATACAACAGGAGTGCCAAGCCTAATGTTAAAAATCTTAAATACTTTACAGTACTAGTTCTTTAACAAGAAAAATAAAAAATCTGGGACACACAGGCTCATTAGGGCTTAAAGATTTAAAAAGCTTATATAGGCTCAGACGAAACACTTTAGCAAATAAAATCAGTATTCAAATAAAATCAGTATTCAGCTGTACCCTGAATATTCATATACAGTCTGAAGTCTTGCCGGAGTTAATGGCTGTATGCTGAAGCCACCTGAAACTGAATTAGTTTGCTTTGAGTTCCATACATACGCTGTTTAAATCTTTAGACCTTAAGGCTCCATTCACATATAATCGTCTCGGGTCGCCGTGATTCTGCTCACGATCCCGAACCAAGTTGCTTCCAGTGACTTGCAATGGCACCCCAAACGCGGCGCAATTGTCGAATCGCAATAAAATCATACAAACAGAATTGCAGGACAACTTTCGCCCAAAAAAAGCACTCTTGTCGGGCGACAATCGCGGCAAAATCGCGTCACACTTGGGGTTCCATTGCAAGTCATGGGAATCGCATGGACGTCCCGTGACTTGCAATGGTTCGGGGTTTTGCGGGCGGAATCGCGGCAATTCTGCCCGCAATCTGGGACGCCTATATGTGAATGGAGCCTAAGGAAGGGCAGCATGTGGCTCCCGAAACGCGTTTTTTTTTTTTACATTTTGTCTCTAAGGCCCTCTTCACATCTGAGCATCTTTCAGGTCGTAAAACGCTCATCACCGAAGTCTCAAAACGCCCAACAACCAAAATCCCATCCATTTCAATGGCTCCTGTTCACATATGAGCATTTTGTTGCCTAAAGCAAATTGCCTGAAGCTAAAAAAAAGTACATGAACTTCTTTTTTTGCAGATTACAGGTGTTTTTGTTAGATGTTGTCAGTGCCCGCCTCCAAAAGTCTGAAAAATGCCCAAAAAAAAAAGCCTGAAAACAATACGCTCAGGTGTGCATGGAGCCTAAAGAACTATTAACCGCTTGCCGACCGCCGCAAGTACATATACTGCGGCGGTCAGCCCAGGCCAGGCAAAGTGACGTATATATATTATACGTCACTAGCCTGTCACCGGCTTGTGAGCCAATAGCGGGCGAGCGCGCGTGCGACCGCCCCGGCTCGTTCACTGATGAGTCCGTGCGTGTGACCGGCAGACCCGATGTCCGCCGGTCACACTGCGATCGTCGGTAGAGAGGGAGATAGGCAGGCGGCTAATGTAAACAAGCCGCCTGTCATTCTCCCCTGTGTAAAAATGGAGATCAGACGGTTCTACTATGTAGGACCGTTGATCTCCGTTTTTACAGTAGTAGCCACAGCCAATCACAGTTAGAAGCATGCCCCTAGGACACACTTAACCCCTCCCTCTCCAATACAGTTAACCCCTTACTGCCAGTGTAATTTTTACAGTAACAGTGCATATGTATAGCACTACTGCAGTAATGTCACTGGTACCCCCAAAAGTGTCAAAAATGTCAGTCAAGGGTCCGATCTGTCCGCCGCAATGTCGCAGTCCCGCAAAAAAAAAAAAAAAACGCAGATCGCCGCCATTACTCGTTAAAAAAAAAAACACCAAAAATGACAAAAATCTTTCCCTTAGTTAGTAAACGCGATAACTTTTGCGCTTTTTGCGATTTTTTTTACCAAACATGTAGCATAAAACAAATTGGCCGAAAATGTTAAAAAATTTTGATTTTTACATTTTTTTTGGGAATTTCATATAAAAAATGTGAAAAATATTGTTATTTTTGCAAAGTTGACGCTCTTTTTTTGTTTATAGCGCATGATCAAAAAATCGCACAGGTGATCAATTACCACCAAAAGAAAGCTCTGTTTGTGGGAAAAAAAGAACGTCCAATTCGTTTAGTTACAGCGTCGCACGACCAGGTGTTTTTTTGCGATTTTTTACAGCGTGACTTTAACGGACAATTTGTATTTTCATGGTTTGAGTTGGATAATTATCTAAATGATCTTGCCTAGATGACATCACATAATAACACGTTTTCAAGGACCGAAGGCTGCTCTTTCCTCTCTACAGAATCTATAGTAAGGGAATTCTGGAATGGAAATTCAGAGTCTGGGTCGTCCTCACCTGTCATCACAGTACGTGAATTTCATGTCCATGCTGTGTCGGCTCAGGAAGGTCTTGCTGTCCAGCGGGATGTCGATGTTGGAGGGGTGCTGGATTGGCTGACACATCATCACCAGGCAATTCAGCAGAGGCTCTTTGTAGCCGCAGAGTGAGTGCGGGTTGTAGGAGTTGTACACCTTCACATGGCCAGTGCAGTGAAGTACCTGACAAAAGGGAGCAAAGTTGTCACAATCAATGAGATCCAAGAAAAGGTGGAAATGAGGCACTCGACACAAAGCTTCTGTTAATGGGGAAAAGTCATTATTTGAGCCCGATAGCTTAGGTTCTACAGCTCACCACAACACAGGGGCCCCTCAGAGGCAGGGTTCACCCAAGTTAAAGCTTTTGTTACCCCAACACTTCATATTCCTGATATGTGCCTGAAGTACCATGTACTTGTATGAGAAAGTCTCCTGTTCTCTTTGTATTTCTTCCTTTATATGAAATCCCTGGTGTTCCTCCCAGTCCCTCTGCTGCTTTCCTAATAAAAACTGACCACACTAAGCAGGAGAACATGGTCAGTTCTCTAGCTATGCTGGGAACTCAGCCTGCTCTCCTCCATTAATCAGACTTGTCCTGACTTCCTCTGTACGTTTTCTTTTTAGAGTCTCATTTTGGGTTTCCACAACCTGTTGAGAGTGGCAGCACAGCTGGACCGACAACTATAACAGCTGAGTCGTATTTCCAGAGAACTAGTCGCATGACAACCCCTCAAGCGCAGGAGCAATTTCTTTCTTTTCATTGTCCTGACACGCCCCTGTGATGGGAGTCACTTTGGTTGGGGGGCCCATGGAACCCAGCTTACCTTCAAGAGGTTGAGAAATCCCTCTCTCAGCTCCCTCTTATGTGTAAGTCACACTGTGTGTCTATTAGGAGCACAGGGTCACCAAGAAAATGATGGACAACTACTTAATGGACACTGGAATGTGGTTCTGTTTGCTTCAAAAGGGACAGTAATATTGGTCTACAATATCCCTCAAGAAATCTAGGATACATTACTTCCACTTTATCCGAATGATAGAACATTGTATGAGCTTTGCCTCAGACTGTTGTAGAACATTGCCATGAAATCTGTGACTTCTGAATGGTCGGGGCGTTGCTTAAATGTGGATTCCAGGTTCTTCAATGTAGGAGATGGGCAGTCTGTTACTGGTGGTCTCCTGCTATTGTCTGTTTAATAAGGTCTTCTGTGTTTATACGTAGGATAATGTGTAATGTATTTTGTTTTAGCCTTGTTTCAGTGCTGAGTTAATTAACATGTTAATTATAACATTGTCTAGATGTGGATTCCCATTCACCTATTGTTTCTGTCCAGATGGCTAGATAATTAGTTCAGGTTAATTTTATTTCTGTACACAATTTCCTCTGCATGTGATAATGTAATCAGGCACCTAACCTGGTGGGGTACTTTGATCAGGAGGGGATGTCCTCCTGTGTGGTATATATTGTGTGTGAGTTTGTTCAATAAATGTACCAGATTTAAACAAGCTAAGTTCCAGGTAGTTTTGTATGGGCGCTGTAATATCTGACATCTATGTTCAAGACTGAAGGAAGCGGTATTCTGACAGGAGCCCACAAAAATAGTGTGGGTCGCGGTTCCGTTACATCCCCCGCTGCTCAGCCATTCACTAGGAAGCACAGTGTGCTGCAGCCTTTCCTCCCCCCCTGCTCTTATACAGGTGACTGATCATCAGTGCCCTGATTACAGTAATGCCCCAGCACTGCCCATCAGTGACACCAATCAGTGCACATGAGAGACTTCAATTAGTGCCCATTAGTGACAACAATCAGTGCCTGTCAGTGACCTCAATCAGCGCCAATTAGTGATGCCAGTCAGTGCCCATTAGTGCTGTCCATCAGTGCTGCCCCTCAGTGCCTCCTATCAGTGCTGCTTATCAGCGCCGCTTATCAGCACCGCCCATCAGTGCCGTCTATCAGCGCCGCCTATCAGCGCCCCTTATTAGTGCTCATCAGTGCTGCAAATCAGTGCCTCCTCATCAGTGCTGCATATCAGTGCCTCCTCATCAGTGCCACCTAATCAGTGCCCTTCAGTCCCACCTTATCAGTGCCCATCAGTGCAGCCTACCAGCGCCCATCAGTGCAGCCTCATCAGCACACATCAGTGAAGTATAAAAAAATTACTTATTTACATATTTTACTGACAGAAACTAAGAAAAGCTTTTTTTTTTTTTTTTTAATTTTTTTTTTTTTTTTTTGTAAGAAATAAAAAACCCAGCGGTGATTAAATACCACCAAAAGAAAGCTCCATTTGTGTGAAAAAAAATGATAAAAATGTCATTTGGGTACAGCATTGCATGACAGCACAATTGTCATTCAAAGTGCGCCAGTGCTAAAGGTGAAAATTGGCCTGGGCAGGAAGAGGGGGGAAGTGCACTGTAGGCAGGGCTGCTGTTAGAAATCGCGGGGCCCCGTACAGACTACCTGGCAGGGCCCCCCCAAGAAAATATTAAAGGTATATTTAGCTAAAATTACAACAAAATCACTATCAGACACAAATATAACATAACTCACATGATTCCTGCTAAATCTAAAAAAAAAAAAAAAAAAAAAAAACTATGTTAAATAAAAATGATGATGAGATGAGAAAAATATACAGGCTGGGCAGTTGGAGCTCAGTGATCCAAGAGACAGAGAGAGGTACAAATAAACAAAGTTACAAATAAAGTCCTGAGTAGAGATAACATTAGAGCCAGTGCTGGGAGGGGGGCCCACACAGGGAGGGGGATTTGTGAGGGACGACTGTCTCTTTCTTAGCAGATAAAAGCTGATAGCAGGGAGAGGGACAGATCAGATTCAGGTGCTGGAGGAAGATTTCTGTATTTGTTGTCCATCACTAATCCTCCTCTCTGTGTGGGCCCCCCTGTGTGCTCGGGCCCCCTACAAGAGGGCTGGTGGTCCCCCCCTATCAGCGGCACTGCCTGTAGGCAAGTGGTAAAGGCAGTTAGGATTAATTGTTTGTGCATTAAGGGGAGCTGCAACACGAGCGTGTTAACATTACCAAAATAGTGCACACGTGGTCTTTTTTTTGGTGCATTTAGATGCATTTACAGCCAATGCAAAATGAATGGGCTGTTAGGCATCTATGTATTTGTATTTTTGGTTGAATTACTTTTCCCCATTTTTAGTTATTTTTGACTTTCATTGATTTGGTCCTTTCTCAGAAACAGATAAAGTGCCCCCCCTCCAATAAATAAATGGATGGGCTGCCTTAACCCAATTCACATAAAATGCATGCGTTAAAAGCATGTGTTTTACAGGATACATAATAAGTGTGAAGGGGCCCGAAAATCTACTCCAGAATCCTCTGTTCTGTGCCAAATCTAACCAAGGGAGGGGCCAAAACATATCTGCAATACGGGGAACATAGAAAATGCTACCAATAAAATGATACAGTCACGAATAAGGAAACACTATTTACAACCTGTTTGTCGTTAGAAGAATTAATAGAAAGAGGAAATAATCTTCCAAAAAATGTTGAGCCTGTGGCAGGAAATGAAGTCTGCCTCAAGCAGCATTTATAGATCAAACTAGCTATGACACACCAGTAAGCCCTTCTTCTAGAATTAAAAAAATTAGCTGCAAGGAGCGAGTTTCTAAATTAAAAAGTGACTCTCGCTCAAAAACAAAAATAAGCGCACATAACCTGACATTCTAAAGGTTTACTGCAATTTTATTCCAGGCGAAGTTCTACTTTAACTACTTAAGGGCGGCAGATATACTGCGGCAGGCAGCCCCTCCTGCGCGAACCGACATAGCTGTACGTCGGTCGCGCGCCTGCAGCTAGGGGGCGAGCGTGCACCCCCGGCGGCAGCGGGGATCCGCTAAAAATCGGAGATCGTCACCATTACTAGTAAAAAAAAATAAACCTTCTGTTTACCTTCCAGGTAGCAGATTTGAGATTCACGGTTCGGCCCCTGTTGGTGACAGTGCATTTCATCCTCATGAAAAAATCCCGTTCTGTACCCGCATCTTTGTTCTTCTTGCTTAATCCTGCACCTGCATGTTGAATTAAAACAGGGCATATAAATAAAATACAAATGTAATCTTACCAGCGTACATAGAAATAAATTATTCTAACCAGGTTTGTTGCCCCAGTAAAATTAATTAAAATGTATTAAAACCCAGGGACTAAAATAAAATATATTTCAGCATACAGGACATTAGATGGGGTGGCTGCGTTAGTTTTAGGTTTTAAGCATTTTTTTTTTCTTATAATCCTGCCAATAACACACTTCCTGTCCCAGGTGACACCAATCACTCACCCTACTGTATCTATGGAGGAACTCTCTCCCTAAGCCAGTCTATCTCATGCAGGGTTCCTCCAGAGGTTGGTAGGGGTTCCTTGGTCTAGGAGCAATTGCTGCCTCTCAGATAAGTTCTCACTGACACCAATGATCTTTTTATCTATCTGTAAGAGGGAATTCTCCCCACTTTCCACTAATGTAAGGAACCCCCCCCCCCCCCCCTCCACGACCATCACATGAATTATCTGTAGATACAGTAATTATTAGCAGGGTTCCCTGAAAAAGGAAATTAATTTCATGGGTTCTTCCATGCTAAAAAGCCTGAGAAAGGCGGACTGAATCTGTTCTTCCGATACAAACACCTCTTTATTCTCCACTCATCTCCATTACATAAAGTGGAGGGCAGGGGCTGACTGGCAACTTTTGGCCCAGGGGGCAAGTACAAACCAGAGGTCCAGGGTGCAGCGACTCACCCCCCCCCCCCCCATCCCACTCTCCCTCTTTCTGGCCTTCTACCGACCCCAATTCCAGGCTGAAGCTCCGATCCAGGTCCTATCAACTGATCAAATTCAGGTTCCCCACCTGGCCATCAGGGGGCAGTTGGGGACAGCTGGGATAGCTCAGACAGGGCTGGCTGGGGGAGGAGAGTCTCCATTGGGGCATTGAACCAGCCTCTGCTCAGACACAGTTTACACCTGGGGGGAGGGGGGGGGGGGCTGCGCTTTTTCCTTGTCTTCATCCCACACTCAGTAGGTCAGCGGTGGGGACTTCTCCTCATCAGTAATCCTTTAGGCATGTCTGTGGCAGAAGCAGTGCAGACTTTTTTTGCGGGGCATCAGAGCAGCCCAGGGGGCAATTGCCCCCCTGCCCTCATGGCCAGTCCTCCCCTGGTGAGGGGTTTTGTAGTCTCTGGAGATTGCTGGGATCAATGTAACTGATGAGGACGGGAACACAGAATGTTATCAGCTAAGAAGATTTCCAGCATATTTATTCTGCCTAAAAGGGTATGTTTTTTAATTATCAAACAGAAAATGTTTTCAATAGTTTAATTAAAGTGGTTGTAAACCCTTACATATAACCAGTGAAGTGACTGGCCTCAGGTGATACCCAGAGATTAAACAAATCCTCCTACATAGGTTGTACCTGTTTATCTTCTTTTCTCTACATCTGTGTAAAGTCCAGAATTTATAAAGCTTGCATGAGAGTCCAGAAAAAAAGGGGACGAGAGCTGAAGTTACACGCAGCGAGGAGAGCTCTGAGAGCTGATTGGAGGGAAGGGACACACCCCCCTCCACACAGGAACAGAGCTGAGGCTGTCAATTAGCTGAAGTCCTCCCCTGTCACCTTTTTTCTCTTCACGTCTGGAAACCTTGTCAGAAGTGTTTCTTGCAGATAACAGAGGAACAAAGTAGCAGATAGAAATTACAATTATTTAGTGCAAAATCTGGTACAACTCTGCATAGTAACCAATCAGCTTCCAGGTTTTATTGCCAAAGCTTAAAGCGGGCCTTCAGTCATTTTTTCATCTTTCCATCTAGTAAATCTTCTGCCCCTGTAGATTTAACTTTGGATAGTAAAACATTTTTATTCTGCAAGTAAATACCTGATACAGCCTACTTCCTCTTTCATGTCAGGTCATTAGCCTACAAGTGAACCTTGGCCACCCAGATGTTATGGAATTACATTTCCCATGATGCTCATGCACTCTGCAGTATAGTTGAGCATCATGGGAAATGTAGTTCCAAAACATCTGGGATGCCAACGTTTGATATCACTGGCCTAGGCTAACAACATCCTGCACAAGCTTTCCCTCTCAATCTCATGAGAGTTTGGCAGCAAGGGAGGAGGGGTGAGTCATAGGAGAGCCAAGGAGAGTTGCAGAGCTGGAGAGGGCTGGATGAGGGCGGAGATCACAGAAGACTGAGGAGCTCCATGAGTATTCATCAAGAGAGGAGAAATGTGCAGGCAAGCAGTGGTGTGAGTGTGTCTGTCTGTATATATATATGTATGTGTGATTGTATCTGTGTGCGTCTGTGTGTCTGTGTAAATCCAGAAAGTTAACAGGCAGCAGCTTTAGCTTCCCATAGTTAAATGGCTGCAGGTAGACTTAGTGGAGGGAGATTTGTGCAGCATATTTGGCAAGTACAGAATCACAGTATATGTAAAATATTATGCAAAGTGGTTGGAGGGAGGCTTCAGAATGGCAAATATGGTTTTATTACAAATGATGTGAGCAGACTGCAGTTCCTCTTTAACTGAACAAGCTAAAGTTAGAAGCTGATTGGCTGCCATGCACAGCTGCATCAGATTCGGATTGCTCCAGCTTTAGTAAATCCCCCCCTTAGTGCTCTTAAATGGAACAAGTATACACTATAGCAGGATATGCTTTGTTCATATTTCATGTCAAAGGTTTACAACCACTTTAACAGATCAAAAGTTCTTTGAAAGGCCTGCTTCACACAGCCATTTAGCGGGATACAACACAGTCCAGCAGAAAGAGTCAGCAAATTTTTGTGGCTGGAATGGCAGGTGCATGCGATTAGCAGTGGCCACTATATAAACTAATGGCAGGCTAACGACGGCCGCTGCTGTCTGCACGAAGCCGCACACCACAGGGCTACCTGCAGTTAGGGATGGACATCTCAGCATGGACGCAGTCAGTTTATATAGGCTGTGTGGCCTCTGGGATTTGCATGCACCTTTCATTTATTTTAAATAATTTTTATTACATTTCTTCACATACATAGCAAATATAAATATGACATTACAGAACAAAAACATCAATTTGCACAAAACCATAACATTTTGGTGTCTCCAGCATTGGTTTTATCCTTCAACTATTTTTCTTTTAATTTCCCCTTTTTCTTCCCCCCCCCCCCCTCCCAAAAAAAAGAAATATTGTGATCTATACACAATATACAATAATTTTAATTAAGGGTGTATATATACACATATACCAATTAATTATAACACCAAATAATATTATCGTGTTAGTGATAAAAAATTTAAGGGATGTATATCAGGTTAAAAAGCATAGTTATCCTTCCCATTCCACCCTATAAATTGTGGAGAAAAAAAAAAAAAGAAAATACATTTTTGTGATTGTACACTAAATAAGTTTTTTTTTTCTATTTATCACTAACATGGGGATATAATTTGGTGTCGTAATTAGTTGGTATATATATATATATATATATATATATATATATACACACACACACACACACACACACGCCCTTAAATAAATTTAGTTTAGTGTATAATTCATAGAAATTGCTTTTTTTTCCCACAATTTTATATATATATATATATATATATATATACACACATATACATATATATATATATATATATATACATACACATACACACTCTCCATGCACCTTTCATTCCAGCTGCAAGAACCCCCAGATTCTTGCCAATGAAATCCGTTGTATGCCACCAAACGGCCGTGTGAGGAAGGCCTTAGAGATTGTACACTCCATGACTCATAACAAATTATTTTATTTGGGTTTGGATCCAATTAGGATTCTGGCCCAGACTGGCATTTTGGCATGTCAAGCAATTAGCAAAGGGGATGGAAAGAGCACCTCAACACCAGCCAAACCCAGAAAAAAAAAAAAACAGTACAACTCCCAGCATTCTATATATATCCTGCACCTGGTCCTCATAATTGTACTTGGTTGGCAGCGGCGCACTGACTGGGCAGAGAGGACGTACACCGATTTAGCCTGGCTGCTGTTCAGTCTTGGTCTGCCATGGCCCAGGACACAAAAGGTTTGATCACAGGAATTCCAGATCAGCCTATGATCAGATACATCAGATAATTTCACAGCCCACAAATTTGGCAACGTTGGGTCTATTAGGTCAAAAGCAACTAAATTGGTTAAATGAGGATAGAATTTTAACTATCAGTGCTTCCTGCCAACTTGGGTTTTTTTTTGTGTCACAGCTTTAACTGTTTATGAATAAATTACAAAAAATTACAAAGCAAATTTTCCCATATTAAAGCCCACTGATCGCATGATAGATATTGACTTGTCATAGCAAGCCTGACTGTGATTGACCCAGAGACCCGAAGCTGTTAACCTCCAGAGAGCTGGAAGTTCAGCAGCAGGAAGAGCAGAGAGCTGGAAGTTCAGCAGCAGGAAGAGGACAGGGCAGCTCTGCAATGAAGATTTCTATAGAATCCAGCAGGCTGCACATCATGGGACATACTTCATTACTGGTAGGAAAAAAAGTGGAAGACATCTAAAAATTCTAGGATAGTCCCATTTAGGGGCCTGTATGAAAGGGCTTTAGGCTTGTGACGATGAGCAAATGCAACGTGCTTTTGACATTAGTTTGAGATTCTAATGATTTAGGTCATGTTGTCCTGAATATGCAAGAAGACAGTGTCTTCTTTGCTTTAGACCAAGTACAATTACAAAGACCAGGTGCAGGATATATATATATATATATATATATATATATATATATAGATATGGATAAATAGATATAGAATGCTATAATATATATATAGAATGCTGGGAGTTGAACTGTTTTTTTTTCCTGGGTTTGGCTGGTGTTGAGATGCTCTTTCCATCCCCTTTGCTAATTGCTTGACATGCCAAAATGCCAGTCCAGGCTTTTTTTTTTTTTATTTGCTTTAGTTACATTACTTACCTCTAATGAAGGATGTCCCACCACGTGCAGGCTGCTGGATTCTGTCGAAATATTTACTGAAGGAATGCCCTGTCCTCTTCCTGGTGCTAAACTTCTGGTGCTCTGGTAGGGTGGTTATCATTTTCAGGTCTCCAAGCTCAGCTTCAATAAAGATGATCTGACTGGGGCACGCCCCCTCCTGCCCTCTCCACCAATGAGAAAGTTCTTTCACTGATTACACCGCTTGTAAAATGATCTGTGAATTGAGAAGAGTCTGACCAGTCACCTAATTCTCCCCCCCCCCCCCCCCCATTCACAGATTAGCAGAATAACATTTTGTTATTCTAAATGGAGGAGAAGGCAGGAGGTGGCATTTCCCAATCAGATCATCTTTAATGCAGCTGAACCTGGAGACTTAAAGCTGGTAACCACCACAATGCCAAAAGCACAAAAGCAAGAAGAGGACAGGGCATCCCTGCAGTGAAGATTTCTGCAGAATCCAGCAGGCTGCACACCATAGGACATCCTTTATTACAGGTAAGCAATGTAACTAAAGCTGTAGAAAAAAAAATAGAGTTTTTGTAAGAACTTACTGTAAAACGATTTTCTCCGAGTCCTCTGACAGTCGCAGCCTGTTCGGTATACCTTCACGAGTGGCGCCATTACCCACTCGTGAAGGTATACCGAACGGCCTGCGACTGTCAGAGGACTTGGAGAAAATAGTTTTTTGCCTAAACTTCTGTTTTAAGTATTGTTTCATCATATGTTTAGGTTGACGTGCCTAGGAATCTAAAAGATGTGCAAAATTCAAATGCAAATAAACGTACCGCATTTCAAACTGAGATTCTCTCTAATCTCATCGTGATCGCAGGGATGGGTGAAGTCGAAGATGCTGTGTCCTATTAATTCGACCTAAAACAGAAAATAATTTTTCTCTTTAAATATAATGTGTACTATAATATCATTGCAGGTGCCATTAATACTTTAGGGTTCCTGTCAGACCGATGTATGAAAAGATTTTAATTTTCTATAAAAAGAACATTGTCTTACACGAACAAATGACGAACAAAGAGATCCGCTCGAAAAAAATGCCTTGAGTAATCCTTTCCTTTGCCTATAGAATTATAGATACAACTCATTGGTACACAAAAAAACTCAAGTTCAAATCTGCCCCCCAAAATCCAGTTATTCCCCTACTAGCTGCCACCACGTTGCCCCTAAGGCTCCATACACACTAGCTCAAAAAAATACTAGAAAAAAAAGGTTGGATGAAAAATGCTGATAATAGCATTTTTGTGCCGGCTTGTAGTAGCGTTTTGGTAGCTTTTAGGAGCATAGGTGTTTTATTAGCCTTTTTACAGTATATATAGGGAAAAAAAATTCTCGCAAAAGCTGTTATTGAGTGTTTTAGTACTTAGAAGCATTTAGAGGTTTTTTTCTGCCAGCAAAACGCTTCCAAAAACCCTACAAAAACAATTTATTTTCTGCTCCTAAACGCTGAAGTTTGAAAAATGCTTCTAGCATAAAGTAGTGTGCATGGACACATAGGATAGCACTATTTAGCTTCTAACAGCAGGAAAAAAATGCTCATAATAGCTTCTAGGAGCTTAAGAAACGTTAGTGTCCATGGAACCTTATAGAGAAGTTGAAGCCAAGTTGTCCATCACATCACTGGCACATCTTGACGTTAAAGTCATGTGACCTGGCTCACTGCATTAGTAAGTGGCCAGGGGAAAGTGGATGAAGATGGAGATTAGGACTTAGCTCATGACTAGTGAAGAGCTTGGGTTCGGTCTGGACCCATGTTCGGCCAAACCCAGAAGGAAGATTTTAGTGCCGGGCAAATTTGGTGCGGACCAGGCATTCCCTACCTCGCACATGCATGTACACATAGGGGCAAGGATGCTCAATCCGGACACCATTGACCTAATATAACCATAAGGCCATATAAGGTCAAAGACTTTGACCTAATAGGCTCTCTTCTGGGTTTAATCCAAGTTCATCCTAATGCCCCGTACACACGTTCCGATTATCGTACGACAAAACTCGCTTTCGACCTGGTCTCACGATAATCTGATCGTTAGCACACAGCTTTCGACAGACAATCACGACAGTTGGTCCAACAAAATCAGAAGGGACAAACAGGAAAACTTCTGTCGTACGACATCTTCTCGAACGATAATTGTTTCGTCAGTACAGTATTTGTACGCTAAAAGTCGATTGACAAATACCACGTATGATCGGAAACAGTAAAATAATCCGCAGGGGTCAGACGTATATACACATCATTTCCGTTACGTAGCTATGAAAAATAAACTTGGTCAGTGAATCGTACGAAGAAAGTCGGATGGTTTGTATGCAGAGTTGCTTTCGATTTTAGTAACATACAACAATTACGAAACTTTAGTCGTACGATTATCGGAACGTGTGTACAGGGCATTACTCTTGACCAGGGATGAGCCCAGGGGGGTTCGGACATGAGTTTGAACCCACCTGAGCTATCCCACCAGGAAGTGGACAGTGGTGGAGGCATTCCCCACCTCGCAATTGCACATATACACAGCCCTTGTATACGTGAAGCTGCAGAGCAGGGTGTGCCTCCACTGCCTTTGATTAGCTGTCAGCTTTGAGAGCTTCTTTGTGGGATAGCTCAGGTTCGAAGCTCATTCCTAGTCAAAGGTAACAATGAGCTTGGGCTTGGTCTGAACCAATGTTCGGCTGAACACAAAAAGAAGCTCACTGACCTACTCTTGACTTTTGGACAAAAGTCCAAACCTGCTTATCTGTAACAGTGGTGTTTAGTTTACACATTTTGGGAAAGGAAGAAGTCCAACTGATGTAACAGGTTGTGACATAATATATAATTAACGTAGATCGTACAATGCAATGTAATCCTAAGAACTCCAAAACCTCCATAAATGGCAGTTGGCCTCATGTCTTCTCACCTGAGTTAAACCCATGTACTTGTTGATGTTCTCAGACAGGAAGATCATGTCACCATCCTGGGTGATAACTGTTACAAACCCCTCCAGAGCTTTAAGATACAAACTGTCAATCTGTTTTTCTGCATCTGCGTCGAGGTCCCCTTCTGGACAAACTGCAAGATAGAAAAGCAACATTAATGAAGGGGTGCACCCTTAAAGTGTATGTAAAACATAACGTTGAACTTATTTGCTTTGTTAAACATACTATTCAAGCCTTGTGCATTCAGGCACTTAGGGTTGCATAACATAATATTCAGGTGCAATACCCCGCCCAGGAGCCACAAGTGCTGCATGCTGCCACCCATAGAAACTAATGGCTGCATGCGGATATACACCAATACGTCTGTGAACATGCATATGGCCATAAACCCCTAGGTGGGGATAAACAGGGTTGTTCCCTTGCACGCATTCACATAATTACGCACATACAGGCATATACCTTTATAAAGCCATCATAACATCACAACCCCCCCCCCCCCCCCCACACTTTGTCCAATCAGAGAATGCCTTGTATTCATTGAAAAAAATACAAGGCATTCTATGAATGGTGGCAGTGCTGATGCTGAGTGAGTGCCCCCCTGTGTTCAATGTGCAGAATGGAAGCTGCTCACACAGAACCCGGAAGAATTTGGCAATCACTGTAGTAGCTCCAACTACTACAATGATTGTTAGCTTCCCCAGTGATCCCTTAGGTGTCAGATATGTATACTTGCATTGTGCCAAGTTGGACCATTCTAACTTTGCAATACAGACCATACCTGGGGTTCAGATTTAAAGGCTTTAAAGATTTAAAGTTCACCTTTTTAAAATAAATAAATACATAAATTCATGTGTTTATGCAGGAAAAATGCATTTATTTATTTTATTTTTTTCAAAGGAGCCTGCAGAGCATTGCACTTGTGATTAGTAAATTGTGAATGCTCCTGCAGAGACTGGGGTTGATTTACTAAAGGCAGACTCTGGACTTTGCAAAGCACAGTTGCACCCTGCAAGAGCAGTTGTTCCAGAGCTTATGCTGGCCATACACTATAGGAAAAAATCGTTCAAACTTATTTTCAAATAACGAACACTCGGCCGTGAGAGCAGACGATCGTGCCATCATGTTATCACCGGATTTTGATGGATAAATTGTTCAATGGACACAAATTAATCCGTTTTTTGTTTGTTTTGTCACATAAGCCTAGTGCAAACAGTTCTGGCTAGAAACACATTAACCTTTCAATTTATAATTCGTTC
Source organism: Pelophylax lessonae (assembly GCF_965119305.1). Lineage (NCBI taxonomy): Eukaryota > Metazoa > Chordata > Amphibia > Anura > Ranidae > Pelophylax > Pelophylax lessonae. Next base: position 641,999,755 of record NC_138770.1, on the reverse strand, counting down.
GGCAGAATTTTCCAAACTGTTCCTTCAATTTTCAGCTCTGAAAAGTTAAAACTGATTTTCTATTTGTGTTTATTAACTGGACTAAAAACGAACGGACCAGATGACAGATTTTCGAGCGATTTTTTTGGCCAGTGTATGGCCAGCATTAGTAAATGAGGGGAAGCTCTGCTGACTTCCATCATCCAATCATGTGCAAGCAAAAATGCTGTTTTTTTTTTTAAATTTTCCTTGCACAGGATTAGGTATTCTTTGCAAAGTGAAGCTTTACCTCATTTTTTGCTAAGCTCTGGAGCAACTGCACAGCCTTTAGTAAATCAACCCAACTGCCTCCAGGTTTCTTGCCAATACCTGCATGCAGGCTGTCAGTTTAAAATCTGGAGGAAGTGTCAATGAACTACGAGGGTGCTCATCAGCGTATAGCAGTGCTCATCTGTATGACGGGACTTGAAGTTTCCGGGTTTGTCATCTCCGCTTGACCCTGTCATCTCCCCGGGACTTCCAGGGGACGCTCATAACACACCTGTGACTGGACTTTCCTCCTCTCCCCAACTCCTGGGGGGAAGATTTATGCACCTTTTTTGGGGGGACTTCCCTGTCACCCTTTCCAATAATTGTCATTGATGGGAGGACCAGTTGGACGCTAAAGACCCTCGTTTGGTCACTTGCAACGATCCGAATTGCTGTATCATTTATTTGCATCTGTGCCACTCCTGATGAAGCGAATCAAAGATTTTGTGAAACGCGTTGAGATCCATGCAGCACAGATTGTTGTTCTTACATGATATTGTGCATAACTACATCTATACAGCACAACTGTTATTTATATGTGAAGTTGTATATGTTATGAATTCGTGTTTCATTACTTTTTGTGTCGCTTCCATTGATGAATTTACCATGTTGTCATTATTGGATGTTAAATGTACATTATGATGTGCAATAAACTTGTACCGTATATACTCGCATATAAGCTGACTTTTTCAGCATGTTTTTTTATGCTGAAAAGGCCCCCCTCTGCTTTTACTCAATTTACCGTCTCACTTACCTTTTCCCCCGCCAGTACACATGCGCCGCTGATGCTCGGGAAAGCCCGTACAAGTTCGGCTATTCCCGGGTAGACGGCGCATGCGTGGTGACGTGTTGGCGCCATTTTTAAATGTAAGGGGCCTCACCGAAAGGTAAGTGAGATTCCTTCCCAGCCCCTGCATCTCCTCAGGAGATGCAGTTCTGCGGGCATGGTACAGGAGATTCTCCTGTACCATGCCCGCAGCACTGCATCTCCTGTGCCATGCCTGTACCATCTCCTGCGCCATGCCTGTACCATCTCCTGCGCCATGCCTGTACCATCTCCTGCGCCATGCCTGAACCATCTCCTGCGCCATGCCTGAACCATCTCCTGCGCCATGCCTGAACCATCTCCTGCGCCATGCCTGAACCATCTCCTGTGCCATGCCTGAACCATCTCCTGTGCCATGCCTGTACCATCTCCTGTGCCATGCCTGAACCATCTCCTGTGCCATGCCTGTACCATCTCCTGTACCATCTCCTGTGCCATGCCTGTACCATCTCCTGTACCATCTCCTGTACCATCTCCTGTGCCATGCCTGTACCATCTCCTGTACCATGTCGGCAGCCCCTGTTTTGGGTCTCGTGGTGGTCCAGTAGCTGCTGCATTTCCCACCCTAGGCTTATACTCGAGTCAATACATTTTCCCAGTTTTTTGTGGTAAAATTAAGTGCCTCAGCTTATATTCGGGTCGGATTATATTTGAGTATATACAGTATATTTTTAACATTTTGTAGGTGTCTCTTCAAAAGTCCCGTGGGCCATTCCCTTTGATTTGTGTACAGGGACTGGGACTTTAAAGGGCCGCTTTTTTTTTTTTTTTTTTTTCCTCTTTCAACAATTTTTTTTTTTTTCTTTTTTAGTGTAGTTGTGAGGTGTGAGGTCTTTTTGAACCCAGATCTCACAATAAAGAGGACCTGTCATGCCTATTTCTATTACAAGGGATGTTTACATTCCTTGTAATAGGAATAAAAATGATCAAAACATTTTTTTTTTTAAACTGTGTAAAAATAAAAAAAATAATAAATAAATAGAAAAAAAAAAAAAATTAAAGCGCCCTGTCCCCGTTAGCTCGCGCGCAAAAGCAAATGCATACGCAAGTCCCGCCCACATATATAAACGGTGTTCAAACCATACATGTGAGGTATCGCCGCGATCGTTAGAGCGAGAGCAATAATTTGAGCCCTAGACCTCCTCTGTAACTCTAAGCTAGTAACCTGCAGAAATTTTTAAAATGTTGCCTATGGGGATTTTTAAGTACCAATGTTTGGCGCCATTCTGTGAGCATGCGCAATTTTGAAGCATGACATGTTGGGTATCTAATTACTCGGCGTAACATTATCTTTCACATTATGGAAAAAAATGGGCTAAATTTACTGTTTTCTTATTTTTTAGTTCAAAAAAGTGAATTTTTTTAAAAAAAATCGCATTTGGAAGACTGCTGCGCAAATATGGTGTGATAAACAATATTGCAACGATCTCCATTTTATTCTCTAGGGTCTCTGCTTAAAAAAATATATAATGTTTGGGGGTTCCAAGTAGTTTTCTAGCAAAAAAAATGATTTTAGCTTGTAAACACCAAGTGTCAAAAATAGGCCCAGTCTTAAAGTGGATAAATGGACAACTTTGTGTAAAGCGCTACTTGGATGTTAGGCCTATGTATGTGGCCAGGCTGTGAAAAAGTGTTACACATGTGGTATCGCCATACTCAGGAGGAATAGCAGAATGTATTTTGGGGTGCAATTTTTGCTATGTACATGCTATGTGTTAGAAATATTGCATAAATGGACAGCTTTGTGTAAAAAAAAATGTGTTTTCATTTTCTTTCCACATTTTCCAAAAACTTGTGGAAAAAAATGACATATTCAAAAGACTCATTATGCCTCAAAAATTATACGTTGGGCTGTTTGCTTTCCAAAATGGGGTCATTTTATGGGGGTTTCCATTGTCCTGGTGCTCCAGGGCCTTCAAAAGTACGATAGGTTGTCAGGAAATTATATGTGTAATTTGTGCTCCTAGAATGCCGGACGGTACTACTTGGATGTTAGGCCTCTGTATGTGGCCAGGCTGTGAAAAAGTCTCACACATGTGGTATCGCCATACTCAGGAGGAGTAGTAGAATGTGTTTTGGGGTGTAGTTGCAAGTATACATATGCTGTGTGAGAGAAAAAACCTGTTAATACGTCAATTTGTAAATAAAAAAAAAAAAAATCTTCATTTTGCAAAGAGTTGTGGGAAAAAATGACAACTTCAAAAAACTCACCATGCCCCTTATTAAATACCTTGGAATGTCTACTTTCCAAAAAGGGGTCATTTGGGGGGTATTTGTACTTTCCTGACTTTTTAGTGTCTCAAGAAATGAGACAGGCCTTCAGTACTTAATCGCATTTTTAGGGATTAATTCAGAAGGGGATTGACCCCCCCCCCTCCATCCTGTGTGCTGAGCAGCTGTTTTCTGCATCAATCTCGTAGTTTCCCAAAAGGCAGCCTATAGAAGAAGATGCAGACGCAGTGGCCGTATGGACACAGCTGCATTCAGAGCTGTCCGCCTGCATCTGCACGCATGCCAAATTTTCATATGCAGCGGTGTCTGTACAGCCGTTGCGCCTGCATCCACTTCTATAGGCTGCCTGCACGCAGCTCTAAGAAGAATGCGGACACACTGAACACAGGTTATCCATGCAGGAGGGGTGTTAATGACCGTCTGAATATGTGCTTATATCATTATTAAAATAACCAAAGTAATAATCCAGAGAATGGATAAAAAAAATTCCATGCAATATAAACAAGTTTGAGAGTTTAATTGTACATTTAGGGCCCTTTTACACTTATACGTTTTTCCTGCGTTTTTAACTTGCAAGAAAAATGTTTCCCTTTAAATCCTATGGGACTCTTCACACCACAGGTGCAGTGCATTTTGAAAGGTCCTGCATTCTGCAGCTTTGGTGCAGTTTTGAATCCGACAGCAAAAATGCAGTGTCCTGTTAAAATGAATGGAAATCGCTGGAAAATCGTGGTTAAAAACACACTGCGATTTGCGGTTTTGGTGCATTTTTGAGTCCCATCCATTTTTCACAGGTGCAGGCAACCCAAATATGCATTTGAAACACAGCAAAATCTCAGTAAAAATGCATATATACGTTTTTACTGCGATTTTGCTACAGTGCATTGTGAAAGGGCCCTTACTATTGCATATCTCTACAGCAAGTAGAGTAAAAGGAGGAATAGGGCCAGAGCTTCTAAAAGAGGAACAGTCCCTCTAAATGAAGAACAGTAGGTTCTAATCATACTAATCAGAATAAATGTATAGCCAGCTATTCATTATACTATGGGGGAGATTTACTAAAACCGATGCATACAGAATCTGGTGCAGCTGTGCATGATAACCAATCAGCTTCCAGGTTTTATTGTCAAAGCTTAATAGAACAAGCTGAAGTTAGAAGCTGATTGGTTACTATGCACAGCAGCACCAGATTGTGTGTGCACTGGTCTTGTTAAATCACCCCCCCCCCCCCTCCCCCCTTAATGTGATATTGCACAATTCTGCTGTAAAGTACGAGAAGTGGGCTGAGGACAGATTTCAGCTCCATGTGAATGTTTGCAGCCCATGGCTGGGCTCTGCCTCCTACCAAATCCACTACTTACCCAGAGCTGCTTATGAATGTGACCTTTCCCCTCCCGCTGTGCTTTTCATTAATTGCTCTTACCAAACTTCAAGGACATGTACAGTTTCCAGAAGAAGATGACAGTGTTAGCCAGCTGGGGTCATTGCTGTGACCCACAACCTCAACTTCTGCATCCTGCTTCCCATAACACAAAGAGCATGGCTGTGCTGTATTGAACAAACAGTATGGACAGCCCAGGATAACACAGAGTATGCTAACAGAAGAGTGTATATAATATATATATATATAAAATAAATGCATAATATTTCACCCAGTGAAATGTACATTTGTTCAATGAAAATGGGTCAAAAGAACAAATGTTGCTAAACTATTTCCTGTGCTGGTCAAAAGTTTTTCAACTTACAAAATACAGCATTTGGCCACTAGATGGCGCTAAGAATTGTAGGAAATTCCTTTGATACTTAGCGCTATCTAGTGACCAAATGTGGCGTTTTTAAATCGTTACTAAACCCAAAAGCTGACATTTATAATATTGCAGTTTATTAATTCTTAGATGTGGGGACTGTATTCATTTCCTTTTTCAGATTAGTTTTCATTTAGTGATCCATTCAGTAAAGCCTCGTACACACGCACAGATTGTTGGCCGACCGATCGGCCGTCTTTTGTCCAGTGTTGTTTGTTGGTTGAAATGTGCTCTAGACTTGCACTGGACTTTTGTTGGCCAACAAAAAACAACTTCACAAATGATGTCATGTGATGGTTTACTTTCATGTGTTTTTTCTTCTCTGAGCATGCCCAGTCTTGCTCATCTGATTTTTGTTTGCCGAAATCTGTACTGACTGAGGAACAATCGGCCGTTCTGTTGTTGGCCAACAAAAATTTTATAGCATGCACACCAGATTTTTTTCGGCCGAAAAGTCGCAGTTGGTTGTCGGAAGCATCATACTAACAAGCCTACAATCGGCCGATCGGATGTTGGCCGACAATTTACGGCCAACAATCTGTGCGTGTGTACGGGGCTTTAGTCTGTTGTTTTTCAAAAGAATAAATTCTGCTGCAGATTTACCAGTTTAGAGGGATTCTACAAACCTTTTAACACTGACACAGGAGCTTACAATGATCAGCTTTTATTTTTCTATGAAAAACCTTTATCCCAAAAGGAAAAAAACGGTTTAGTGTAAATGATTATAAAGTGTTAGCTGGAGTTTAGCTTCAATTAGTTGGTGTATCAAAATATGCTAGTACATGTAACATCCTTTCCCACTCGATTACCAATGCTTCTGTCCAAATGTGCCTCTGTGCTCCTTCATCCAGAGTGGGGGCCAAATGTGGTATTTTTAAATTAGTTAAAAACATTCATCCAGCTCGGGAAGTGGCCTAATAACATTCTTCTATCTATCTTACTTTATTCTTTTATCTCTTTCTATCTCGTTTTGTATCTCTCACTTTATCTCTATCTACTTTATTCTTTTATCCCTCTTTCTCTCTATATATCTCCCTCCCTCTCTATCTATCTATCTATCCTATTTACTTTATTCTATCTATCTATCTATCTATCTATCTATCTATCTATCTATCTATCTATCTATCTATCTATCTATCTATCTATCTATCTATCTATCTATCTATCTATCTATCTATCTATCTATCTATCTATCTATCTATCTATCTATCTATCTATCTATCTATCTATCTATCTATCTATCTATCTATCTATCTATCTATCTATCTATCTATCTATCTATCTATCTATCTATCTATCTATCTATCTATCTATCTATCTATCTATCTATCTATCTATCTATCTATCTTATCTAGTTTATTCTTTTATCTCTCTCTCTCTTTATCCACCTGTCTCTTTATCTATCTAAATCTCTCTCTACCTCTCTTTATCTGTCTGTCTATCTATCTATCTATCGTTATTCTTTTATCTCTTTTTGTATCTCTCACCTTATCTCTATCTACTTTAACATTTTATCCCTCTTTATATCTCCCTCTATATCTATCTATCCATCCTGTTTACTTTATTCTTCTATCTATCTATACCTCTCCTTATCGCTATCTATTATTCTATCTCTCTCTATCTTTATCTATCTAAATCTCTCTCTACCTCTCTTTATCTATCTATCTTTATCCCTATCTACCTATTTATCTATCCTATCTGCTTTATTCTTTTATCTCTCTCTTTATATATATATATATATCTACATATACCTCTATATGTCTCTTTATCTCTCTACCGCTATCTATTCTTTTATCTCTATCTCTCCAACTGTTGCTCTCTTTCACTATCTATCTATTTATCTATCTTTATTGTTATCTATCTATTTATCTATCCTATCTACTTTATTCTTTTATCTCTCTCTCTCTTTATATATATATATATATATATATATATATATATATATATATATATATATATATATATATATATACAGTGGGTACGGAAAGTATTCAGACCCCCTTACATTTTTCACTCTTTGTTATATTGCAGCCATTTGCTAAAATCATTTAGGTTCATTCTTCTTCCTCATGAATGTACACATAGCACCCCATACTGACAGAAAAACACAGAATTGTTGACATTGTTGCTGATTTATTAAAAAAGAAAAACTGAAATATCACATGTTCTTAAGTATTCAGACCCTTTGCTCAGTATTTAGTAGAAGCCCCCTTTTGATCTAATACAGCCAGGAGTCTTTTTGGGAAAGATGCAACAAGTCTTTCACACCTGGATTTGGGGATCCTCTGCCATTCCTCCTTGCAGATCCTCTCCAGTTCTGTCAGGTTGGATGGTAAACGTTGGTGGACAGCCATTTTTAGGTCTCTCCAGAGATGCTCAATTGGGTTTAAGTCAGGGCTCTGTCTGGGCCATTCAAGAACAGTCACAGAGTTGTTGTGAAGCCACTCCTTCGTTATTTTAGCTGTGTGCTTAGGGTCATTGTCTTGTTGGAAGGTAAACCTTCGGCCCAGTCTGAGGTCCAGAGCACTCTGGAGAAGGTTTTTGTCCAGGATATCCCTGTACTTGGCCGCATTCATCTTTCCCTCGATTGCAACCAGTCGTCCTGTCCCTGCAGCTGAAAAACACCCCCACAGCATGATGCTGCCACCACCATGCTTCACTGTTGGGACTGTATTGGACAGGTGATGAGCAGTGCCTGGTTTTCTCCACACATACCGCTTAGAATTAAGGCCAAAAAGTTCTATTTTGGTCTCATCAGACCAGAGAATCTTATTTCTCACCATCTTGGAGTCCTTCAGGTGTTTTTTAGCGAACTCCATGCGGGCTTTCATGTGTCTTACACTGAGGAGAGGCTTCCGTCGGGCCACTCTGCCATAAAGCCCCGACTGGTGGAGGGCTGCAGTGATGGTTGACTTTCTACAACTTTCTCCCATCTCCTGACTGCATCTCTGGAGCTCAGCCACAGTGATCTTTGGGTTCTTCTTTACCTCTCTCACCAAGGCTCTTCTCCCCCGATAGCTCAGTTTGGCCGGACGGCCAGCTCTAGGAAGGGTTCTGGTCGTCCCAAACGTCTTCCATTTGAGGATTATGGAGGCCACTGTGCTCTTAGGAACCTTAAGTGCAGCAGAAATCTTTTTGTAACCTTGGCCAGATCTGTGCCTTGCCACAATTCTGTCTCTGAGCTCTTCAGGCAGTTCCTTTGACCTCATGATTCTCATTTGCTCTGACATGCATTGTGATCTGGATGGTCTTATATAGACAGGTGTGTGGCTTTCCTAATCCAGTCCAATCAGTATAATCAAACACAGCTGGACTCAAATGAAGGTGTAGAACCATCTCAAGGATGATCAGAAGAAATGGAAAGCACCTGAGTTAAATATATGAGTGTCACAGCAAAGGGTCTGAATACTTAGGACCATGTGATATTTCAGTTTTTCTTTTTTAATAAATCTGCAACAATGTCAACAATTCTGTGTTTTTCTGTCAGTATGGGGTGCTATGTGTACATTCATGAGGAAGAAGAATGAACTTAAATGATTTTAGCAAATGGCTGCAATATAACAAAGAGTGAAAAATTTAAGGGGGTCTGAATACTTTCTGTACCCACTGTATATATATATACCTATCTCTTTATCTCTCTACCTCTATCTATTCTTTTATTTCTATCTCTCCAACTGTCTCTCTCTTTCACTATCTATCTATCTATCTATCTTTATCGCTATCTATCTATCTATCCTATCTACTTTATTATTTTATCTCTCTTTCTCTTTATCCATCTGTCTCTCCCTATCTATTTGGCGGTGGATTTAATCTCTGCGGGCTAAAATCTCCATCTACTGTGTATTTTTCCTAGCAACAGCAGTTTATGTCAGGAACTTTGATAAATAAGGCCCACTATAAATAAAAAAAAAAAAATCATGGAATGCAAATTCCCAAATTAGAATTCGAACAACAGTATACGGGAGCAGTTTAAGTCTCTCTATTCTATGCAACACTTAGACTTAAATGTCTTTTAAGCTAAAAATAAATCCAACAAACAAGCTTTCATTAATCTTCAGTGTCAGGATGTACACTCCACGCAGCTCTGCCAACTTTTCAAATATGTGTGTTCGCTACTGTTAAAGGGGAACAACAATGTATTTTGTGGCAAGTATAATTTTTGCAACATATAAGGCTCCATGTACACGGGAACGTTAAAAGTCCCTTTGAATGCTGGAATTTTTAGGACGTTTGTAACGTTCGTTCGGTCGCGTTTGTACCCGCGTTTAGCGGGCGTTTAGCGGCGTTTGCGTTTAGAACCGTTCCTAGAGGTCAAAAAAATTATTCCCCTTTAAAATGGAAAAACGCGAACGCTAAACGTGGGTCATCGCGTTCAGACGCGTTTGTGCGTTTGAAACGCCGGGAAACACACATTCGAACGCAAATAATTGCGTTCTAAAAAAAGTCCCTGAACGCAACTGCCTGCAAATGACTGTAAACGACCTGGTGTACATGGACAGATAAGATAACATGTAGATGGGTTCAGGGGCTTCTGAAAAAAACGCCCAACTGCTCCTAAAACGGCCATTTCCAGCGTCCCGTGTACATGGACCCTAAAGGTCATTTTTTATGATACTTTCTCTCTTTTAATAGCTCATTGGTTCATATCTTCATACTTGTTTCTTTTTAATGTTTTTTAGAACCTCCTGGATATAGCTAGTTGCAATGTAATTACATAGTATCTACTAGGAAAAACTCAGTTACAGGAAAAGCAGTACTGTACTATTGTTTTGCAATCTAAGCACACTTACTGACCTATAGTAATGGGCAATGGACATTAGCCTTGTATGACTCGGGGAACAAAAAATATCTGAAAACATAGTTAACCTCTAGATCAGCTCTTCTCAACCAGGGTTCCTCCAAGGGTTTCTAGGGTTCCTTGAGCTGAGGCTAACTGTCCTCTCACCTGATGGTGGCTGCCACTTGGTCCAATTCCAGGTCCAACGCCACTGGGCAGTCCCCAACAACATGACGCCATTGTTCTTTTTAACTTTATAAAACTTCCTAATAAAAATTATTAAAAAAAAAAAAAAAAGACTGGTCAAGTCTGCTAATAAGCATTAGCTTCTAGATAGGATTAATGGGCCATACATACTCAGATTGTCTGTAGACTTACCAAAACCATATAATATGAGGTCAAACCTAAACACTTTCAATATGTATGCAATCCGGCAGGCCCTTGCACTACATAGAAAAGGTAAATCTGAAGGAAAAAGTCTTCAGATAATCTAATAGTGTGTCTGGCCCTTTAGACTTTTTCTGAAACATCACAAAAGCCACCCAATATACAGCAGCCAACCCTGTAGTATTCTGTTCTCTCTGTAGAGGGCGCTGAAGACTGAGAAGAAGACACTTAAGTGGAATCTTCACTTTTCATTCATCAATCTTGTGATGCTATAATTTATTGGATTTGAGATCTGACATGAACTCTAATTCCACTGTGCCATGACCTACATTCTCCGATGCTTTGATGATTACAAATATCTATTATATGAGCCTGTCATGTGTCCTTGCATGCATAATTAGGTAAAAATAACCGTAAATGACTATCACAAAGCAATTTCTATATAACGTATAAAATAGACAAAGGCATTTTATGCTCAAAGTTCTAGGGCCCATTTACATCTATGGGTGTGCGTGGAAGAGTTGTTTCGTAGTGTTAGGCAAGTGTGTTTTGATGCCCGTTTTTAATGCGTTTTCAGTATTCAGAGTGGATAGATTGATCACGGTTTTGGCCAATGCATTAAAACGCATGATACTAAATGCTGTTGACTTCTGTTGTGACTTTGTGTGCCGTGTGGTGTGGTGCGCATAAACTGAACACTAAAAAGAGAACATAAAAAGTGCACAAATAAGTGCACCTAGTTTGGATGTGTCATATAGTCCCTATCCAAAAAGAAGGGACCCTTCCCTGATCCCCCCAGGGCACAAGACTCTGATGGGGGTATGGCACACTCAGGTCCACCTAGCCAAAAGACACAGTGAACTCCTCTCCTTATGATCACCCAAAAACGACCAAGGAGTACTAGGTCGGGGACTCTCTCGAAGAAAGACCCCTCAAGGCAGGGGAGGAAGGAACCTAATGGCCACACATCCTTCCTCCAGACTTCAGGGTAGGCCGGAAAACCCATACCCTACCATCCTGAGAGCAAGAAACACATTGTGCATCGCCATTGACTTCTATGGGCCTCCCAATTAAAAAAACGTAGACAAAGACAAGCTAAGATAGGATCAAACACAAATTTTTATTATGGGCAACCAAAATATAGACATTATGGGCAACCATGACATTGCATTTTAGCGCATCAGGAAAAGCGTGAATAGTCCCTAAACGATTCTTCCTTGCATGACCTGAAAATTGAGACTTTGGCTAAGACAGTACGGACCTTTCCTTTTAATTACTGGTATACATGAAGCTTTGTGCATTTACTCAAAAAGCTTTATGTATATTTTACCTGTTATTACACAAAGGAAATCTTTTTTTTTTTTGGATTAAGGAACTTCAATGTATTACAGCAAAGGGTCCCCAGCTCTCACAACCTCCTTTCAAACCTGTGCCACACTGTTGCTTATGGTGGCCTATAGCTTGACCAGGATTCAATAATTACTCATATAGATCTACTGAATCTTATCGTTTGCTGGGAAATACCAGGTATCACCAGCAGATGGCACTGTACACATGACCTGTAATTGCAGTTACCTGTCTTGTAAAGTCTGGCTGCTGAGAAGGGAAGTACAAACAGGGAATTTTCCTTTTTTTTTTTTATTGAATTTTTTCCCCCAGTGGCCTTTTCCTACTTTTCTCAGTTAAGTTCGATACTTTTTACTGTAACCTTCTGTCCCCTCAAAGGTTTTATATTTTGGTCCGACAGCTACTGCGATGCAGATAGGAGCAAGTAGGAGCCCAAGGGAAAAAAGATGGTAGCTGGAGATCACTCTAAGCTGAGCCAAGCATGCACACTGCAGCTCCCAAAAGACTCAGGGGAAAGCATGTCAGCAGAGAAGTCTAAAAGGTATTCATCATTCATAAATCTGAACTCTAAACAGACAGCTAAAGGCAACAATGACATACATGTAAGGGGACTTGGATTACCTAAAAAGACTTTTATAATTTTTGTCCACCCAGTCCTGAGATTTACGCAGCCCTTTCACACAGTACAGCTCTGTCTGGTAGGGCATCAGAGCTGATTTTTTCTCTGCTGCAGTTAACTAAAATGTACAGGTTTGTCCCTCCCCCAGCCTTACTGGACAGTGAAAGAAGAAGCAGCAAACTGATGAGCTCATCTCTCTGCCACTCTGCTCTCCCCTCCTATCAGCATGTTCTTGGCTAGCTGATGATCATTGCAGCACAACTGATTGGCTCCTTGTGATGCTGCTCCCTCTCCTAATCTGAGCTCTGATGTGAAGGGGAATGCATGAGGCTGATAACATGTAACACGATGTAGATTTAGCTACCTACATAAGCTGCAATCAAATGTACACTGATTGATCGTTTAATTTTTTCTCTTTCTTTTTCAGTCTGCCTTGGCTTCAAGGCTCAGCACACAGGTTACAATATAACCATGCAATCTCTGTACAGTCATATTTAAACCTACTAAAAACTATATATTTTAAGGACCTACTTAAACCGTTTAATCTGCATACAATAGAGTAGACCCTTTTACTACATATTCGCTGGATGTTCTACAATCTGTTTGGAACGCTTGCTTGGCGCTTTAAGTCCTTCCCAAGTAACAGAACAATCAGGTAACATTGAAAATTGAGAATAATATAAAAATGCCTAAATTCCTTTAAAAAAACAGGATGTTTGTACATACATTAAAACCTGTTTTTGTAGTTCATAAAGAGACACAGGACTCAAGGGACCAAATCTTCCTGTAGGTGGCAGTATAACCCGATGGTATCAAAATAACTAAATCATGTGTCCCTAAACTTTTTTTACATTTTGAAAAGAGTGGAAAGGGATTAGAACACCTTTAAGTTTTTTTGTTGTTGTTGTCTGTATCCCCATTATGGAGATTTATCCTATTTGTCCTGTTTATCATTATCATTCAGGATGGATAAGAAAATTATTTATTTATTTATTTATTTTTTTTTTAATTGCTTTTTTTTGATTTGTGTCAAATTTATTTTAATAAAATGCTTTTGGAGTAAAAATATATCTAAAGATAGTTTTTCTATTTGAGATACATTAAAAACTTGGTTTATTCAGCATGAAATTGAGCTTAATTATGTATCGTGAGGCTGTATATTCTGCAATATTTACATTTTTGGTAAACTCATTCAATGAATCCAAGTTCTGCAAGCTGAGATAACATGCACTGCATTGATGCATTCACACAATTTCACAGTAACCATGAGATAAACAAAGTTCAGGAATATTCCTTTATCCCATTGTTTGCAAATCTCTGTACACTACAAACTGTATGATTGAATCGGTTCTGATATCGTTGTTTTACTAACCTGACCGCTTATTATTCTAAATAGGAAAACTTAATTTTGTTTGCAAATATTAAAGATTCTAACTACCAGCAAGAATGAGTCTTTACATTTAACCACTTAACGACCAGCCACGTAGATCTACGTCGGCTGACTTTGAGTGGTTATACCGGGATGATGCCTCTAGCTAGAGGCATCATCCCGGTACCGTTGTTTGAAGCCGACGGTCGGCTTTCCGTCGGTAACGATCGATGCGGCTCGGGAGCCGCTCGATCGTTACCCGGGGGGGCGGGAGGGGACGTCCCCCCCCCTCCCGCCGCCTTCCGCGGCTTTGCTCGGGGCTCCCGTCCCACCGGGAGCCCCGAGCATCCAGCCGGCGCTCCTGCCGGCTGGATGGAGTCCCGATGAATGCCGGAAACGGCATCGATCGGGTCTCCGATGACGTAACCCGGAGGTGGCGTCCATGACGTCACATCCGGGTTACTGTGCTGCAAAAGGCGGCAGATTTGAAAAACGGCTGTATGCAAAAATGCCGTTTTCGGCGTTTTGCATACAGGGAAGTGTAGTGGAGGGGTCTAGGGTCTTTTAGACCCTCGATCCCTCCATAAAGTGTACCTGTCACACATATTGGTGTCACAAGGGATGTTTACATTGCTTGTGACAGCAATAAAAGTGATCAGATTTTTTTTTTTTTTTTTAAAAACTGTAATAAAGTTAAAAAAAAAGAAAAAATAAATAGGAAAAAAAAAAAAAAAAATTTAGCCGCCCCCGTCACCGTTAGCTCGCGCACAAAAAAAAACGTATACGCAAGTCGAGCCGCAAATGAAATCGCTGTTCAAACCACACATGTGAGGTATCGCCGCGATCGCCAGAGCGTGGGCAATAATTTAAAAAAAGAGCTACACTCTAACTCTAAACTGGTAACCGTTAAATAAATTTAAAGCGTCGCAGATTGAGATCTCTATTGACCGTAGTTTGTCGCCATCCCACGGGGGGGCGCAATTTTGAACCGTAACATGTTTGGTATCTATTTACTCGGCGTGACATCATCTTTCACAATATACAAAAAAAATGGGCTAACTTTACTGTTTAGTATTTTTTTAAATGCAGTGAAATGTGATTTTTCAAATTTTTTCCAAAAAAATGGCGTTTTAAAGACCGCTGCGCAAATACCGCGTGACAAAAATTTTTGCAATGACCGACATTTTATTCTCCAGAGTCTTTGCTAAAAAAATATATATAATGTTTGGGGGTTCTAAGTAGTTTTCTAGGAAAAAATACTGGTTTTAACTTGTGAACAAAAAGTGTCCGAAATAGGGCTGGGGGTAAAGTGGTTAAAGAGCACCTGTCATTTCAGATTCATTACGGCGGTGCCTGTTAGTGGGCATCCACTCACCTGCTGCCGCCACGTCCCTCACCTTGTTGTGTCACTGCCGCATCACCAACCCTCCCATTAAAGTGAATGAGACTGTCGGTGCTTCAACAGCGGGTCACAGGAGGAGCCACTGCGGCACAGAGATGACAGTTGCTCTTTAAAATTTATGATTTAATAAAGATGATTTAAATGAAGCCTTTTTACTAGTGATTTAAATCAGGATTTAAATTGTGATTTAAATCGACTTGATTTAAATAAAATCCACCCTGTTATTATTGAAAGTGAAAGTAAAAGAAAATCCCAAATTTTGTATTGTCCCCAGAAAAGTAAAAGAGGGGAAATCTTACAATGGGGACACTAGTTCTGGTGACCTGGGGGTCCCCAAGGAATTCCCTTAATTTGCAGGGATTTATTCTCACTTCCTGTTTGGTTATGGGGCAGGAAGTGAAGGTAAATCGTCCCAATGGGACATAGATGGCAAACAGGGGTTTTAACCCTCCCCAACTTTATCCAAAATGAAAAAAAAAAAATGTTTTTTTGTCTAAAGCTCTACTTTAAAGAAGAATTCCAGGTATAGATATATATTTTTTACATAGTTAAATTTGTCTAGCTGGGAGCAGTGTAACTCTGTATATACCAAACTTGTGGGATCTCTCTAGATTCGAAGCTGGAAATCACTGTAGCAGGCATCACTACTCCACTACTCCAGTGATCCCTATTATCTTCTGGGTCCTGTGCTGTGCAACTGCCCTGCTGCATTTTGAACAAAGGAGTTAGGCTGTTGGGCACCATTCAGATAATGATTTGCATTTCCTTAACTAATCCAAAGTGTTCTCTGATTGGATGAGGCGTAGAGGTGGAGTGGTGATGTCACATTTCCCACCTCGTCAATCAGAGAATAGCTTGTCTTTATTGGGAAGATGCAAACACATCTCTGAATGGCACCTGTGGCAAGTGGGCAACCTCCTGTGTTCACAATGCAGCAGGACAGCCTGAAAATTATATTAGTGGTTATTGTGGAGGTGAAGGGGAACATCAGTGCCTGACCTCACAAATGCGCTTCTGGAAGGATAGTCAAACATTCCCATAGACACACTCCTAAACCTTGTGGACAGCCTTCCCAGAAGAATTGAAGCTGTTATAGCTGCAAAGCGTTGGCCAACTCCATATTGAACTCTACTGACTATGACTGGGATGCCATTAAAGTTCATGTGCGTGTAAAGGCAGGCGTCCCAATACTTTTGACAATATAGTATATGTAACTATGTAAAAAAAAATATCTATACCCGGAATGCTTGTTTAATGAGTGATAAAGATTTGCATATGTAAAACATATATACAGTATCTCACAAAAGTGAACATACCTCTCACATGTTTGTAAATATTTTATTATATCTTTTCATGTGATAACACTGAAGAAATGACACTTTGCTACAATGTAAAGTAGTGAGTGTACAGCTTGTATAACAGTGTATATTTGCTGCTCCTTCAAAATAACTCACACAGCCATTAATGTTTAAACCGCTGGCAACAAAAGTGAGTACACCCCTAAGTGAAAATGTCAAAATTGGGCCCAATTAGCCATTTTCCCTCCCCAGTGTCTTGTGACTTGTTAGTGTTACAAGGTCTCAGGTGTGAATGGGAAGCAGGTGTGTTAAATTTGGTGTTATCGCTCTCACTCTCTCATACTGGTCACTAGAAGTTCAACATGGCACCTCATGGCAAAGAACTCTCGGAGGATCTGTAAAAAAGAATTGTTGCTCTACATAAAGATGGCCCAGGCTATAAGAAGTTTGCCAAGACCCTGAAACTGAGCTGCAGCATGGTGGCCAAGTCCATACAGCGGTTTAACAGGACAGGTTCCACTCAGAACAGGCCTCGCCATGGTCGATCAAAGAAGTTGAGTGCACGTGCTCAGCATCATATCCAGAGGTTGTCTTTGGGAAATAGACATATGAGTGCTGCCAGAATTGCAGCAGAGGTTGAAGGGGTGGGGGTCAGCCTGTCCGTGCTCAGACCATACGCCGCACACTGCATAATATTTGTCTGCATGGCTGTCATCCCAGAAGGAAGCCTCTTCTAAAGATGATGACCTGCTCACGGATATAGAAATACGGGACAACTTAGGGAACAGTGACCATAGGTCAATTGGTTTCAGTATTAATTACAGTAATAGGAAACACAAGGGTAATATAAGGACACTGAATTTCAAAAGAGCCAATTTCCCTAAACTGCGCTCGCTGCTAGAAAATATCAAATGGGATAGAACCCTGGGAACAAAGAACACGGAGGAAAAATGGGAGTGCTTCAAGAGCATACTTAACAAGGGGGTGGGCCAGTGCATTCCACAGGGAAATAAATTTAAAAGAGCAAAACTAAACCCTGGGTGGCTAAACTCCAACATAAAAATGTATATTAGAGCTAAAGAAAAGGCCTTCAAAAAATACAAGACTGAGGGGTCATTGGCAGCATTTAAGCACTACAAAGAGTGTAATAAGAAATGTAAAGATGAAATCAGGGCGGCTAAAATAGAACACGAGAGACATATAGCGGAGGAGAGTAAAAAGAACCCCAAGAAGTTCTTTAAGTATATAAACAGTAAGAAAGCGAGGCCAGAACACATTGGCCCCATAAAAGATGATAAAGGAAAAATGGCCACAGAGGACAGAGAAAAGGCGGAAGTGTTAAATAATTTCTTCTCTTCAGTCTTCACAAAAGAATCGGGGGGCTACACGAACCCAGCTTGTAAGGCCGAACTAAATAATACACCTCAGGAAGTGCCGCCATGGCTAACAGAGGATAGACTTAGAGCTAAACTAGAGAAACTTAACATAAATAAATCCCCGGGACCGGATGGCTTGCACCCAAGGGTTCTTAATGAGCTCAGCCAGGTGATTGCCAGACCATTATTCTTGATCTTTAAGGATAGTTTACAGACAGGTATGGTGCCAGCTGATTGGAAAAAAGCCAACGTGGTACCAATATTTAAAAAGGGGCCGAGATATATCCCGGGTAACTATAGGCCGGTCAGCCTAACATCAGTAGTCTGCAAAATTTTGGAGGGGATGATAAGGGACCACATACAAGACTTTAGTAATGAAAACGGTATTATAAGTAGTAATCAGCATGGATTCATGAAAAATCGTTCATGCCAAACCAATCTATTAACCTTCTACGATGAAGTGAGCTGCCACTTAGATAAAGGTAAGCCTGTGGATGTGGTGTATCTGGACTTTGCAAAGGCCTTTGACACCGTTCCCCACAAACGCTTACTGTACAAACTAAGGAAGGTAGGTATGGACCATAAGGTGAGTACCTGGATAGAGAACTGGCTCCAGGGGAGAGTCCAGAGGGTGGTGATTAATGGGGAGTACTCTGAGTGGGCGGGTGTGGAAAGTGGGGTCCCCCAGGGTTCTGTCCTGGGACCAATCCTGTTTAATTTATTCATAAATGATCTAGAGGAGGGGATATCTAGTACAATCTCAGTATTTGCAGATGATACTAAATTAGGCATGCCAATATCTTCTATGCAGGATGTGGAAATCTTGCAAGCAGACCTGAACAAAATAACGGGGTGGGCAACTACATGGCAGATGAGGTTTAATGTAGAAAAATGTAAAGTAATGCACTTGGGGGCCAGTAACCAGAAAGCAAGCTACTCACTAGGGGGGGAACCTCTGGGTGAGTCTAGGATGGAAAGGGACCTGGGGGTACTGGTAGACAACAGGCTTGGAAGTGGCATGCAATGCCAAGCCGCTGCAAGCAAAGCCAACAGAATACTGGGTTGTATAAAAAAGGGGATTCACTCCAGAAATAAAGAGATTATTCTTCCACTCTACAAAACTCTGGTCCGGCCACATCTGGAGTATGCTGTCCAGTTCTGGGCACCGGTCCTCAGGAAGGATGTGCTGGAACTGGAGAAAGTCCAGAGAAGGGCAACAAAAATAATTAGGGGAATGGAGGACATCAGCTATGAGGAAAGACTACAAGCACTGAACTTATTCTCTCTGGAGAAGAGACGATTGAGGGGGGATATGATATCAATGTACAAATACTGTACTGGCGACCCTAGCATAAGGAACAAACTATTCAGAGTAAGGGAATACAATAAGACACGTGGCCACTCACTAAAACTTGAGGAAAGGCGGTTTAACCTTAAAGTGCGTAAGGGGTTCTTCACTGTAAGAGTAGTAAGGATGTGGAATTCTCTTCCGCAAGCAGTCGTATCAGCGGGGAGCCTTGATAGTTTCAAAAAACTATTGGATGGACACCTTAAAGACCACAACATACAGGGGTATACAATGTACGGTTAGCAAACACACACACACATCATAGGTTGAACTGGATGGACTTGTGTCTTTTTTCAGCCTCACTAACTATGTAACTATGTAACTATGCAAGGAAAGCCCAAAAAAAGTTTGCTGAAGACAAGCAGACTAAGGACATGGATTACTGGAACCATGTCCTGTGGTCTGATGAGACCAAGATAAACTTATTTGGATCAGATGGTGTCAAACGTGTGTGGTGGCAACCAGGTGAGGAGTACAAAGACAAGTGTGTCTTGCCTACAGTCAAGCCTGGTGGTGGGAGTGTCATGGTCTGGGGCTGCATGAGTGCTGCAGGCACTGGGGAGCTACAGTTCACTGAGGGAACCATGAATGCCAACATGTATTGTGACATAATGAAGCAGAGCATGATCTTCTCCCTTGAGAGACTGGGCCACAGGGCAGTATTCCAACATGATAATGACCCCAAACACCTCCAAGATGACCACTGCCTTGCTAAAGAAGCTGAGGGTAAAGGTGATGAGCTGGCCAAGCATGTCTCCAGACCTAAACCCTATTGAGCATCTGTGGGGCATCCTCAAACGGAAGGTGGAGGAGCGCAAGGTCTCTAACATCCACCAGCCCTGTGACACTTTGGACCCAGTTTGGACATTTTCACTTAGGGGTCTTAGCGTCCATAGGGCATCCTCAAACAGAAGGTGGAGGAGTGCAATGTCTCCAACATCCACCAGCTCAGTGATGTCATCATGGAGGAGTGGAAGAGGACTCCAGTGGCAACCTGTGAAGCTCAGGTGAACTCCATGCCCAAGAGGGTTAAGGCAGTGCTGGAAAATAAGGGTGGCCACACAAAATATTGACACTTTGGGCCCAATTTGGACCACTTAGGGGTGTACTAACTTTTGTTGCCAGTGGTTTAAACATTAATGGCTGTGTGTTGAGTTATTTTGAAGGGATAGCAAATTTTTCACTGTTAGACCGCATTCACACTGAAGCGGCGCGACTTCTGCGGCGACCTGTGAAGTCCCGTGCACCTCGACTTCGGCGCGACTTGCACGGACTTCATATAATGAATGTCTATGCAAGTCGCTCCAGGTCGCCCCGAAGTAGTACAGGACCCTTTTTCTAAGTCGGAGCGACTTGTGTCGCTCCTATTAGAAAGGGTCCTGTAGTGGTCAATGGACCGCGACTTGTCAGGCTGACAAGTCGCCTGACAAGTCGCGGCAGTGTGAATGGAGCCTTATACAAGCTGTACACTCACTTCTTTACATTGTAGCAAAGTGTCATTTCTTCAGTGTTGTCACATGAAAAGATAGAATAAAATATTTACAAAATTGTGAGGAGTGTACTCACTTTTGTGATATACTGTATGTGTGTGTGTGTGTGTATATATATAAATATATATATATATATATATATATATATATATATATATGAGCCACTAAATGTGGTTTCCCTTTAAATGTCTTCATGGGAAAAGACACACTTGTTTACTTAACTTCTGCTGGCGCGTTGCAGTGATATCACAGGGTCAGCAGTGCATAATGAGGAAGAAAACGCATTATTGCTCAATCCCTCTGCTACTGACCAGTTTAGTGTTTTACAACATGCACAGGAGCTTGTCTGCCCTGCATATCGCTGGAGCCATGACTTTTCACATACCTAGCTTCTCCTTTATGACTTTGTGTCATGGATCATTGAACCTGCTGAGTCAGGATATAGAAAAACCCATCATAATCACACAAATATAGAAGCTGTCATCTTTGCCCTCTGTGCAGTGCCTGGGGCAGATCTCCCCCCCATGTGTCCCCACTCTACAAGGTACAGAATCCTTAAATCCTCTCCAACAACTCTTCCCAAGGCCCTTTTCAAGTGTTGGGTGATTTACAACACACAGGTCAAGAGATCAATAGCAACCTGACAGAGACTCTAACCCTACCTCACTCTATAGAATTGTTTTTACTTCTGCATGTGTCCCCCTTGGGGGGATTTCACCTTACTTCCTGTTCTGTCTGACACTTGTCAAATATATTGGAAGTGGAGGAAGATCTTCCAAACAGGGACTAAGAGAGAAATTAAAGCGGCCCTTCACCTTAAAGGGGTTGTACAGGCAGAAGGTTTTTTATCTTATTGCATTCTATACATTAACATAAAAAACCTTTTGTGTGCAGCAGCCCCCCTCAGCCCCCCTAATGCTTACCTGAGCCCCCTCTCAATCCACTGATGTCCAGGACTGTCTCAGCCATGCGGGACTCCCCTCCTCATTGGCTAAGATACAGCAGCGGTCATTGGCTCCCGCTGCTGTTAATCAAATGAGGAGAGGGGGGGGGGGGCGAACCGCAGCTCCGTGTCTGAACGGCTTGGGTGCCCCCATAGCAAGCTGCTTGCTGTGGGGGCACTCAAAGGGAGGGAGGGGCCAGGAGCACAGTAGAGGGACCCAAGAAGAGGAGGATCCAGGCTGCTCTGTGCAAAACCACAGAGGATGTAAATATAATATGATTGTGTATTAAAAAAAAAAAAAAAAAGACTTTACAATCTCTTTAATGTATAACTACAGGCAGAACTTTTTTTTTTTTTTTTTAGTTTTGGAGAGTGGAGAGGGATTAGAACTGTCAATTGTGGCCTGCGTCCCTGTTTGGGAGAGTCATCCTCTCTATTTGTCCTATTTAATATTATCATTGAATTACAAGTCCCATCATGCCTCTACCTTTGGGAGTCCAGCTGTTGTGGAACTACAAGTCCCATCATGCCTCTACCTTTGGGAGTCCAGCTGTTGTGGAACTACAAGTCCCATCATGCCTCTACCTTTGGGAGTCCAGCTGTTGTGGAACTACAAGTCCCATCATGCCTCTACCTTTGGGAGTCCAGCTGTTGTGGAACTACAAGTCCCATCATGCAACTACCTTTGGGAGTCCAGTTGTTGTGGAACTACAAGTCCCATCATGCCTCTACAATACCTTTGGGAGTCCAGTTGTTGTGGAACTACAGGTCCCTTCATGCCTCTACCTTTGGGAGACATGCTTGTAACTGTCAGTGGCTTCCAATACCCCGTGGGACTTGTAGTTGAGCACCCATGACTTTTTTTCTGGGTTTTGGATAGAGTGGAGAGGAATTAGACACCCTGTCAGTTTTTATTGCTGTCTGTGTCCCCGTTAGGGAGATTCCCCATCTCTATTTAGCCTGTTTACCATTCTCATTGAAAGTGAAAGTAAAAGAAAATCCCAAACTTTGGATTGTCCCCAGAAAGGTAACAGAGGGGAAATCTTCCAGTGGGGACACTAGCTCTGATGACGTGGGGGTGCTCAAAGAATTCCCTTAATTTGCAGGGATTTTCTCTCACTTCCTGTTTGGCTATGGGACAGGAAGTGAAGGCAAATCTCCACCAAAAGGAAAAAGATGGCAAAAATAAACCTTACAGGGGCTATAACCCTCCCTTACGCTATCCACAGCGAAAATATAAAAGTTTTATCTATAGTTCTACTTTAAATACACATTTATTTTCCCCTGCCTTCTCCCACCTCCCTATCTCACATTTAGATTTTTTTATTTTTGTAACTTTTTTGTGCTGAAACTCAGGACTTGGAGCCGGTTCACACTGAAGCGACACGACTCCTTACTACTTCGGGGGCGACTTGTGCATTACCATTCACCACGACTTCGGAGCGACTTGCAGGGACTTCACATAATGGAAGTCTATGCAAGTCGCTCCGAGGTCGCCCACGAAGTAGTACAGGACCCTTTTTCTAAGTCGGAGCGACTTGTGTCGCTCCTATTAGAACGGGTCCTGTAGTGGTCAATGGACCGCGACTTGTCAGGCTGACAAGTCACGCTAGTGTGAACCGGCTCTTAAAGTGATTGTAAAGTCTTGTTTTTGTTTTTTCTTAAATAACAAACATGTTATACTTACCTGCTCTGTGCAGTTGGTTTTGCACAGAACAGCCCGGATCCTCCTCTTCCCGAGTTCCCTGGCTGGAGCTCCTGGCCCCTCCCTCCTATTGAGTGCCCCCGCAACAAGCAGCTTGCTATGGGGGCACCCGAGCCAAGCTGCAGCCCTGTGTGTCCATTCAGACACAGAGCTGCCATTCGCCCTGCCCCCTCTCTCTCCTGATTGGCTAACTGACTCTAATGGACAACTGCGGGAGCCAATGGAGCCACTGCTGTGTCTCAGCCAATCAGGAGGGAGAGTCCCAGAAAGCCAAGGGACTCGTGGACATTGCTGGATAGAGATGGGGCTCCATTAAGTATTAGGGGGGTTGCTGCGCACAGAAGGCATAGAAGGCTTTTTGTCCTAATGCATAGAATGTTGCCTTTACAACTCCCTTAATCTCCTGGAAAAGCTGCACATGTCTATATGCATGGGTTTCCCCCACACGCACAAAGGCATGGAAATTGTCTCCTTGTGATGCTTCTCTTTCCCTCTCTCTGCTGTAGAAGAAGAACTTCATGCATTCACACAATTTCACACTAATTTCAATTTCACACTAACTGCCAGCAAGAATCCTTACATTTAAAGAGCACCTGTCATTTCAGATCCATCATGGCAGCGCCTGTTAGCGGGCATCCACTCACCTGCTGCCACCACGTCCCTCTCTTAGTGTCACTGCCACATCACCAGCCGTGAATAAGACTGTCGGTGAGTCAACAGCGGGTCAGTGGAGGAGCCCCCTGTGAGACAAAGATGAGAGTTGCTCTTTTAAAATGATGATTTAAATCAAGTTGATTTAAATCAAGCCTTTTTACTAGTGATTTAAATTTTGGTTTAAATCAACTTGATTTAAATCAAATCCACCCTGCGCACAAGAGAAACTGGGTGTAGAGGGGAACTCTGATGTGTGGGGGTTTTTGCTCACCAAAGCCTCCACTTACATCAAAGTTCCCAGCATTCCCTGTTAAATCCGGGTTCCCAAAGTCTGCAGGGCAGTCCTTACCTTTGTATACTCGCTCGCTTGGAGGCAGAAGAGAGGCTTCAGTTATGAATGAACAGAGAACGTACTTGATACCAATCACTCACTGGGCCTGATTTACTAAAGGGAAATAAACTGTGCGCGCTGCAAATGCAGTGGCTCCAGAGCTTTGTAAATAAGGGGTGGGCCGGACAGAAATCTGCACCACACAGGGTGATTAGGGTGTTCCCAGACACCCCCACACACACACCCCATGTGCACGCCTATGTTAGGGAGGCACAATCTGGTCTGACTAAAGTGCTCAGGTTTCAGGGGGTCTGAAATCCAGACACATTATTTAAAACCCAAACTGTTTAGGTATATCCTGGACAGGTGGCAACTCTACTCTATAGTCACATGGGCAGCACAGATAAGAAAAAGGAGGAAATGAAGAGCTTAGAATGGGGAACTGAAATTGAGCATGCTCTGTAGAGGACAACAACAGGTCTATAAAATTTCTAGTACAATAATTTTTTTTGTAATAAGCAGAACATCTTGACAAACATTTACCCAAGCAGGGGTACAGCACAATGAACATAGCAGGAAGGTGTGAGCTGGAAAAGTCCAATAAAAGAACTTTTAAAAGTAGTAACTGTCCACATGGTGACCTAATGGGATAAATCAAAGGGCCATATAGGTCACCAGGGTCTAATGGCCATCCAACCGGGGCCCCCGGTAATGCGCTGGTCTATACAATTTCAACCTGCAGTGGGGACACAGAGAAGATGGGAGGGATAGTTGAAGGCAGGATCCACCAAGTATAGTTCACTCTGGCTTTGTGAGTATGAACAATCTTTGTGTCGCAACAATTTCCCTTTGGGATTGATAAAGAATTCTGTATAGCATGTAATTAGAGTTTTTCATAGTCTGGGTTTAATGGCACTTTAACCCCCCCTCAAAAAAAGTATCCTTTTGTATCAGTTACCCAAGGCTTGATAGATGGCTTGTAACTCTAGCCACTCCAAATCCTCTCGTAAAAAACAATTGAAAACACTTGGCAATAATTACATGTCAATGCACAAGGGAAACACAAATTGATGCATGACAACACACTTGCCTAATGCTACAAAAAAAAAAAAAAAAAAACGCCTCTATGCAGGTACATACTGTAGATCTAAACGGGCACTAAGCAGTCCAATAATTGAAAGTAATGCCTGGTAAAAGCTACATTACAAATATTTATTTATGGCCATCCTTAGAACCAGCCAAGACACAGACGACCCAAATCTATTATCAGGTTGCAGCTGGCCCCCACATATGGGTCCTGATCTCTTCGATATTGTGGAAAAGGAAAAGACCGTTCTATGAAGTCTCCTCTTTTGTTCCTTAGAGTATAGTAAACAGTAAAAGTCAAGAGGTTCAATGATTTTTATCTGTTATGTTTGTTAAATAATCTGAAGTGGTGGAGGAAACTGTACTAATTAAAATGGCGAGGAATGAAAAATGTTATAAGCGTGCAAATAAAGGTCGAAGTGAAAAATATTGGCAGAAGAAAACTTCATGTAAACGTCTACATTTTGGCAGAAGATTCGGTTAGTGTTTACGATGAAAAAAACGCTACTTCAGGCCATGAGTAGAACAGCACACAAGTGTAGGCCAACCCATGTAAGGAGAACTAGACATGTCCTGTGAATGTATAACTCAACATCCTTCCAACATAAAACTACACAATTTTCATCAACTAGCTCATGAAAACTTGTGATTCACCCTATTATGTCATGAATAGGAAAGTGATGGGAAATCAAAAATGTTACAGTTTTCTCCAGAACAGGAGGTAAAGGGAAATATTCCAATGGGGACATCTGTTTTTGGTACCAAGAGAGAATTTTTTTGGGAAGGGGATGTAAAGGGAAATCTCCCCCATGGGACACAGAAAGCAAAAAAAAAAAAAAAAAATGGATTTTTGTAAGATCTTACCGTAAAATCCTTTTCTCTTAAGCTCATTGACAGACGTAGTCTTCTTGATTCTCAAGAGCTGGGTTATGTTGTCTCCGCAGGAGTAGGACTAGGCAGAAAGACAAAACGTTCTGGCTCCACCTTAGGGGCAGTCCCTGAGGGTATATCCTCCCTCTCTCTGCTACAGGGAATCAGTTCTGTTCTAAAGCAGTAACAGAGAATTTAACCCAACCCAACTCAATGATAGAGGGGCGGGTACTACGTCTGTCAATGAGCTTAAGAGAAAAGGATTTTACGGTAAGATCTTACAAAAATCCATTTTTCTCTATCGCTCATTGACAGGCGTAGTCTTCTTGATTCTCAAGAGCTGGGACATCCAGAAGCAGTGCCACAAATGAGGGGTGGGATTGACAAAATCAAATCCAATCTAGAAGGCCCAACCGGTGCCAAACTAGAAGTTTTAAAGGCTCATTATAAACAAAGAATGAGACTAAAGAAAAATTTTCCAACGGAAAAAACCCTCGAGGTAGACCACTGGTCTCCTCAAATTGCGGCCTGCAAAACCTTGCGGCCAAACGAGGCATCAGACGATGCCATTACATCAACTTTATAATGTTTAGTAAAGGTATGCACCGATGACCAGGTAGCCGCCTTGCACACCTGGACCACTGACGCCTGATGGCGAAAGGCCCATGACGCACTAAGTGCCCGAGTGGAGTGCGCCTTAACAGGGAACGGGGGCTCCCGACCCTTAATAGAATAAGCCTGTACTACCGTCTGTCTGATCCATCTGGAAATGGTCGCGGCAGATGCAGGCAACCCCTTTTTGGGTCCATCTGGGATCACAAAAAGTGAATCCGTCTTGCGAAACGAGTCTGTCGTTTTCAAGTATACCCTGATCGCCCGGACCACATCCAAGGAGTGTAAAGCAAACTCTCGCGGATGACTGGGATTAGGACACAGGGAAGGTAACACAATTTCTTCATTCAGATGAAATTCTGAAACCACTTTTGGTAGGAAGGATGGATTCGGACAAAGAACCACCTTATCTCTATGAACCACCAGATCTGGTGAACGACAAGATAATGCGGCCAGTTCTGACACCCTGCGTGCAGAAGTAATAGCCACCAAGAAGGCCACCTTCTGGGACAACGTAGGTAGAGGAATCTCCCTAATATCTTCAAAGGGAGGTTTCTGAAGAACCGACAACACTAAATTAAGATCCCAGGGGGGTAACGGCGCGTGCACTGGCGGAGCCAGATGTCGCACCCCCTGGATGAAATTCCGCACCAAGGAATGAGTAGCCAAAGGCTTCTGAAAGAAGATAGCTAATGCTGAGACCTGACCCTTGATAGTACTCAAGGCCAGTTTCTGCTCAACCCCTTGTTGCAGAAAAGCTAATATTCGACTAATCGAAAAAGACCGAGGACGGAACCCCAAAGGTTCACACCATGCAATGTAGGACTTCCATGTGCGATGATAAATCTTTCTGGAAGTCGCTTTCCTTGCTTCAACTAGAGTAGGAATAACTGAAGCTGACAATCCCTTGTCCTTCAGCACCTGGGTCTCAATAGCCAGGCCGTTAAAGCCAGCGATCGTAAAGCAGGATGGAAGATCGGTCCCTGAGACAGTAGGTCCTCCCTGAGAGGAAGTCTCCACGGGACGTCCGCCACCAGTCTGACCACGTCGGCGTACCAAGCTCGACGAGGCCAGTCCGGAGCTACCAGAATTACTGGAATTCCTTCCTCCTCTATCCTGCGAAGAAGTCTTGGCAGTAACGCGAGAGGAGGGAAGGCATACATTAGCTGGTATTGCCCCCACGGGGCGATCAGTGCGTCTGCGGTTTCTGCTAGAGGATCGCGGGAGCGAGCCACGAATCTCTTAACTTTCCTGTTGAATCGTGATGCCAACAGATCCACATCCGGGGTGCCCCACCGTAGGCACAACTGGTGGAAAACGTCTGGATGGAGGGACCATTCCCCCTGATCCAGAGTCTGACGGCTGAGATAATCTGCCTGCCAATTCTCCACCCCCGGAATGAACACCGCAGAGATTGCTGGAACAAATCGTTCCGCCCAGCGAAGAATGCAAGCCACTTCTTTGGCCGCTCGGACACTCTTGGTGCCCCCCTGGTGATTGACATAAGCCACAGCCGTGGCATTGTCCGACTGGATCCGAACCGGGCTGCCCTGGAGCTGCTCGGTCCAGTGAATCAGACAAAGTCTGATCGCTCTCGGTTCCAATACATTTATCGGTAACCTGGATTCTTCCGGGGACCAAAGTCCCTGGACAGATAACTGACCGAGAATTCCTCCCCATCCGGATAGACTGGCATCCGTGGTCACTATCGTCCAATATATTGGCAGAAATGACTTTCCCTGGCTGAGCATCGGAGACCGAAGCCACCAGACCAGAGACTCTCTGGTCTGTTTGCTCAATCGGATCTGATTGTCCAGGGATTCCGGATTCCGATTCCATCTGAGAAGAATCTCTTGCTGAAGAATTCGGGTATGGGACTGGGCAAATGGGACTGCTTCGAACGAAGCCACCATCAACCCCAGAACCCTCATGCAAGTCCGAAGGGAAGACCAGCTGTTGGACAGTAACAACTGGACTGCTGATTGAATCTTTCGGAGTTTCCCTACCGGAAGAAAAACTCTTGTCCTGACTGTGTCTAGAATTAGACCCAGATATTCGAGCCTCTGGGTGGGAACCAGAAATGACTTTTGCTGGTTCACCAGCCACCCGAATTCCTGTAAAGAAATCATAGTAATTTCTATGTTTTGTAGCAAGGTCTGAGGAGACTCTGCATGAAGCAGAAGATCGTCTAGGTAACCAAGGATCGATATGCCTCTTTGGCGCAGAAGTGCCAACATTGGGGCCAACACCTTTGTGAAGACCCGCGGAGCCGTGGCGAGACCGAAAGGTAACGCCACAAACTGATAGTGGTTCTCTTCTACGGAAAAGCGTAGAAACCGCTGATGTCCTGCGAAAATGGGAATGTGAAGATATGCGTCCTTGATGTCTATGGACGCTAGGACATCCCCTGGATGCAGGAAGGCTGCTACTGTGCGAATGGACTCCATTCTGAATCTTCTTATGTTGACAAAAGAATTGAGTGCCCTTAAGTCCAGAATTGGACGCACTTTGCCCTCTTTCCTGGGTATTGTAAATAGGTTTGAATAAAACCCTTGAAACCGTTCTGTCCAAGGAACGTGGACTACCACTCCTTGTTGTAGTAAATCTGTGACTGCTCTCCGCAGATCTTCTAAACGATCCGGGGGAAAGTCGGATATTGGAAGGGAAGAATCGCGCCGGTGGGAGAGATCGAAACTCGATCTTGTACCCTGACCTTATGACTTCGCAAACCCATTTGTCCGGGATTCTGGAAAGCCATGGATCCGGGAACCGGCGAAGACGTCCCCCCACCCCAGTTATGGGTGGGGGCGCACCTTCAGGCTTTGGACGGTTTATCTTCAGGTCTGGAGGGGGCGGGCTTTTGCTTGCCCGACCAATGACCCCTGACGCCTCCTGCAGGAGCTTTGGAGGACTTAATTTTTTCACCCGCGGGACGAAAAAACCTCTTGTGAGCAGAAAAAGAAGGCCCTCGTCTTTGACGAGTTCCTTTACCTTTAAAATTTTGCGGTAAAAAGGTGCTCTTTCCACCCGTGAGATCCTTAATGATCTCATCTAAGTTGGCTCCAAATAGACGCTCTCCTAAAAAGGGGATATTAGCCAATGCTTTTTTGGAACCTTGGTCGGCTAACCAACCTTTTAGCCACAGTGTACGCCTGAGAACCACTGCTGAGACTGATGCTCGCGCCAATTACCTAAAAAATGTCTTTTTCTTAAAGAAAAAAGTCTTGCCAGGACCAAAAGATCCCAGCAAGGAACTTAGGTCCTTACTCCTGACTAGACAGAAAAAAAATGATTCCCTGTAGCAGAGAGAGGGAGGATATACCCTCAGGGACTGCCCCTAAGGTGGAGCCAGAACGTTTTGTCTTTCTGCCTAGTCCTACTCCTGCGGAGACAACATAACCCAGCTCTTGAGAATCAAGAAGACTACGTCTGTCAATGAGCGATAGAGAAAAGCAGTGCTAAATAATATATGTGGTATAAATTACACAACGGCATGTATTCTAAAACACTCTTCAATGCAATAAATTAAACCTAACAAAATACAAACATAAATCTACCTGTGCAAAAAGTCTTATAAAATATTACTAAATAATGAAAAGAGTGCCACACTGCATATGCGCTAGAAATATTCAATTCATATAGTGTGCAAATTAGGTCATAAGTCCATGAATTTAAATAGATGTTCCATCAAGGAAATATATATGTATAAGTTGACAGCTTCCTGAAGACGTCTGGTTGTGACGAAACGCATTGGAAAGGGCTACTGGTAGTGACCTCATTTCCGCTCACGGTGAAATGCATGCTGGGTCCTGAAGCCTTGCGAAGCAGTGCTGCTCCCCCTACAGGTAAAGTGGGAGTAAACTCCAATGGACAATTTTTGCCTATAGCAAGGCATACCTATAGGTACATTAAATATCTCCTAAACATGCACCGTTTAGGAGACATTTACTTGTGAAGCTGCCGGTGATGCCACCAGCACATGAAACACATGATGCATATTGTGCTGTTGCTTCAGAGCCCTGTGCCGTGAACAGCGGCTCCCATGTGTGGGAGTGGCATCATCGCCAGCTCGTCCAATCAAAATACTGAAGCCTTCCAAGGGCCATCCCATCCCCCCCACCGCCAGAACACACCCATCAATGCTGATCGGATGACGGTCGGCTGCTGGTTTTCCAGCATGCCCGTCCAACAGAAGCCGGGCGTTAGGCTTCGGACAGGCTGCTGTACACACTGCCCGTATGTTGGCTGGTTTCTGTTGAACCGGCTGATACCGGCCGATATTCAGCCCATGTGTATCAGCCTTAAGTTTGCGGCTAGTCATCCTGGGTTATAGAATAATGCACAGCGTAATGTGAGTGCATATATTGTTTTGTTTCTTTTGCCTGATTTAAAATAAGGGTTAATAAAAGTGATGAAGTCTTTTCCAGGTCTATGTTTTTCATATAAATAGGAGTGATATAGAGGCATTTGAATCATCAAATTTGGGAGTCTTTTCCACTGGCTGCTGTGAGAGAGAAGATACCCTGAAGTGATATTAATCCCCAAGTGTAGAGGGTGGGGAGGAGTAATCTAACTAAAAGAAGAGAGGAGTTCATATTCTGAAGGACATTTTGAGCTCCGTAATATTAAGACGTCAACATTTCCTGGGTGTGTGATCCATTCTAAGGGGGTCTTGCCCCAGAGCACAAGAGTGTTGTTGCTGCACAAATGCACATGCAGCACCTGAATTGTGGCTGGCGTGGTGATGCACTTACAGGGGTGTGCTTGTGATGGTCTAATACAGTGTTTCTCAACTCTGGTCCTCAGGGCACACTAACAGGCCAGGTTTGCAAGAAAACTGAAATACATTACAGGTGATATCATTTGCTGCTCAGTGATTGCAGTATTCTAGTCTGCATCTCCCCAAGGTAATACTTAAAATCTGGCCTGTTAGTGGGCCCTGAGGACCAGAGTTGAGAAACACTGGTCTAATAGGAAGTGGATTAAATAAATATGGATGTCATGCAACTGGAACAGGTTGTGCTGGATTCACTAGTGCTGGATGGTGGAACACAGTGCAGTGTCTTCAAGGGCCAACAATGAAGGTAAGGTAACGGTATTGTCTTCGCTTTCACTGGCTGAAAATAATAGTCTAGGGGTGTCTTTTCAATTTTTAGATTAGAACTTGGATGGGTATGGGGAAACACATGGGATACTCTAAAAGAATTGAAATAGCTGAGGACACTTCTCTTCTTACTATTCTGACAAAGGCCTTCCACAATGTTCATTATTTGCTAGGATTTTCTTCTTTGTAGAACTAAGAACTTTCTCTAGGGCACAGGATTAGGTCAGTACTCACAATTCCACAGGATCGTCAGTTGCCTCTTTCTGATATCCAACAGTCAGTCTTCAGTGAATGAGACACAGACTCACCACACCACAGGACCACTGGACTATCTTCCCTCCACCAGGTATCCTCTGGTGAGCTTCTTCCCTCTGGCCTCCACCAGGTATCCTCCAGTGCACTTCTTCCCTCCAGCCTCCACCAGGTATCCTCTGGTGAGCTTCTTCCCTCTGGCCTCCACCAGGTATCCTCCAGTGCACTTCTTCCCTCCAGCCTCCACCAGGTATCCTCCGGTGAGCTTCTTCCCTCCAGCCTCCACCAGGTATCCTCCAGTGAGCTTCTTCCCTCCAGCCTCCACCAGGTAACCTCCAGTGAGCTTCTTCCTTCCAGCCTCCACCAGTTATGCTCCAGTGAGCTTTTCCAGACCATATGAGAGAAATCCCAGACTTTAGAAAATAGGCCCCCAGCTTAGACCTCGATGGCCTCCAAGCAGCATCTCCAGCAGACTGCCCTGAGGAGCAGAGTCCCTCAGACAGAAGACTCCTCTGGCAGGGCTGACCCTAGGATCCAACACACACACTGCTCCAGGCTTAAGCCTATTCATGGGTTCTCCAGCCACCTACTGGCCACACCTCCCCAGGGATTGGCTGGGTCCTCATACATATTCAAGCTGCGTCTCTACTCTTCCTCCCACTGTTCTTCTAGAGTTCTCTAGAATGCAGTGGGAAGTAATCAGACCAGTAGCCTGTGAAACACCGAGTAGCCTAAAACAATCAACCCCTGCTCCACTGATTAAAGTGGAGCCAAACTAAATTTACCTAGCAACCTACACTAATCAGGAGAATGCTACACTTAATTTATTTATTTGTTTTAATTTTACCACCTTCTGAGGATTTTTATTTTTTTTAATCTTGTGGAACTTTTGAGTTTCGCTTTAAATGTCTTTTAGATCTGTTAATATCTTGACCTTATCATGGCTTCAGCGACATAGCCGAATTATTACATGACCCTGTAGGTCCCTTCAACGCAACAACACAAATGAAGACACCTAGCCATGGGCAAAACTCATTTAGAAAAATGCTTTCTTATGTAGTAGCTCGATACATCTCACATCCAAAACTATCCTGTGATAACCTTGACTTCTGCTGCAACCTGGCCCCTCCACCCAGGGCACATGTGCTCCGACTTCCAGGCCCTGGCCACCCTATGCCTCTCTCAGAGAGACCCAAATGTTTAGCTGTCTTTGATTTGAACCATACTTTGGTCTTATCTGACAGCAAGTCTCTGGGAAGCATCAGAGATAAATAGCTTCTGGCTATCTCTGATCTAAATTGTGTGCTTATAATTTGAATCCATTATATTTACTAACCAAATGCAATTAATCTTCTGCAAAGCTGCGACTTGGAAAAGTCTGGGACAGATGCTGAACCACAAAGGCCCAATCATGATAATACTTTGAGAAAACATTCATTTCATAAGGTTCACATGCAGCCTGAGTGCTCGACTAACCAGATTCACGTCAGCAAAGCCTGTCTCGCTTCCGATTATTTCATATGCTCGGGACATGTTAATAGAGGGATTCGTAATCAGAAAAAACAAACCTTGTTTTATCTGACCTTTGTGATAAAAAGCAAAACACGAAGGACAAAAATATATATAGTGTTTGCACTATAGCTTATGAGCTTTAAACATTGGAAGAAACACTATTACCTAAATTATTATTATTTGACATTTAATTTATTAAAATGACTAGTGGGCTGGTGGCTTGCCCAGGTAAAAATCAAAATCATTAAAATAATTGAAAATATTTTTACCTAAAAAGTATTTACTTACTATGTACTATATGTAGTAGTTATTTTTTTAATATTAATTATTATAATAAATATTTAATATAATAAAAATGATCAGAATAATTTTAATAGGTCTGCATATCCATAATAATAAAAATCTGTATATAATGGTACATTTATCATTGATAACAAAACCCACCTTTAACCAAAACTTTTTTGGTTTTTATTTTTGGATATGCTTGGAAAGAATACATGTATATATGTAATGTATTGTTAGAGAGATTTCCCCTTACTTCCTCTGTCCCTGTATCAGCTGGGAAAGTGAAAAAATAAGTAGTTGTCACTAAGACAAGAAGACAGTAATAATACATTTACGGATAGTCAGTTCAAACACCGTTTTACTGAAAAAGTGTTTTGTTGAAGTCTGTGTTCCCGCATTAAATGGGGTAGGGAGACCTCTCCAACTGGGTCATAGACTATAGTAAAAACGCATCAGGAGTTCTATCCCTTCCTCACTCTGCCCAAAACAAAAAATGTAGCTGGAGTTGGGCTTTAGTGCTGTGCTAGCACACAATACTGGCTAACCATCTACGCTTGGGGGTTCCACCACTTTTCTCACCTAGAACACAACATACGGCTGGTGTAAAACAATTGGGCCTGCCTGCTAATTACTTCTTTTTATTAGATTATGCTTGCCACTCATTTACAAAATGAGACAGGTGGAGCATGATTTACAGTAGAGGTCTCCAAAACATCTACACAAAGGGCCAATTTACTGTCCTTTAGACGTTAGGGGAGCTGGATTGTGGCCAACAGGGGTAAAAATGTCCCAGCATTAGTGGGAGTAAACAATGCTCCAGGCTTGGTGGTCAGAGGGAGTAAAAAAAATTACACATCACCTGTGGTCAAATGTGAGGAATAGTGCTCCATCATTGGTATTAGTGGAAGGAATAGTGCCCATCATTTGTGTCAGTAGGAGGAATAGTGCCTCATCATTTGTGTCAGTGGAAGGAATAGTGCCTCATCATTTGTGTCAGTGGAAGGAATAGTGCCTCATCATTGGTGTTAGTGGGAGGAATAGCCATCGCTGGCATGAGTGAGAGGAATAGTGCCCCATTGTTGGTGTCAATGGAAGCAATGGTGACCCATAATTGGTATTAGTGGGAGGAAAAGTGCCTCATCATTGGTATCAGCATGAAGAATGGTGCCCCATCATTGGTATCTGTGGGAGGAATAGTGCCCTACCATTGGTATCAGTGGGAGGAATAGAGCCCTACCATTGGTATCAGTGGGAGGAATAGCCGTTGTGAATATCAGTGAGAGGAATCGTGCCCCATTGTTGGTGTCAGTGGAAGCAATAGTGACCCATCATTGGTATCAGTGGTAAGAAAGGTGCCCCATTATTGGTATCAGCAGGGGGGAACGGTGCCCCATCATTGGTATTAGTGGGAGGATTAGTGCCCAATCAGTGGTATTAGTGGGAGGATTAGTGCCCCATCATTGGTTTTAAGGGAAGGAATAGTGTCCCATTGTTGGTGTCAGTGAGAGGAATAATGCCTCATATGCCAATAATAATAATAATGCCAATAATGCAGAGAATGCATTACAGTACAAAAAAACAGAAATGTACTTTAGAACCACTATATTAAAGTGTCTAAGCACTGAAAGGCAGTAGTGCCTGGAAGTACCCGTGTACTGTCCTGTGTATCATGTAGTATATTTAGATCATGGGTGTCCAACCTTTTGGCTTCTCTGGGCCACATTGAGTGTAGAGAAATTTTCTTGGGCCGCATATAAAATATATACTATAATTAAGGTATACAAGTAATAAAACGCCGTCACGCTCTTCCCGCGCTGCCGCCCCCTCCCCCCCAGCACTAATTTAACACAACTAGAGGATGATCCCTTCCCGAGGCAGCCTCTGCCTACAGTTAGTTGGAAGCTGCTGTGGCCGTGCCCCCGACCCGACTTCCTTCCTCCCCATCAAAGAAAAAAAATTGTCAGGGGGCAGTGGGCCGCATTGCCTGCGGTTCTGGGCCGCAGGTTGGACATGCCTGATTTAGATCTTTAGGACCCAAGTACATGACTTCTCTCCAAGGCAGGCTTAAGCCCTGCCCCTCCTGCTGTTAATTCCTAACCCCTGCGCTTCAGCTGTTAAGTACCAGAGCTTTGGTGACCACTGTTGTTATCTTAGGCCGGTATCTCTGGTTCCGTTTCCACCAGCTAGGTTGCTAGGGGTTCCTTGAGCAATGAGCAACTTCTGCCTCCCAGATGAGAAACCACTGGCAACAGCAACATTCTTAGGTATCTGTAAGAGGGGGGGGGGGTGTTCTTTCAAATAAATACAACTATAAGGAGCATTAATCCCAGTGATCATCACACTACTGTACTATTAGCTGTAGATATAGTAATTATTAGCAGAGGCTCCCTGGGGAGCCTTTTCAGGGGTTCCCCCATGTTACAAAGGTTGAGAAAGGATGTTGTAGAGGCCCTTTTTAGGCCACTCACTCTCACAATGCCACAAGAAATGAAGGTTACAAAAATAAGTAGTGAGGTTCCTTTAAATTACATTAAAGCACTGGTAATCTAGCACTACAAATTTCAACAGCAGAATTTCTAAGAATAAAGATTTCTAAGAATGTATTGTTTATTCGAAGGCACAATTCAAGGTATCTGCTGAGGCATGCACAATTTTTGAATAGAACTGACTGTGAAATGTATGTGCTTCAGGGCAGTTAATCTGGCTTCAAGGCTATGTGCAGGACTAAGCAACTCTCACAGTTCAGCAATGAAATAAATTGCTACAGGAAATTGGGGCTGGATTTTGGACACTGCGTTCTTCCATGCAGGATAATAATCTGTAGCATGATGAAAAACTGTGCCATTATCTAATGCAGCCTTTCTATGCTTTTTCAACACAGAGGGACCCTTGAAATAACTTTCCGGTGCCAGGGAACCCCTACTAAACAGTACTATATCTACAACTCATGATACATTAGTGTGATGGTCACTGGAAGAATGCTCCTTACAATTGTGGTCTTTGGAAAGACTCCCTCCCCCTTACAGATAGCAAAAAAGATCAATGTTGTCAGTGGGAATTTACCTAAGAGCGGAAATTGCTCATTGCTTAAGGAACCCCTAGCATCCTCTGGGGGAAACCAAGGGATCTTTGGAACCCTGTTTGGGAAATCCTGATATGATGTATGCAATCCTCAATTAAATGGGTCTCCAGATAAAACAAACTCTGAACAGGCAGCTGCGAAGAACACCAATACAGTAAATCATGCAGTGACTTGCGAAAGTAAGATTTGGTTTTCCTAAAACAGCTTTGTGGTTCACAATGCCAGCCCTGTCCTCAACCCTACAGAACACCTTTGGATTGAATTGGAACTCAGATTGTCAACCAGCTCTGTAAAGACATGGGTTGATGAGTTTGGTCATGGGTTGACAAGTGTTGATGAGTTGGGTATGGAGGAACTTGAGGGACCTGCACAGAGCCCTGACCTCAACCCTACAAAACACCTTTGGATCGAATTGGAGATCTGATTGTCAACCAGTTCTGCAAAGACATGGGTTGATGAGTTTAGTGCAGAGGAACTAGAGGGACCTGCACAGAACCCTGTCCTCAACAGTGGTGGCCAGTCTATAGGGGGCGCAGGGGCGCCGCCCCCCCCCC
Source organism: Pelophylax lessonae (assembly GCF_965119305.1). Classification (NCBI taxonomy): domain Eukaryota; kingdom Metazoa; phylum Chordata; class Amphibia; order Anura; family Ranidae; genus Pelophylax; species Pelophylax lessonae. The sequence continues at coordinate 641,962,201 of NC_138770.1, read as the reverse complement.
CCCCAATCAGCATCTTCAAGGGAAAAAAATTACCCTTTAAAGCTCACTAGGGGCGCCGGAGCTATTGCAGTCTATGGGGGGGGGGGGTTTGGCATCCCACGTGGCTAGAGCAGAGTCGCTGATTGGAGGCCTTCTGGATGTCATTGGGGCGTAGAGCAATGCGCCCCGACACTCCCACATCTTCACTTCTAGTCCTGTGATTGGTCCAGACTCCAGCCTGGACCAATCATTCAGGACTCCCGTCTGACGTCGTCGTGGGGGCGGTGCGTGCGTCAGTCACTCTGACTCACGCACCTTCCCAGTCAGAGCGAGGAGGATCAGCGTGGTCGATGGTCGAGAGATGTCTCCAGTCAGCCAGGAGCAGGTAAGTAAATCCGCTGCCTTGTGTTTCTCCTCTGCCGCCACTGGTCCTCAACCCTACAGAACACCTTTGATTTGAATTGAAACTCCGATTGTCAACCATAAAGCTATGGTTTGATCAGTTTAGTGTAGAGGAATCTTTGGTTAAATCAGAATGCTGATTGTGAATCAGGTCTTCTTATCCAACATGAGTGCCTGACCTCAAATCTTCTTTTGGCTGAATGGGCAAATATTCTCCCAGACACTCCAAACTCTTGTGGAAAGCCTTGGGAAAGGGCCTTTTCTGTTCCAGCATAACTGTGCTCTATAAAGACAACTCCATGGTTTATTTAAGTTGATGTGGAGGAACTTGACTGACCTGCACTTCAGCCCTAAAGGATGAATTTGAATGCTGATTGCGACTCAGGTACTTTGGTCTAACAGTACCTGACCTCACAAATCAGTACCTGACCCACATCTGCTATTGATGGGCCAACACTATCCCCTTTGTGATTAATTTAACATGGCCTTACCCAGAAGTGCTTTCTCCTTTGAAAAGGATTATTTGCAATAAAATATAAAAAGACTAAAGTTCCTCTTTAACCCCATATGCTCAGATTTGTTGCACTTGTAAAAAGTCACATACCCTGTTATTCCATAACGATAGGTATTTATATACTGTAGTCAGGGCAGCCATCAGAAATTTTGGGGCCCTTTACACAGTTTTAGGCCTGGGCCCCTCCCATGGATCCGACCGCCAACATTCCCTAAGGCCAACCTACTATGTCATCATCATCCTCCAGTCGCATGTCCTCCTTCTCCTCCAGTCCCATTTCCTCCTTCATGCCATGTCCTCATCCTCCCCCAGTCCCATCTTCTCCATCCCAGTAAAATAAATGTGAATGGTTCTAGTAAATGCCACTCCTCCTGTTCAAGAGTGAACAGCTGGAGAACAGAGGAGGGCAGGGCCTACAGCTGTGTGTGAGGGCTAGCCTGCAAGGGAACGGTGGAGCTTAAAATTGAATGGTATTGCGAGGACAGGTTGCAACCCAACCCTATTTGGGGCCCCTCAGGATGCCTGGGCCCCTTACATGTGTATGGGCTGTACCCCCCTGATGACAGCCCTGACTGTAGTGTCAAATGCAATATCCCATAGCACTTTATATGAAATAACCTTTCATATAGTTAGACCTATCAAAGTAATGAAACATTGGGAAGTTATTATAAAATTCAGTAGCAAGTCTGTTCAATCCAGAAGCCAGCAGAATTTATTTTTTTAGGAGCCAGCTCTGCCGACAACATTTTGAGAAAACCTCAAAAGTTTGATAGCGCCTGTAAATTTTAAGAAGCATTGACTACCTGGATCCAGGAATCCCAGTCCTGACCTAATTATTTTATGTTATTTTTTGCAAAGCCTGTTAGGATGTTATTTTATTTCATCGCCATTTAGCAAAAGTTTTTACGAATGAAAGATAACTACTGACCATCTGATATAAGAACTATCAGTGTTGCACCACAGCAACCAGACTTCCCCTTTCATTTTTCAATTCTCACTTTTCAGAATGACTATATGCATTAGGGCAGCCCAGTTCGTGACACAACCATATGATAAGGATCAGTGGAGGATGGGAATGTCTTTTTCTAAAATGAGGTGACCTTACAAATCTCAGCAAAGATGTCATGTAAATGACAACAACCAAACATAATCAGATTATCCTTCAGCTGTTGCAGACAGGATGCTAAAGACTTACATGGTGCTCTGAGGATAACCGGAAAGGAGGATGGCTCTTAACCTGCTCTACGTGTACCAGGAAAGGTACGCCAGCTTTAATAAGGTGGTAATGAAGTTACTGTGATTAGGTGGCCTCCATGGCTATAGATGAAAACTGCTACTGCAAAATAGTAGAGGCAACAGCTAGTATTCCAATACCTTTTACAAGTAATGTGATCCCACCAATGTAATAACCAATAATTGTCTTGAATTGGCATTCATCCTGCTGATCAATACTAATGAAAAGCAACAGCTGAGTTTAATGTGACAATACAACATTTTACTGTACATGTACTTAACTTATATTAAATTAGGGTGGATTTGATTTAAATCAAGTCAATTCAAATCATGATTTTTAAAGGGCAACTGTCATCTAAGGTGAGTGAATGCCCACTAAAAGCTCGTACACACTATAAGAAAATCGGGTGAACATTTTCGTCCAAAGAATTTCCTTACGATTTTCATATAGTGTGTACACAACTTTCGAACGCTGATTCTTAATTTTTGTATAAAAATTCTCGAAGGGACAAACTCAAAAAAAAATTTCGGACGGAAAAAAAAAACAACGATTTTCGTTTAATGTGTACCGTTCTCGTACGACTTTTGTACAAGAAAAATTTGAAAAGAGACTGCGCGCGATCAGAAACAATAAACAAAAAAAAGCCTTTGTCGTCCGAGACTTTTCGTACGAATTTTCGTTCATCGTCTTCGATTTGCTGTAAAACAACGAGGAAAATCGGACCCTCGTTCGCCTGGTTTTCTTATAGTGTGTACTAGAGATCGACCGATTATCGGCAAAGCCGGTATGCACTTTCCCAATATACCAAGGTGACCGATATTGCCGATATTTCGGAAAAAGTGCTTGTACCGGAGTGATGCCTGCAGCTAGAGGTATCACTCCAGTACCGGCGTCCATAGCCGACAGTCGGCTGTCTTGTAATGACAACCGATGTGGCTGATAAGCCGCTCGGCTGTCATTACAAGAAGTGGGAGGAGACACCCCCCCCTCCCTCCCGCCGCCTTCTGCCTTGTTTTGGATAGATTGTTTATAGCGCAAAAATAAAAATCGCACAGGTGATCAAATACCAGTAAAAGAAGGCTCTATTTGTGGGAAAAAAAGGACATCAATTTTTAGGTACAGCTTTGCACGACCGCGCAATTGTCCATTAAAGTAACGCAGTGCCGAATTCCAAAAAATGGCCTGAACATTAAGGGGGCAAATCCTTCCTGTCCAGAAGTGGTTAATACAAACAAGATCAATGATTCACATTGATACAATACAATATAAATAAATCAGATGTTTGGTTACTCAGCTGCCCCATTCTAATAAAAAAAAAATCTACAATTTTCAATTCAACCCTTTGAAAAGTATCGATTTGCACATTTGAGATTTGCGAATTGAGAAAAAATTGGTAAATTTGAAGAAAATTCAAAAAATACATAGACCGAATTCTGAATACGAATTGAGGAAATCAACCAAAACCAAACGTACAGCGATCCACATAAATAGGGAGGTTGTCCTCTGCTAAAATACTTGCCGCTCAGAGGTGTCCTTCTTTCCTATCTCAGAAAGTTCAGAGGTATATACAGATATTGTCTTACCTGCAGATAAAAGTTTCTGTGTGCGGAGGAAGCTGATGGTCAGACGCATAATGGAAGCCTTGTCCAGATGAGTGCTGATGTTCTGGGGCAAAGGAAGTTGATGTGCCAACTCATAGAAGACCTCCGTCTCCTTACTTCTCCGACACCTTGCCGCATCTCGAGACTTTTCCTTCCTCCTCTCTGAACTGCTCCTATAAAAGAACATATTAAATGCAAATTAGAATAGACAATGTCATATTGGGACTCATCATTTTCAGTCGCATCTCTATATGACCACAATACATGACATACAGTAACACCCAAGGCCACTGCTAGAAATCAAGGGGCCCCATACAGCCCTCCTGACGGATCCCCCCCCCCCCCTCAGCCATGCCTACACCCCACCTCAGTGCAGAGGAAAAGGGGAACTGACTTTACCCAACTACACCCCGAAAATGAAAAAAAAAGTCCCTTCTCTACTTCCACCTCCTGGGCCCCTCTGTTAACCTGATGGGGCCTTGGAAATTTAATTTAAGCCCTGGTAAGCAAGAAGGCGTGAGGGTGTGGTCTAGTAAAATCTATTTATTCATTTAAGCAGAAATGAACAATAAAGCTGCCCAGGGCCCCCTGAATTAGCTGATGGGGCCTGGGCCCAGTACAACAGGACTGGTTGTACTGCCTTATCAGCGGCCATGGTAACACTGGTTGTCAGTAGAGGGAGGCATAGTGCTCATTCATTGGTGTCCGTGGAAGGAATAGCGCCCCATCATTGGTATTAGTTGGAGGAATAATGCCCCATTGTTGGTGTCAGTGGAAGGAATAGTGCTCCTCTTTTGGTGTCAGAGGGAGAGTGTTTGCCCCATCATTGGTGTCAGTGGGAGGAATAGTGCCCCATTGTTGGGTGTCAGTGGGAGGAATAGTGCCCCATTGTTGGGTGTCAGTGGAAGGAATAGTGCCCCATTGTTGGGTGTCAGTGGGAGGAATAGTGCCCCATTGTTGGGTGTCAGTGGGAGGAATAGTGCCCCATTGTTGGTGTCAGTGGGAGGAATAGTGCCCCATTGTTGGGTGTCAGTGGGAGGAATAGTGCCCCATTGTTGGTGTCAGTGGAAGGAATAATGCCCCATTGTTGGTGTCAGTGGAAGGAATAATGCCCCATTGTTGGTGTCAGTGGAAGGAATAGTGCTCCTCTTTTGGTGTCAGAGGGAGAGTGTTTGCCCCATCATTGGTGTCAGTGGAAGGAATAGTGCCCCATTGTTGGCTGTCAGTGGAAGGAATAGTGCCCCATTGTTGGTGTCAGTGGGAGGAATAGTGCCCCATTGTTGGTGTCAGTGGGAGGAATAGTGCCCCATTGTTGGTGTCAGTGGGAGGAATAGTGCCCCATTGTTGGGTGTCAGTGGGAGGAATAGTGCCCCATTGTTGGTGTCAGTGGGAGGAATAGTGCCCTATTGTTGGGTGTCAGTGGAAGGAATAGTGCCCCATTGTTGGGTGTCAGTGGAAGGAATAGTGCCCCATTGTTGGGTGTCAGTGGGAGGAATAGTGCCCCATTGTTGGGTGTCAGTGGAAGGAATAGTGCCCCATTGTTGGGTGTCAGTGGGAGGAATAGTGCCCCATTGTTGGGTGTCAGTGGGAGGAATAGTGCCCCATTGTTGGGTGTCAGTGGGAGGAATAGTGCCCCATTGTTGGGTGTCAGTGGGAGGAATAGTGCCCCATTGTTGGGTGTCAGTGGAAGGAATAGTGCCCCATTGTTGGGTGTCAGTGGGAGGAATAGTGCCCCATTGTTGGGTGTCAGTGGGAGGAATAGTGCCCCATTGTTGGGTGTCAGTGGGAGGAATAGTGCCCCATTGTTGGGTGTCAGTGGGAGGAATAGTGCCCCATTGTTGGGTGTCAGTGGAAGGAATAGAGCTCCTTCTGTTCATTCTCAGCTTTTCATAAAACTATTGTTCGTGACCTTACACGTATCTAAACATGAACACAGGCAGAAAGACATATGCCTGTCCAGGTTCTCATCTCAATCTACTTTGCACTACAGGGTTTTCCAACAAACGGACTTCAAACAAACAATTCGCACAATCATCACAGCACTTGCAACCACATTTCTACAAGTCCAGAATTGTACAATGATAATCAAAGAGGTAAAGCTGCTTACTTTTACCTGGCCTTTATTGGGTCATGTAGAATCAGCCTTAAAGTGGACCTTTATTCTTGCCTAAAGTTACCATAGATAGATTGATAGAAAGAAATTTGATACATACATAGATAGATAGAAATTTGGCCAGACTTGATGAATTTCGATCCATCGATGGCTGTTTCCACTCTACAAAAGGCAATCTAACGATTGTCTTTTCAAGTACAATTCCCAAGCTCTAGTGCTGGTAATTCTGTCTGAGGCTGAAGACCGATGCTTGTGGCTGGGATATGCGGTCCCTCAGTACTATAAAATTGATGCTTATAAGCCGGTAACTCAGTGTACTCAAACGTTATAAATATTTATTGGCTACACAGGTTACATCCGGTAAAACAATTTTAACGCGTTTCGGCCGCTATGGCCTTACTCATAGAATGATGCTAGCCAATAAAGGTTTACAATATTTGAGTACACCGAGTTATATGCATCAACAATCAACTTTTGTTGAACGGGAATATTGAAAAATGTTCATTCGATCAGCGGCTGCTGTACGGATCAGTGGATTCTGATAGCAGAGGAGTCACAGCTGTCAGAATACAATATTCCTTTATGCACTTTGATTGGCATGAATGGGCAGCTTATCCACTTGTGGACTGCCTGTCCGCAATGTACTGCGAATGAGCTGCCTGCACAGACAAAGCGACATACCCGTACGTCATTGCCTGCTTCTAAATTTAGGGCGTGCGCCCCCGGTGACACCTGCTGTGATTGTACACAGTGGGAATCTCTCAGCTAGTCCTGGACATTGATTTATGGCCTGGGACCTGCTGATAGGCTGTGTCCAATCACAGCCCAGAGCTCTGTGTTGACAATCAACACAGAGCTCTGTACAGAGTGATTAGTGCCCTCATCAATGCAGAGTGAATAGTGCCCCCCATCAATGCCGAGTGATTTGTGCCCCCCATCAATGCAGAATGATTTGTGCCCCCCCTTAATGCACAGTGATTAGTGCCCCAATCAATGCAGAGTTATTAGCGCCCCCCATCAATGCAGAGTGATTACTGCCCCCCTTAATGCACAGTGATTAGTGACCCAATCAATGCAGAAGGATTGGCGCCCCCCATCAATGCAGAGTGATTAGCGCCCCCCATCAATGGCAAAGCAGGGATAAGAAACAAAGATCTATAGTAAAAAGCAGCACATATTACACATTGTTAGGCACATATTTAACCCATTTGATCAACCTAGATGTTAACCCCATCCCAGCCAGTGTCATTAGTACAATGACAGTGCATATTATTAGCACTGATCACTGTATTCGTGTCCCTGGTGATGTCAGTCAGTCAGTTCTCCCCCCAGCGTCAGTTAGTTTTAGATTGCCCTCTGCACTATCATAGTGCCATTATATGTCGCTGATCACCTCCATGAGTAGTATACAAAAATAAATTCCAGAATATATACTATAGCAGGCGCTATAACTTTTAGGCAAAACAATCAATACTGTATATACTTATTAGGATTTTTTTTTTTTTTTTTACCAAAGATATGTAGCAGAATATATTTTGGCCTAATTTTTTGAAGAAATTTGTTTACATTTTTCTTTGGATACGTTTTGTAGCAGGAAGTAAACAATTTTTTCTCAAAATTTGCCTTCTTTTTTCGTTTACATCGCACAAAAAAAAATCTTAAGCCCAGAAAAAGAGACCTCTATTTGTGTGAAAAACATTTGATACATTTTGTTTGGGTACAGTGTTGCATGACTGCGCAATTACCAGGTAAAATAGGGCAGTGCTGAATAGCAAAAAAATGGCCTGGTCATGAAGGGGGTAAAATCTTCTGGAGCTCAAGAATAAATGAGCTGCACAATCGAATGAGCAAAAAACTTTGCATGCAGCTGACCATTTTTATGAAAAATAAACGGCACTACAGTACAATGTAAAAGAAAAAAATATAGGTTGCTGTGATAGAGACTAAATAGGACACACTCTTCCTCTGTTGGTTAAAAATAATTAAATATTCATTTTATATGAATGTTTTAGGTTCACAATTGTCTTTTCATTAATGGGTAACTCCACTTGCGTTGGGGAAAAAAAATAGCAAATAAAGAAAACACAATATAGCGTATACAATTGCGACACAAATCATATTGTAATTGAATGTTATTAAAAACTACTTTTCCGTTTCAATCTGCAGCTGCTGTAATTTTCTGAAAATGCAATGCAATATGGCCGCCTGGGGCTGTTCTGTACACAGAATGTATACTGACCACACCCCAGAAACATCATTTCCTGCTTGTGTGATTGGCTCAACAATTTTCCCAGAAGTCTGCACCAAGATACAAGTCAGATTTCTGGCATCCCCTGCAACAAAAATGTCATTTTTGGTGAGATACTCCCAATAGGAACAAGTCTAAAGGGATGCAGGCCCAGCAGCTTTCCTCATTAGGGCTCTGCAGCTGCCACAGCTGATAGATAATTATGAAACCACTCCCATTTGACCCACACAGCAAAGAGGAACAATGATTTCTTCAGAATAACAAAAAGGTAGGAATCTGCAACAAAGCTTGTTAAAATCCCTGTAATGTACATAGATCACCCAGAGTGGAATGTGGAGTCACGCTTTAAATAATAAATAAATAAAAAAAAAAACTGTGTATGCTTGGTACACTTTATGGTATAAATATATAAACTGAAAAACATTGAGGCGGAGTTCACACTGCCAGACATCGCACGTGGTTCCACACAACAATGCTGTGCACATCATATGCGATACAGTTAGTATGGCTAAAATCGCATCACATTTGCACCAAAATGTTGCAGGACCCCTTTTTTTGGTCCGCACTGGAATCAGATTGCATGGGTCTGAATTCCATAGTTCGCACTGCGTTCTGCGAACCGATTTGGGGGTGTCATTAACTTTACACTGACACCCGCAGCAGTTCTCAGAGAGAAGTGTGAACCGCCTGCAATTTAGATGTGATACGGGAACCTGCACTTGCTGTGGTTCCTGAATCGAACCAGTGTAAACTCAACCTAACGCTCATTACCAAATCGCATGGCAATGTACTGTACAGTAGGGCTGCAACGATGCGTAGACTACGAAAAATCGTCGACGTGCGTGAAAGGCGTCGACGCGTCAACACGTGACGTCACACGCATACCAAAGATACGGCCGGTTCTTTCAACTTCACTTCCGCCACCAGTATGAGACTTCCAATAAGACTTCCAATGCAATGCCCTCGATGCCCGTGCACAGTGGAGAACACTGTGCACGAGAGTTGGATTTTTCGGCAAGATGTTTCCGCAGCGCCGCTTTAAGCATTGCCGGCCGGGCCGCTGCATTGATTGGGGCTGCTGCAGGCTGATCCCTCCCACTGTCCCACACAGACGAGATGTCATGCGCCACTCCAGCAACAGGTGAGCCTGAGGGGTCTGCACTGGGAGGGGGGTCTTACTAAGTGGTCTGTACTAGATGGGAGGGCTTACTGTGGGGTCTGTACTGGGAGGGGGCTTACTGTGGGGGTCTGTACTGGGAGGGGGCTTACTGAGGGGTCTGTACTGGGAGGGGGCTTACTGAGGGGTCTGTGCTGGAAGGGGGCTTACTGAGGGGTCTGTACTGGGAGGGGGGCTTACTGAGGGGTCTGTACTGGGAGGGGGGCTTACTGAGGGGTCTGTACTGGAAGGGGGGCTTACTGAGGGGTCTGTACTGGGAGGGGGGCTTACTGAGGGGTCTGTACTGGGAGGGGGGCTTACTGAGGGGTCTGTACTGGGAGGGGGCTTACTGTGGGGTCTGTACTGGGAGGGGGCTTACTGAGGGGTCTGTGCTGGAAGGGGGCTTACTGAGGGGTCTGTGCTGGGAGGGGGCTTACTGAGGGGGCTTACTGAGGGGTCTGTACTGAGAGGGGGGCTTACTGAGGGGTCTGTACTGAGAGGGGGGCTTATTGAGGGGTCTGTACTGAGAGGAAGGCTTATTGAGGGGTCTGTACTGAGAGGAAGGCTTACTGAGGGGTCTGTACTGGGAGGGGGGCTTACTGAGGGGTCTGTACTGAGAGGAAGGCTTACTGAGGGGTCTGTACTGAGAGGAAGGCTTACTGAGGGGTCTGTACTGAGAGGAAGGCTTACTGAGGGGTCTGTACTGGGAGGGGGGCTTACTGAGGGGTCTGTACTGGGAGGGGGGCTTACTGAGGGGTCTGTATTAATTACAGGATTAATTAGCTAATCAAAAAAACACTCAATTAAGCCAAAAAAATAAAATAAAAATAATCGTTAGATTAGTCGACTAATCGTAAAAATAATCGATAGATTAGTCAACAGACAAATTAATCATTAGTTGCAGCCCTACTGTACAGCAGAGCCCACACAATTCATACACCATGCCATGTAGTGTCTTGAATTAAAAAATATCAAATACATTTACTTTCTCTACTAGATTTGAGTCCTCGTTTATTTTGAACAATTGGATGGCTATGTGCCATGCTATATTAGGCTGTTCTCCATATATTCTATGAGATACTTTTATTAGTCAAGATATGTAACTTTTTCGAAGATCCTTTATTTGTGGAAGGTTCCCATTACCTATTCTCCTTCTGGGTCACAGCTTGAACCCATTAGGGGTAACCCATAGGGAGGACACGGACACGCTATTCCTATTATTGAAACCCCATTGACTTCCACGTCTACATTATTTATTATACCTATTAACTTTTCATTATCGCTCATTGACTCTCTCTATATCTTGTATACCATTTGCCCACTCTATATTTGGACTCCATCTTCTTTACATTTTTGTTGTATCCTTTTTACACTTCTGTTGTATCTATTGTATGTACATAACTCTAATAAAATACTTTGAACGAAAAAAAAAATATCAAATACATTATTTCATCCATTGCAGGGTGTTGCAGCCCCTTTCTATAATGTGTCACCACTTTGCGTTTATTTGGCTTGGACTCTAAGAGCCGAAGCGCACGTCCTCCCCTTTACCCGTTATGTAAGCGTGCCTTCACTTTGTGTGTTTGTTCTGTCGGAGCAGATTAAACCTCCGGTGCTCTCTGTGAAAACTCCCCTCACTTCTCAATGCCGGCTCTGATTTACAGAAAGCTCCTAATGCCTATCTAATGAGTAGTCAATGATTTCCATCATCCCGTGGAGGAGATTTTAGGAAATAAAAGTATCTCTACTGTTTATCAGATAGAAATAAAAAGGTGGCTTGTGTCTGCCCAGTGTGTGCATGGAGAGGAGCCCAACCGATACCAACTGACATGTGGACAGGAACACGTACAGACGTTCCAGCGGGATGAATGGAGCCGATGGTACACATCAAAGATCTCCCAATATATGCAGGGCCATAGATAAGGGGGTACCACCAGTCCTCCTGTACGGGGCCCTGGCCAGCAGGGGGGCCCAGGCAGCAGGGTGAATTGAATTACTGGAACCGATCCTCTGTATGGCTCTCTCTGCAACAGCTGAAAACTGGCTACTGCTCTCCCTCTCATTGGCTTTCAGCTGCTGCAGAGAGAGCCATACAAAGGATCGGTTCCTGTAATTGCCCCCCCCCCACCGCACTTATCGCCCTCCCTGTGCACCATACATTTCCCCTGGCTGCTCAGGCCCCCGCCACACTTATCAAACTCCCTGTGCACCATGCATTTCCCCTTGCTGCTCAGGCCCCGCCACACTTATCACCCTCCCTGTGCACCATACATTTCCCCTGGCTGCTCAGGCCCCCGCCACACTTATCAAACTCCCTGTGCACCATACATTTCCCCTGGCTGCTCAGGCCCCCGCCACACTTATCAAACTCCCTGTGCACCATGCATTTCCCCTTGCTGCTCAGGCCCCCGCCACACTTATCACCCTCCCTGTGCACCATGCATTTCCCCTTGCTGCTCAGGCCCCCGCCACACTTATCAAACTCCCTGTGCACCATGCATTTCCCCTTGCTGCTCAGGCCCCCGCCACACTTATCACCCTCCCTGTGCACCATGCATTTCCCCTTGCTGCTCAGGCCCCCGCCACACTTATCACCCTCCCTGTGCACCATACATTTCCCCTGGCTGCTCAGGCCCCCGCCACACTTATCAAACTCCCTGTGCACCATGCATTTCCCCTTGCTGCTCAGGCCCCCGCCACACTTATCACCCTCCCTGTGCACCATACATTTCCCCTGGCTGCTCAGGCCCCCGCCACACTTATCACCCTCCCTGTGCACCATACATTTCCCCTTGCTGCTCAGGCACCCGCCACACTTATCACCCTCCCTGTGCACCATGCCGAGGGGGGGGGGGGGCCCGGGCACCTGCTGAGCAGGAGCAATGGCTGTCCTGCCTCATTACCAAATCTTGTGGCTCCCCCTGCAGCTCTGCTGGTTTCTCCTCCTTTTATCTTCCTCTGGATGCACTGCAGGAGGAATGGTATCTGCGTCCACACCCCCCTGCTGTCCGGGCCTTTCTGTGTGCCCCCCTCCCCTGCAGCATTGCCAGCTTCCCTCCTCTCCTGCCAGCAGCTGCCAAGGGCACGCAGGGGAATGTTTCAGTTTTAGTGGGGGTGTGCGGTAAATATGTCCTATTTACCAGCCCCTTTCCTTTCCTGAATGTATACAGTGAGCAATTGGCAGCGATCACACACTGTGTCCATTCATCACTGAAGCATAGTAAATTGTGTTTACTATGCTTCAGTTTTGTGAATGAACAGGGAGCCTCAGAGCTCTTCCCATTTATTCACGGTTCAGTGTAGATGAGGCTGCAGAGAAAGCGACTGGGGAATCTCTGTCATCAGTCCCTTTATCTGTCTCAAATGTGAGACATCAGGGCTCAGTTTTACTGCGGCAGGCTGGCTTGGCTGAGCAAAATGACGTAGCCCTACGTCGGTCGCGCGAGCGGTGCTGGGGGGGCGAGCGCTCCTGCCCCCACTAGGCAGTGGGGATGCCAATGCACGGGACTGGCGGCCGCGATTCTTGCTGGACACCTGCGATCGCTCCCCGCAGAGAGAGAAGGACAAGCAGCTGTTGTAAACACAGCTGACCGTTGTTCTCTCTGAAATGATCACAGAGCGCCCGTGATCCTTCTATATAGGAACACAGGTCTCTATGGTCATTTCACAAGTCCCTCCCCCCATACAGTTAGAAAACACTCCCCTACGCTCACACTTAACCCTTTGATCACCCCTAGGTTAACCCCTTCCCTGCCAGTGTGATTATTACAGTAACAATGCATATTTTTAGCACTGATTACTGTAGTAATGTCACTGGTCCCCCCCCAAAAGTGTCAAAAATGTCAGTTAGGGGTCCGATCTGTCCGCCGCAATGTCTCAGTTCTGCTAAAAATCGCAGATCGCCGCCATTACTAGTAAAAAAATGTCTAAAATAAAAATGACATAAATCTTTCCCCTAGTTAGTAGATGTTATAACTTTTGCGTAAACCAATCAAAATACGCTTATTGAGATTTTTTTTTACCAAAATTATTTAGCAGAATACAAATTAGCCTACAAGGATGAAAAAATTAGATTTTTAAAAAATTTTTGGGGAATATAGCAGAATGTGAAAAATATTTTTTTTTTTTTCAGAATTGTCGCTCATTTTTTGTTTAGAGCAACTTTTGCACAAACCAATTATAATACGCATATTGCGATTTTTTATTTTTTTTTTACCAAAAATATGTAGCAGAAAACAAATTGGCCTAAAATGTTGAAAAAATTTTGATTTTTCATTTTTATTTTTGGAGAATGTCATATAGCAGAATGTGAAAAATATTTTTTTTTTTTATCAAAATTGTCGCTCTTTTTTTTGTTTATAGCAAAAAAAAAAAAAAAAAAAATCGCACAGGTGATTAAATACCGCCAAAGGAAAGCTCTATTTGTGGGGAAAAAAGGACATCAATTCTATTTCGGTACAGCATCGCACTACCACGCAATTTTCCGTTAAAATAACGCAGTGCCGAGGGGGGGTAAATCTTCCGGAGGGCATATGGTTAAACTTCAGCTTTAATTATCAATCAGAAAACTTTTTTTTGGTTCTCTAATATTGGGCAGTAGAGACAAACATGAGCAGAGGATTCAGGCTCGGTTCACACTTATGCGATGCGGGAAGGCTGCGAATTCGCAGCCTGTTCCCGCATCGCAAACGCACCCCTGGCAGTTCACACTGCCATATACGATACGCTGGGGGTGTCAATGTAATGTTAAGGACACCCCCAGTTTGATCGCATATCGCAGTGCGATCTTACAGTTTGCACAGGATCGGATCGCACAAGTGTGAACCGCTGTGCGATCCGATCCTGATGCGGCTCAAAAAAAGGGTCACGTGCGACTTTACTGCGGGTGCAGTGCGAATTTAGCCATACAAAGTGTATGGCTGAATTCGCACCGCACACCCGGTCGCATGTAATGAAGGAGCAGTGCGCTCCGATATTACATGCGATCTGCCGCAGCCGCACAAATGTGAACAATAGACGGAATGTACCAATCTCTTGTATCTTCTTCAAAACAACATCTGGAATGTGAACATGGGGAAAAAAAAAAGGAAATCAATCTGATTTGGTACAGTGTCGCACGACCGCAGTGCCGAATCGCAAAAAAAATGGCCTGGTCATTAAGGGGGCAAATCCTTCCGGTCCAGAAGTGGTTAAAAAAGGCAAAAACTAAAAAAAAAAAAAAAAAGCAAAAACTACTGGACTTTGCAAACAGTCAATTAAAGTAAAAAAAAAAAATAAGAAATAATTATAAAAATAATAATAATAAATAAATAAAAAAGAATGTATACCAAAATAAAAAAAAGAACTGCCTGACAGATGACAGAATTCTTCTCCGGAGAACAAGAGTTTTTTTTTATTAAAACTCCCTGGTCCAAATATAAACATGTTTACTTTATTCTGCAGGAGGAAGCCAATGTTTCTTAAGGGATGCACAACAGGAAAAGCCTGCGACTCATTGATCTGCGTTCCTAGGAAGGCATGAGCGCGGCTGGTCCGCAGTACAATATTGTACTACCGAGGGAGCAATACCGAGGCCAAAAATAACAGCACATGTCATGGGAACATGCCCCAGAGATACTGCTGGCCGGTGCGGAGATCCAACCAATGTCTTCTCACTCTGCATTTCCCCAATCTGCATCTCCATTGTTAAAAATCATATATACAGGATCCCAATAAAAGTAAAGCACGGGCCCCATCCTCACCTATAGTCATAGGTGTGCGCACAGGGTGTGGCAGGTGTGCCTGGGCACACTGTTATCACCTAGTGCACATTAGCATTATCACTCTGTGTGCCAGTGGGGAAATGGGAAAGATCTCCCTCTTACCGGCTTTGCTATAACTCACTTCTCTTTCACTGTGCCAGCAGGGAGATTAACCACTTCAGCTCCGGAAGGTTTTACCACCGTAATGACCAGGCCTTTTTTTTGCGATTCGGCACTGTGTTACTTTAACTGACAATTGCGCTGTCGTGCGACGCTGTAGACAAATACAATGTATGTTCTTTTTTTCCCCACAAATAGAGCTTTCTTTTGGTGATATTTGATCTCCTGTGCGGTTTTTAGATTTTGCGCTATAAAACCAAAAAGAGCGACGATTTTGAACAAAAAAAACAAAATTTTCTTACGTTCTGCTATAAAACATTCCCAATACAAAAAAAAAAAAAAAATGTATCAGTTTAGGCCAATTTGTATTCTGCTACATATTTTTGGTTAAAAAAAACCCTAAAGGCGTATTTTAATTGGTTTGCGCAAAAGTTATAGCGTTTACAAACTATGGGATAGATTTTTGGACTTTCTATTTTTTGTTTTTATTAGTAATGGCGGCGATCAGCGTTTTTTTAGCGGGACTGCGACATTGCGGCGGACAGATCTGACACTAAGTGACACTTTTTAGGGACCAGTGTCATTAATGCAGTGATCAGTGCTAAATAATATGCACTGTTACTGTATAAATGACACTGGCAGGAAATGGGTTATTAGTGGGGGTGATCAAAGGGTTAAGTGTGAGCCTAGGGGGTGTTTTCTAACTGTATGGGGGGAGGGACTTGTGAAATTACCATAGAGACCTGTGATCCTATATAGAAGGTTCATAGGCACTCTGATCATTTCAAGAGAGAAGAACGGTCATAATATGCACTGTTACAGTATAAATGACACTGGCACGGAAGGGGTTAATACTGGGGTGATCAGGGGGTTAAACGTAAGCCTAAGTGTGCTTACTAACTGTGTGGGGGGGGGGGGGAGAGGGGCTCTGTGACAGGCACGCAGAGATCGGGGTTTCAGCTTAGCTGAGACACACAATTTCTTTTAGCCTGTCAGAGAAAAATTAAAAGAATTTGTGTTTGTATTTTAGTTTGTAAAATAAAAAACCCAGTGGTAATCAAATACCAAAAAAAAAAAAAAAAATGAATACAGCATTGAATGACAGCGCAAATACCAGTTAAAGTAGCGCAGTGCAGAATGGATAAAAATGGCCTGGTCATAAAGGGGATAAAACCTTTCAGAGCACAAGTGGTTAAAATTTATAAACATACACTATATTACCAAAAGTATTGGGACACCTGCCTTTACACACACATGAACTTTAATGGCATCCCAGTCTTAGTCCGTAGGGTTCAATATTAAGTTGGCCCACCCTTTGCAGCTGTAACAGCTTCAACTCTTCTGGGAAGGCCGTCCACAAGGTTTAGGAGTGTGTCTATGGGAATGTTTGACTATTCTTCCAGAAGTGCATTTGGGAGGTCAGGCACTGATGTTGGATGAGAAGGCCTGGCTCGTAGTCTCCGTTCTAATTCATCGAAAAAGGTTTTCTATCGAGTTGAGGTCAGGACTCTGTGCAGGTCAGTCAAGCTCTTCCACCCCAAACTCGCTCACCCATGTATTTATGGACCTTGCTTTGTACACCGGTCCAAATCATTTGGTGGAGGGGGGATTATGCTGTGGGGTTGTTTTTCAGAGGTTGGGCTTGGCCAAGTTCCAGTGAAGGGAACTCTTAAGGCGTCAGCATACCAAGACATTTTGGACAATTTCATGCTCCCAACTTTGTGGGAACAGTTTGGGGGTGGCCCCTCCTGTTCCAACATGACTGCACACCAGTGCACAAAGCAAGGTCCATAAAGACATGGATGAGCGAGTTTGGGGTGGAGGAACATGATTGGCCTGCACAGAGTCCTGACCTCAACCCTATAGAACAGTGGTCCTCAACCCTGGCCTACAGGGCCCACTAACAGGCCAGATTTTCAAGTTAACTAAAATATATCCCAGGTGATATCATTTGCTGCTCAGTGATTGCAGTACTCTAGTCTCCATCTCCCCAAGGTAATACCTAAAATCTGGCCTGTTAGTGGGCCCTGTAGGCCAGGGTTGAGGACCACTGCTATAGAACACCGAGATAAATTAGAGTGGAGACTGCGAGTCAGGCCTTCTCGTACATCAGTGCCTGACCTCACAAATGCGCTTCTGGAAGAATGGTCAAATATTCCCATAGACACACTCCTAAACCTTGTGGACAGCCTTCCCAGAAGAGTTGAAGCTGTTATAGCGGCAAAGTGTGGGCCAACTCAATATCGAACGCTACGGACTAAGACTGGGATTCCATTAAACTTCATGTGTGTGTAAAGGCAGGCGTCCCAATACTTTTGGTAAAATAGTGTACACGTATTGCAGTCAGCAAGCGGTTTAAGCGGTATTAACCCCTTCACGCCGACGGAATGCAAATATATGGCCTCGGCTTCAGGGGGTTGTTTGTACTGGGGCGTCCCAATACTTTTGACAATATAGTGTATGTAACTATTAAAAAAAAAAATATCCATACCCGGAATGCTTGTTTAATGAGTGATAAAGAATGTGATATGTAAAGTAAATATATAGTGTATACATACATATGATATACATTTTTTTTTTTAAATTAATTAGTGTCTAAATAAAAGAACACCTATTTCTGTTTTTCTCTTTAGCACAGCAAACAATGTTAAGCTGGATGTTGATTGAGATAACAGATACCTCTAGCTGCCTGCACACATTCTTCAGTGTCCCAGTAGACTGCAATCCGGGGGGAGGACCACATACTGGTAATTATAGAATTCTATAGAGGAAATACCTGGTAATACTATATAAATTATAGGAAGGGGGAGTGGCCTGTTACTTGTTTTGGGGCTCCATTGGTTCCTATTGGCTCCCCGTGGTTCCAGTTCTTCTTACACAGCACAGGACAGATCCAGTACTCCAAGCTCCGCACATTCCAGCAATGCTCTGCGTGTTGTGAAAATGTTCCGTTCACATTCCAGATGTTGTTTTGAAGAAGATACAAGAGATTGCTACATTCCGTCTATTGTCTGAAGAATCCTCTGCTCGTGTTTGTCTCTACCTTCCAATATTAGAGAACCAAAAAAATTTTTCTGATTGATAATTAAAGCTGAAGTTTAACCATATGTCCAGTGCTGTATCTTAGCCTAGGCCGACAAGGCCCAGGCCTAGGGCGGCACTTTGCAAGGGGGCAGCAAAAAAAGCTGCTCACTGCAATAAAAAAAAAAAACAGCCTCCTCCCGGCTCCCAGACGAAAATGGTCCCCGCCGGCTTGCGCTACACTTTTAGTTTAGTGCCAGTATTATGAGGCGAATTGGGCCAGAGGGCAGGGTGCAGGAGGCAAATCAGTCTGACACCCCCATAAAGCAGTCACACTGCTACCTGCCAGTATGATAGGCTGCACTAATGGGCACTGATAGGCTACACTGGTTGCCACTGATCGGGCTGTACTGATGGCCCCTGATGAGGCCACACTGATATGCTGCACTGATGAGGCTGCACGGATGGGCAGTAATGAGGCGGCACTGATGGGCATTGATGAGGCTGCACTGATGGGCACTGATGAGGCTGAACTTATGGGAACTAATAAGGCTATGCTGATGGGCACAGATAGAGTGTGGTTGTGGTCTGCGGTGTACAGATGACAGGGCGGGTCATAAACAGGAAGAGGTGTGGCCTTTACAGGAAGGGGTGGGTCATATTTAAATTATGGGGTGCACAAACTTAGTCAGGCCTAGGGCAGCACAAAACCTAAATACACCACTGCATATGTCCTCCGGAAGATTTAACCCCCCCCCCTTAATGACTGGGCCATTTTTTGCGATTCAGAACTGCGTTATTTTAAAAATTGACACTGTACCCAAATAAAATTGATTTCCTTTTTTCCCAACAAAATAGAGATTTATTTGGTGGCATTTGATCACATCTGCAATTTTTATTTTTTGTGCTATAAACAAAAAAAGAGCGACAATTCTGAAAAAAAAACAAAAAAAAAAACAAAAACAAATATTTTTTCACATTCTGCTATATTCCCCCAAAAAATGTAAAAACCAAATTGTTTTCATCCTTATAGGCTAATTTGTATTCTGCTAAATATTTTTGGTAAAAAAAAAATCCCAATAAGCGTATTTTGATTGGTTTACGCAAAAGTTATCGCGACTACAAACTAGGGGAAAGATATTTATGTCATTTTTATTTTATACATTTCTTTTACTAGTATTGGCGGCGATCTGCGATTTGTAGTGGGACTGTGACTGATTGATAATTAAAGCTGAAGTTTAACCATATGCTCTCCGGAAAGGATTTTCCCCCTTAATGACCGGGCCATTTTTTGCGATACAGCACTGCGTTACTTTAACTGTCAATTGCGTGGTCATGCGACGCTGTACCCAAATAAAATTTTTGTCCTTTTTTTCCCCACACATATAGAGCTTTTTTTTTTTGGTGGTATTTGATCTCCTCTGAGTTTTTATTTTTTGCGCTAAAAACAAAAAAATACCAACAATTTTGAAAAAAAAAAAAAAATGTTTTACTTTCTGCTATAAAACATTCCCAATAAAAAAATGTAAACATCAAAATTTCTTCATTAATTTAGGCCAATATGTATTCTGCTACTTGTTTTTGGTTAAAAAAAAAAATCCCAACAAGCGTATATTGATTGGTTTGCACAAAATTTATCACGCCTACAAACTATGGGATATTTTTATTTATTTTTTTTACTAGTAATGGCGGTGATCAGTGACTTATAGCGGGACTGTGATATTGCGATCGACAATTTGGACAATAACTTTTTACACTGTCTGGCGTAGCTCCCAACTGTTCCTGATTTCGAGGGACTGTCCCTGATTCCGAACAAAGCCCCTCTTTCCTCCTCATTTGTCCCTCATTTTGCTCTGATCTATATAGTTGTATATAAAATGCACTTTTTATTTATCAAAACGTGTTTCCCAGTGCTAAGCCTTTCACCCAATTTTAAAAATTGCTGCATTTGTAAATTTCAAAAGCCAATATAAAGGAATATTAGTGGTAAAAAAAAGCATTTGTGGGTTTAACCAATCTTTTTTTTTTTTTGTACAATTGTACAATTCTCCTTGATGGGGGAGGAGTATAACAGCAGGCGTGTCCTATGCCCACAGACTTTTGCTAAAAGGTGTCCCTCATTCCCATCTCAGAAAGTTGGGAGGTATGCTTTCTGGGGACCAGTGACACTATAGTAATCAGTGCTAAAAATATGCACTGTCACTGTACTAATGACACTGGCTGGGAAAGGGTTAACGTCAGGGGTGAATAAAGGGTTAAATGTGTGCCTAGCCAGTGTTTAACAAAACTGTGGGAGGTGCTTTTACTAGGGGAAGGCATGGTTCGGTGCCTCTGCTTTGCAGGAACACAGGATCCATGCCTTCCCTACTGACAGAATGGCATTCCTGCCTTGTCTGCAGGATCATCGGCGGGTGCCGGAGGACATCAAGTCTGCAGTAGCTGTCGCTGGGCTCCTGCCGTGCGTGATCACAGTGCCAGTGAGCCACTGGCGGCGTGCATGCGTGCGCTCTACCCAGAAGAGCTGCATCACCTATATATATAGGTGATCCGGCACACAGGTGCCGTCCTGTAGCAGTAGAACTGCTATAGGGTGGACCTGAAGCAGTTATTCAGCATATATTTTGTCCACTCACTACCTCTCCCTCTCTTATCCACATGCTAAAATCTTTCTGCTTTTATTATACACCAGTGTGGTCAGTTCCAGTGAAAAAAGTAGCACATGCTGCATTTTTCCTGCACTGGACTGTACTGGAACGTGGTAAAATGCATCAAAAATGCACTTGAACGCAGACAAAGAAAAAAAACGCACTGGAGTGGACAGTGGAAAAAAACAGGAAAAAAGCATCTGGAATGCATCCAGAAACGCTCCAAAACCTAACCGGAACGTGGGGGAAAAAAATGCACCTGAACGCATCAAAAACGCACCAGACCCCAATACAGTGCGAAAAAAAAAAAAGAAACTGGAATGCACCTGGAAACGCATCAAAAACGCACCGGAACACGCAAGCAGAAACGCAAACGGATCTGGAGTGCATGTTTGTGGTGTGAACAGCCCTAAAGCTGAATTTTAAACAAAAATCATTAATTTAAACAATAGCCACAAAGGATATACATTCACTTTATTTGCACCAAATTCCTGTGCCAACTTAGACATTTCTTTGCAAAAGTAGCAATGAAATCATCACTGTGCTGTACGTAGCCTGTGCAGAAAGCAAAGCTGTGGGAGGGGCCAAGCAAGCCCCACCTACAACAGGTTGGCTGCAGAAAACTACAGGAGGGGGTGGAGACAAGACCAGTCACTGCACAAGGTGAGAGAGCGGAGCTGTGGGAGGGACCCAACAGGCCCCACCCACCATAGGCTGTCTGGTATTGTCTCCACCCCCTCCTGTAGATTTTTTTTTACAGTCACTGCACAAGGAGAGAGAGCAAAGCTGTGGGAGGGACCCAACAGGCCCCACCCACTATAGGCTGTCTATAAAAAAAACAGGAGGGGGAGGAGACCAGACCAGTCACTGCACAAGGAGAGAGAGCAGAACTGTAGGAGGGACCCAACAGGCCCCACCCACGATAGGCTGTCTATAAAAAAAAACTACAGGAAGGGGTGGAGACCAGACCAGTCACTGCACAAGGAGAGAGGGCAGAACTGTGGGAGGGACCCAACAGGCCCCACCCACTATAGGCTATCTATATAAAAAAAAAACTACAGGAGGGGGCAGAGACAAGACCAGTCACTCTGCACAAGGAGAGAGAGCAGAGCTGTGGGAGGGACCCAAGAGGCCCCACCCAGCATGGGCTGTTTATAAAAAAAAAAAACTACAGGAGGGGGCGGATACCAGACCAGTCACTGCACAAGGAGAGAAAGCAGACCTGTGGGAGGGATCCAACAGACCCCACCCACTACAGGCTGTCTATAAAAAAACTACAGGAGGGGCGGAGTCCAGACCAGTCACTGCACAAGGAGAGAGCGCAGAGCTGTGGGAGGGACCCAACAGGCCCCACCCACTATAGGCTGTCTATAAAAAAAACTACAGGAGGGGGCGGAGACCAGACCAGTCACTGCACAAGGAGAGAGATCAGCAGTGAGCGGTCTTTATTACAGGAAGCTCCCGCACAGAGGGAAAGTCACACAAGTGTGGAGGAAGTACACAAAACACATAAAGATACAAGTAAGAATACACACGACTCTTGTATTTAGACAATATTTGCTAATCTGGGATTTCAGGGACTGGCCGCGTGTGAGCACAGGACTAGACTTTGTCACTATGTGTGTGACAACAGACAGCCATGGGTAGAAAGTCTTCGGTGAAATGACCTCTGAGCCAGATGGACGGCGTATAATTTGATTCATGGTCTTGCATCTCCCTTCCAAACTTTGTTGCGCGGTGACCCCTTGTTCTAAAAAACATGACCTCTTGTTCTACCAAAAAAATGAGGAATAAATAAATATTGCGTGCGGACAGCTCAGTGCCACTCGTACCCTCTGCTCCTACATAGGAGGTCCAGCCAAGTTTATTTCTGATACTCAAGTCAAATCAAACTAATCAGAAAAAACAAGCTAACCGTGGAATGGGGGGGGGGGGGGATATCCAGGCCGGCAAAGATTCATTATGATAAATTCAAGTTTAATAGCTGCACACCAGCCCACCCCTCACCCCATTGTCTTCAATTTAAAGAAGTGTTTTGGTAACACTGCTCCAGGATTTCCCAGTGGCTGGTAACATGGCAAATTTTGGGGTGCATTTACCAAGTGGCCTTGCCACTTTGCCTATATAAGAAATGTCAAAATGCGGAGCGGGCATACGGCGGGAGACCTCCCAGGAGGCTGAGCGTTTTTAATTTTTTTATATTTTTTGAGTCGGTGGGCGATGGGATTGATGATGGATTTACATCAAGAGCCACTATTTTTTTATTTTTTAATAAAGGAGTTGTCAAAAACTGTCCCCGTGTGGTTATTACTTTGATCAATTTTTTTAGTGAATGGGTAGGGGTACTATGTATCCGATACCCATTCACATGGAGGGGCAGGATCTGGGGGATCTCTTCCAGATTCCGATAAGCCCGCAGACCCTGACAACCACAGCCCAGGGTTGCCCGGAAGAGGGTCTTCGGAAGGTGCTTTGGGGTGGGGGGTTGCCCCCCCATGTTGAGGGAATTTGGCCTGGTATGGTGCAGGAGGGGGGGGGCTAACTTGTTCCCCTACCCTTTCCTGACCTGCCAGGCTGCATGTCCATTTGTAACTGCGAGTTGCTGCCCCATGGTCCTCTGGTTTGTACTTGCCCCCTGCGAGTCCGCCCCTGAGTGTCACCATGCATTCTACTAAAATCTATGTACAATCAACTTTACGTTTAGTGCCGGTTCACACTTCTGCGATCACAGACATCACATATGATTCTGAGCGGACTGCTCTCAAAATCACATGTGATGTCTGTGCGGTGCGAGTTCAGCCATACAGTTTGTATGGCTGAATTTGCACCGCAATCACAGTGAACACGCACAGGACCCTTTTTTTGGTCCGCAGCAGAATCGGATCGCATGATGGTTCACACCAGTGCCATCCGATTCCTATGTCAGATCACACTGTCAGATCACACTGCGATATGCGATCTGATCTGGGGTTGTCGTTAACTTTGAATTGACACCCCCAGCGTGTCGCATATGGCAGTGTGAACTGCCTGTGCTGCGGATGCAATGCGGGAACACACAGTATATTCGCAGTGTTCCCGCATCGCAATAGTGTGAACCGGCACTTACCGTAACTTAAAGAGGAAGTAAACCTGCTGAAAAAAAATGTGAAAAAAAAACCTGTAAAGCCAAAAAGGCATAATGAGCTAGTATGCATCGCATACTAGCTCATTATGAAGTACTTACCTAAAAACGAAGCCACCGCAGTGCCGACAGGAGGGCCAACATGGTCGGCCGTCCTGCTTTCTGGATCGCGTCCTCTGGCCATCTGATTGGCCGGAAGCGCGATTACATCACCGCACTGCACCGGTCACGGCACTGGGCTCTGAAGGAACGGCACGGGTGGCCCTTCCTTCAGAGCGCATGCGCCGATGACATCATTGGCTGCATGCACTGTAAATATCTCCTAAACGGTGAAAGTTTAGGAGATATTTATAGCACCTATAGGTAAGTCTTAATATAGGCTTCCCTATAGGTGAATGTCAACAAAGTGGGTTTACAACCACTTTAATCTTTAGTGTCAGAGCCTACAACTAAGCCTGGCACCCAACACGTTCCTATTGGTCCATCACTATGATGTGCAGCCTCATTGGCCAATAGGAATGAGCAGGCTGCAGGAAGGGGGTGGGAAAGCTTTGGCTTCAACAGGAGGCTGCTGAGGGGTCTGTGCTTCATCCCTGCAGAAGCGTTGCTCGGTCTTGTTGTGTCCTACATTGTGATCTCACCACCGGCAACATGTACATGCGTGTGTTCCCTGCACATTTTACTTCGCTGCTAGTGTGACACGGGCTTTATTTTCTCTGACCCCCCCCCCCCCCCCATACCATCTTTTTAAGGGTGTGCAGCTTTACCATCACACACAAACAGGGCTGCTGTTAGAAATCGCGGGGCCCCGTACAGACTACCTGGCAGCCCCCCCCCCCCCAAGAAAATATTAAAGATGTATTTAGCTAAAATTCCAACAAAATCACTATTATCAGACACAAATATAACATAACTCGCATAATTCCTGCTAAAACTAAAAAAAAAAACTATGGTAAATAAAAAAGAAGATGAGATGAGAAAAATATACAGGCTGGGCAGTTGGAGCTCAGTGATCAGAGAGACAGAGAGAGAGAAACAAAGTTACAATTTACAAATAAACTCCTGAGCAGAGAGAAGTGCTGGGAGGGGGGCCACACAAGGGAGGGGGATTAGTGAGGGACGACTGTCTCTTTCTCAGCAGATAAAAGCTGATAGCAGGGAGGGGAGAGATCAGATTCAGGTGCTGGAGGAAGATTTCTGTATTTGTTGTCCATCACTAATCCTCCTCTCTGTGTGGCCCCCCTGTGTGCTCGGGCCCCCTACAAGAGGGCTGGTGCCCCCCCCCCTATCAGCGGCCCTGCACACAAACCTCAGAAACATAGGAGTGGATTTACTAAAAGCTAATAGACTGTGCACTTTGTAAGTGCTTAGTAAATGAGCAGAAGCTCTACCGACTTCCACCATCCAATCATATGCAAGCAAAAATGCTGTTTTTTTTTTTTTCAATTTCTTTGCATGTGATTGGGTATTCTTTGCAAAGTGAGGCTTCATCTCTTTTGCTAAACTCTGGATTAGCTGCCCTTGGAGAGTGCACAGCCTGTTTGCCTTTAGTAAATCAACACCATAAATTTCATTTCAGACAGGAAGAAAATAACAAAACACCAATGTGTGTCTAATATGCCGCCTCATGTGCCTCTTATTAAAGGGACTAGCTTCAAGCCTAACATTTCCGTGTGCTGAACCCATGAGAGCCTAATCACAAGACCCAAGTAAATGGTTTAAACACTTTGAGTAAATCTCCGAGGAATGTTTGTATTAGAGACTTTTCTTGTATTGTGCAGGAAATGTTCCAAAACAGTCACAGAAGAGCAGCTAAACAGTTGTCAAGTCACTTTTCAGGGTCGCCATCGAAGTTTGGATATACGGCCACCTAAGCCAGCCTTTGGGGTTCGGCTCAATGAATCCAGACATCTCTACAAGGCATAGGCTGCAAATGAGTCCACCTCATATAATAGAAGTTTTGATGCAAGAACTGTCTCTGCTGCACAGATCAACCAATCACATTAGGGCCTCATGCACATGGGATGTTTTTACAGCGGCTGTTTTTGGCGTCAGTCATTTTTTTTCTGCAGCCAATAACAGCATGTTATCCTATGTGTCCATGCACACAAAGGCTGTTATCAGCGGTTTTTGGCAGGGGTGTTTTCTGGCTGGATTCTGCGTTTATCAACGTTTTTGAGCCATAAGCTTTTGTGGGAGTATTGTTTTGTTATAAAAAAGCTAAAAAAAAAAAAAAAAATATTACAGCTGAAAAAAGCTAAAACTGCTGAAAAAAGCTACTGCAAAAAAGCTTTCTACTGACGTTTTGATAACATCCAGTGAGCATGAGGCCTTAGGCCCCTTTCACACGGGCGATTCGATCCGATCCGTCTGTCAGTTTTTCAGGCGGACCTGATCGGATGCTCCATGCATCCCTATGGGGCAGCGGGTGTCAGCGGAGACATGTCCACTGCCACCCGCTGCTATCCGATCCGATCCTGTCCGTGAAATCCGGACAGATGCAAACCCTATTTTCCATCCCTCTGGAGGATCGGATCGGATTGGATGAGAATGGACAGGCGGTCCGTTCTCATCCGATCTCCCCATAGAGGACAGTGGGGATCTCACAGCTTTGTCTCTGCACACAGAGTGGAAACAGAGCTGTCATCCGCCTGCTCAGCGGGGATCGGCGAATCGATCCCCCGCTGAGCAGGACTCCGTCGGGCGGTGTGCCTGTGTGAAAGGGGCCTTAGGTTTACTTTTTTCTATTCTACGTACAAATAAAACCCATATCCGGGAATTATCTAGTAGCAGTTAGACACTTTTTTTTTATATAATTTAATTATTGTTATTTTTTATTTTCCCACCCCCCAACCATCCAATATTCCAGAGGTCATTTTATTTTATTTATTTCAGATACATTTTATCTTCAATATAGTCTCCAGCATTGCTACACCTAACTTTATTCACTCCCATACACATTGTTCACATTGTTCTGCTAATAGGCACCTCCTAATAATTTCTTGCTTTATATGACCCACCATTTTTCCTAAGTCTTTTTGGTCCCACCGAGCCACCATAGCTTTACATGCAGACTTTAGGCAAAAAAGTCCAACTCCAAGATGGCGCCAATGCGGCCTAAAGGAGTGCATGCTCCGCAAACATGTAGCTGTTTTCTCACGTTCTCTCATCGTGACCAGGAAGTGACATCACAGTCCCTCTGCGCACTCTCCCTGTGCGTTCTACAGACTCCGGAAGCTTCGCTAGACATCGAGGAGCCCTGCACACCGACGGAACAAGCGGGAGAATGTCCAGTAAGGACCCCCAGGATCGCGATTAAGAGACCCTTTTATGCCACTATATGCTTTTAACAAGCTTTTCATTGTAAGTCTTTTAATACATCCTAATAAATCATCGTTCTGCTGCACTTAGCAGGCACTGCATTTCCTCTCCCTCAGACACGTTGAACTGGACCTATTCTGGTATGTTGAAGAGGTTTCATAACTTGTCCAAGCCACTTTTATTTCTAATGAGTGTCAGGAACATATCACAGCATTTCTATCCAAACAAGTTGTGAGGTGGTGTTAGCACACCTTCTAGGGCAGTGATGGCGAACCTTGGCACCCCAGATGTTTTGGAACTACATTTCCCATGATGCTCATGCACGCTACAGTGTAGTTGAGCATCATGGGAAATGTAGTTCCAAAACATCTGGGGTGCCAAGGTTTGCCATCACTGTTCTAGGGGTTGATACCCTGTGCACTTTGCAAAGTGCAGTTGCACTCTGTAAATGCAATTGCTCTAGAGCTTAGAAAACGAGGGAGAGCTCTGCTGACTTCCATCATCCAATCATGTGCAAGAAAAAAAATGCTGCTTTTTTAATTTCCTTGCACGTAATTGGCTATTCTTTTCAAACTGAAGCTTCATCTGATGTACTAAGATCTAGTGCAACTGCACTTTGCAAAATGCACAGTATATTGCCTTCAGTAAATCAAACCCCTAGATTGGCCAGTAGTGCAGAGTGGGTGAGAGTCCGGGCAGAGACGTAGAACAGGAAAGGAGTAGTTGCTGGTGTTGGCCCTCCTAGGACTGGTTGGGGCCCTATTTGCAGCAACTGCAAATATAAGGTATTAGCCAGCTGAGGTAAACCTGAAGAAGTTCTGGAACCCTAGTTGGGAGTAGTTGTAACCAGGGCTTTTTCTCAGCGGGAACGCGGGGGAACGCAGTTCCGGCACCTCCAGTCTGAATGTATGCAATGGCAAAGGGGTGCTGGGGCCAGTGGGGTGAGCTGAAGGGCCTATTGATGCTGGCTGCTTCGGGATCTATTGTTGCAGGGGTGAATCTATTGTTGCTGGTGGGCATTTTATTGTGGGTGGGACTTTTTTGCAGTGGGGGATTTATTGTTGCTTGGGGGAGCTATTGTTGCTGGGGGGGTCGGGGAACCTACTGTTGCAGGGTAGGATTTATTGGGGGGGGGATTGTTGCAGGGGAGGATATATTGTTGCTGGGGGGCTAGTGTTGTTGGGAGTCTATTGATGCTTAATGCAGGGGATCTATTTTACTGTTTTTTCTATTGTTGCAGGGGAAGATTTATTGCTGCTGGGGGGATCTATTGTTGGGGGGGGGGCTCTATTGTTGCTGATTCCAGGGGATCTATTTTACTGCCTTTCTAGTTATCATTAACACATTCCATACAAATTACCTAGAACCACAACATGATACTTGGTTCTGTATTCTCTAAAAGGGGGATACTGGGAGGTGGGCAGAGGGTGGAACCAAAGGACAGCGCTTGGAGGTGGGTAGGGAGTGGAGACAAGGGGTGACTCAGAAGAGGGGAGTACCTGCACATATTCTTGGAGAAAAAAAGCCCTGGTTGTAACAAAGCATGCCAACCCTGGGGAAGGTACTGCCAACCACTGCTAGAGCTGTGAGGACACAACCTGCCATACCAATTCTTAAGCAAATAAAAAAATGTACTGGACAGGTCTCTTCCTTGTCTGATCTGGAACCTTGCCCAGCCGGGTTTATGTGGGGTGATGTGTCGGTATTGTAAAGTACATGTGGCATTGAACTGTACATGTTATATGCTCCCTCAGGGAGTGGGGACTCACTAACACTGAAGCCAAGTTAGAGGCAAGTTAGCGGTACCCAGGAATGAAACGCTATGCCAGCGTCCACTTGGCCCTGCCTACAAGGTAGCACCAACGCCTTCATCCAATTACCATAGAAAGGCAGATGTTAATGTCATAGGACAGGATGGGAAGTGTGCAAATTGTGGAACCATCCAACTTTTACAATTTTACCACTTCCCATCCTGTCCTTAGACAATGACATCTGCCTTTCAAGCTAATTGGATCAAGGCACTGGTGCTACCTGTTTGGATATAAAGGCTATGGTATTATCCAGACACTCATTAGTACTAAAGACGTGGTTCGGAGAATCTATGAAATGTCTTCAACATTGCAGAACAAGTCCAATTGAATGTAACTTAAAAAAAAGTTACCATGTAATCTTATGGGAAGATTGTCGGTAAGATAAAAGATCTGGCTACAGGGTCTCATAAAGCTGAACTGAAGACAGTTTTAAAAAATTGTAATTAGGTTCAGGGGGGTGTAATGTAGAGGAATACTTATTTCTTGTTCCTGCACCAACTGGTGATTCTTGTTCCCGTTCCAGCCTTGAAATATGGGCATGTCATCACTAGACATGTGCAAGACGGAAAAGTCTGTTTTGTTTCAGATTCATTTGTCAGGTTAATAATTTTGTTTCATCATATTCGTTATGTTAGAGATATTTATTTTCAGAATTTGTTTCGTATATTCATATTTGGTTAGTAAATTTATTTTCTAATTGATTTGAATTTCAGAAGACGGTTTTATTCATATATTCTATTGTAATCTTTTGGGGTTTTTTTCTCTATCCTTGTCATCTTATATCACTTTTTATCTTACTATATTTATTTCAATATGTTTCCATTTCAAATTTAAATTAGTTTTGTAATTTGTTCGAATGTCAATTTATTTTCCAATTGTTTTAATTTGAATAGATTTTAGAATCCTTGGAATTTGAATTCATTTTCGAATCCTTGGAATTTGAATTCATTTTCGAATCCTTGGAATTTTAATTCATTTTCAAATCCTTGGAATTTGAATTCATTTTCAAATCCTTGGAATTTGAATTCATTTTCAAATCCTTGGAATTTGAATTCATTTTCAAATCCTTGGAATATGAATTCATTTTCGAACCCTTGGTATTTGAATTCGTTTTCAAAATTCTTGGAATTTGAATTTTGAATTCATTTTCAAATTCATTTTCAAATTTGAATTTAAATTTATTTTCTAATTATGTTTATTTTAATTCATTTTTTAATTTTTGGAATTCTAATTCATTTTCGAATCTTTGGAATTCTAATTCACTTTCAAAATCCTTGGAATTCTAATTTATTTTCAAATTTCTGGAATTCAAATTCATTTTTGAATCCTTGCAATTTAAATACACTTTCGAAACCTTGGAATCCAAATTAATTTTGGAGTCCTTGGAATTCAAAATCATTTTCAAATTTGTTATTTAGTTATGTTATTTCGTTTTGTTATAATTAATTCGTTAAAATTCGTTTCTACTGTGATTTGGAGATTAAGATGCACCCCAATCTCTGAATAAAGAACATTTCATCCAAATTTTGATTTGTAACAACAAATTGCACATATCTAGTCATCACATGCAATACAGGACCAGAGGCCACCTCTGGTCCTGTATTGCATGTGAACATGATGATTTTGGTGAAGGGGGCCAAGGAGAAGTCCATGGGACTGGACATCTTTCTTGCAATTGGTTGGTAAGAAGCCTGTGGGAGTGAAGGAAGGTGAGCAGTTCTCTGCATTACACCCCCCTTAGACTAAGCTGCAATTCATAAATATGGAAGAGCAAACCCCAACTAATTTTTTAAACAGTTGGCCAAAATTCAGTTTTAGGAGATGTTGATCAGCTGCTAGGTTTTCCTTGACTTTTGGCGGCACAACTGCTCCTTGTACTGTCTTTTTAAAAAAAGCCTTCTTATGTCATTAGTGGGATTAGGTTAATGTTCATACAGTTTACGAATGTTCTACTATCCTGGAGGACGTCATGTAAACTTACCACTAGAACATGCTCCTGTTTTGCCAAAAGCTGGACCTGAATGTAATTTACTAAAATATAGACAGGAGAAACTCCAGTACAACATAAAACAGCACACCCATTACTTGGGAGAAGATAATCCAGTAATTTTTAAAAATTACATAACCGGTAAAGACACTTCTTCCATCCAACAGTGTAATACAAGTAAAAAAAGAAAGTAGATATAGAAGGTTGCTTTACTAAAAGGGGTTGTAGACAGAAGGTTTTTTTTATCTTAATGCATTCTATATATTAAGATAAAAAGCCTTCGATATCCAGCAGCCCCCCTCGGCCCCCCCTAAGGTCCCTCTCTGTCCAGGAGTGTCTCACCCGTCCACAATTGTCCCTCCTGATTGGCTGAGACACAGCAGGAGCCCCATTGGCTGCCAATCAAAGTCATCTAGCCAATCAGGAGAGAGAGGGGGCAGGGGCTGGGTCAGGGCTCCATGTCTGATTGGACACAGGGAGCTGTGACTCGCCCCGGTGCCCCCACAGCAATTTGCTTTGCTCTTAGGTACAACCATGTGTCCGTCTCCAGCTCCACATGCCTAACCACTAATCCACCATTCCTAGCAATGAATCAGCCCACCTCCTTTTCACCTTTAGCCGGGCATTATTCAACTTCTCCACCGACCTGGCCCCTCTCTGTGCAGTGTGGGCCACCATATCTGGCCATGCTATGATCATGTCAGGAAAGGAAGACTTAAGTCACAGAAAGTCCGTTTCACTTCCTTAATCAGTTCCCTCATGAAACATAGACCTAGGTCAGTGATGGCGAACCTTGGCACCCCAGATGTTTTGGAACTACATTTCCCATGATTCTCAACTATACTGCAGAGTGTATAAGCATCATGGGAAATGTAGTTCCTAAACATCTGGAGTGCCAAGGTTCGCCATCACTGACCTAGGTCATTCCCACCAGCATGTAAGACCAAAACATCCGGCAGTCTGTCCAGCCGGGCTAATCGGTGAACCTCAGGTAAGACCCTCTGCCAGACTATCCCTGGCACCCAAATCCATCTAACAATGCCCTCCTCTCTTGAAACTCCCAACTCCCATCCATTGGGACTAACCCCACCCTCTTTGCCCCCCAGAACACGTAAGAGTGCCCCAGAATCCAGATGAGACACCGGGGAAAATCTGTAAAGACATAAAGATGACCATACACCTACTGTACTGGAAGTTCCAGCAACAAACATCAAAATAATACAAAGAACGACAGGAAAAACAGACAGGAGGAAACACACCACCCATCACTGAAAGACTACAGCAGGTGAGGCCGCAAATATATTTTGTATCTCTTGGACTCCAACCTGCCTGTAATTTTCACTACTCCTTATTAAGACCCTACCGTGACACCTCGTGGCTGCGGAAAGAATGGGAGGAACAATCTCCAGTAACCAACCGCGCCTCCGATTGACACTTATGGAAAACCGCAAGGAATTGACACTTGGACAGAAATGAACCATTTGAGTGAATGAATAAGGTACACTCCTCTCTGGGCCGCACATTCAGAAATTGTTCCATTGCTAAGAATGGACAAAGCTGAGTGCTATTGCTCTTAAACAAGTCAACCTGCATTCCCTTGCCTCTCTGGTCAGTCTTGGATTGCCTGATCCAGAGCGTTACCGACGAGGCAGAACCCATAACATCCCCCACCAACATTCCCCCCAGAACTCTCCTGGATGGGCAAACCAGCTCGGTAATCCGGAAAGCACCAAAAAAAGGCCACTAAAAAAAGCAGTTCGATCCACCATGGACACTGAGGTACTCTGCGTAAGATTATAGCAATTGAAATATAGCACCAAAGATGACAGGTCCACCCCAAAATCCTCCCCACCTACCTCCTTTAATAAAGAGAACCATTCCTTCCACGCTTTGTAATAGGACACCCATGTTGCCGTGCTGATCGAGTCCTGTGTCAGTCCAGCGGCGACTCCAATGCAATCCTCCATAGACGCTGTCCCCATGTTGCTCTGCCTCCGGTGCCAAAATGCGAAACTTGTCCCACTGAAAATGAGACAAAACGTCTGCTAATTTGTTGGTAGCTCCCGGGATGTGAAAAGCATAAATAAAGGTATTCAATCGCAAACAACTCAAAACCAAGTAACGCAAGAGCCTAAGCACCGGTGGGGAAGAAGCTGAGATGTTATTAATTGCTAAACCACGCCCATATTGTCACAATTGAATCACACTTTTTTGTTCTGAAAAGCTTCCCCCCAAAGTTCCACTGCCAAGACAATGGAACATAGATTGAGTAACACCAGGTTTTTTCAAAAATCCAGCCGGGCCACTCCTCAGGCCATCGGATCAGCACTCCAACGCCCCTGAAGTTAAGCCCCATATCCCGCTGAACCCGCCACATCTGTGAACAGGACCAGATCCACATTGCTGACCAGATCCTCTAGCTATAAAGAATGGTCATTAAAAGATTTAAGAAAAATATCCCAAATACGAAGGTCGGCCCTGAGCCCCATGGAAAGCCGCACATAATGGCCCAGGGCCTTAATGCCAGATGAAGCTGCCGAGAAATGCCTGCAGAAAATCCTGCTCATGGGAATAATTCTGCAAGCAAAATGTAGCTTACCTAGCAGAGATTGTAGCTCCCGCAACCTTATCCTATGTCGTCCGCATGTTTGTCCCACTTCCATTCACAGAGCCAACAATTGATCCATAGGCAATCTGCATTCTATGGCCACTGAATCAATGGTTATTCTGAGAAAAACCCATTCTGGGGCCGGGCCTTCCGTCTATTCCAGTGCAAAAGGAATGCCGAAAAAATTCCGCAAGATGTTGCAATGTCCCTAGCAGGATTTTACAAGTCCTTCACTCCGGCGGTCCAATGCACAAAAAATCATCCAGATAGTGGATGACTGAGTTCACCCCCGAGACCCCCCTAACCGTCCACTCAAGGAACAAAGTAAATGTTTCAAACAGGGCCCACGAGATAGAACAACCCTTCGGCAAGCAACGATCTACAAAGTAAGAACCTTGCCAACAGCATCCTAACACATGGAAACTCTGAGGATGGACTGGGAGCAGCCAGAATGCTGATTCAACATCAGATTTAGCCATGAGCGAGTCCTGGCCATATCTACGTACCCAGGAAACAGCTTCGTCAAATGATGTATAGGTAACTGCACATTCCAGCGGGTCGATATTATCATTCACTGAGCCTCCTTTGGGATACGGAGATGATGAATCATGTGAAATTCCCCTGGCTCCTTCTTCATAACTACACCCAATGGGGAAACTACAAGCCGCGGAAGAGGCAGGAAAGGAAATGGGCCACTCACGTGACCCAAGGTCACTTCTTTCAGCAGCTTCTTTGAGACAACCGATGGATTAAGGAGCGCCAAACGTAAAGGATTGGAAACGGGAGGGACCTCCCGCAACGTACTTGGGATGCATTCTTTCCAGCCTCACTGGCGTGGTCCCTTTTTCCAGAAGTGGCGCTGGCACGCCTTTTTCCTTGTCTAAAACTGCGAACAAGGGAATGATTTCCTCCGCAGCCTGAACATTCATGTTTGAAGTGGCAGGCGTTTTCCAAAACTGACACGTTCCATCATTAAACTGCCAACAAAATTCCTTCCTTCTAGGGGAAAAAACTGACCCCCTTCCCCCGGAAGAAGTCATGAACTTCATCCAGAGGCTGATATCTTTGTGATCCTGTGTATGGGGGAGGGGGTAGCTTTTTGTCAACTAAACTGTTCGCCATAGCGGGTCCATGCCAGGCCCCTGTATACCCTGTGAGCCTCACTAATGGCTTCCAAGTAGAAAAACAGGGCCGAACAGTTCCCCAGTGCTTTTTCCCTGCTAACGTTAACAAAAATTGCAAATGCTTGCAACCAATTTGTAAATGTCTGAGGTACAAGCCGGTACCTCCTCTTCTCCTCATCCACCTTCTTGCTTTCGTCCGGTCTAACGCGATCCAAGTTAAATTTTTGGAGTGGGAGCAGTGAAAATGTTTCCACATACTCGCCCTTCAAAATTTTTTCACGAACTTCAGCTTTAAGGTGTGCCCCAATGGTCCCTCGAAGCATACATACAAGTCAGCTAACCACACCTTTTCCACTTCCTTGGCTCCATTCTTTGAAGTCTCAGCGATGAGACCCTGTCCCCGTCCGTTGGTGCGCCTGCGACAACTGCCGCTGGTGTCACGGACGGAGCTCTTGAAGGGGCACAAATGCAAGAAAAACAAGACAAATCAGAAACAGTACTCACCAGGCTGCACCGGGCAGGAAGCCATGCCAGCCGTCATTCTGGATGCCCCTGCTGCATCCAGGGTCTCCATCCCCAGTTGTCCTCAGAGCTGCTGACTTCCCCCTCAGAGCGGACCTCTGCCTGTCCGTGAAGCTGCTGTCCCCTGCCAGCTAACTGACTCCTCGACCTGGACACTGCATGTGCCGCTCCTGTGCTGGGGTACCCTGAGGGCTTAAAAACCGGCCGCAGCAGCTGTCTCCATCTAATGATGTAATCAACCAGCGTCCCCTCTCCTCCATTTTGGTCACTTCTCTGGCAGCCCCCACAGACCCCGACCTGGACCTGTAGGTTCCCTCTCAACCGCCGGGCTTCCCAGGAGCCGAATATCCCATGATGCTGTTTTCGTGAAGAATGTGTGCCACAGGCTGCACCCAGAGACAGGCCAGCACCCGTGTTGCAGACTCTCCCCCGCCGAGCTGACATGCCGACCGGCTCATCGCCAGCAGTGCCAGCCACCCGCACCTGGGACTGGACTACAGATGAGGGGACTGTGGCTGCAGCATGGTGAGCTTTCCTGTGGGCTCTGCCTTGAATGGAGATTCCTCCTAGGACCACCACCCGCAGTAGCAGGCAATTGCTTAGCAGGTGGACCTGGAGGAACCTCTGGGTTAAGGCGCACCGGAGGCCAAGACTTCCGAGCCATGCGGTGGCAGGCCCCGGCTGAGGGGGATCCTGCCTGAACCCCTGGCAGTGAAGCTGCTACCTGTACCTATTCAGGGCCATGTGCAGCAGCTCTGAGCTGATTTAATAGCAGCCCCAACTCATTGTTCTCTCTCAACAGTCCCAAAATGCAGGAGATGGCCAGACAGATGTTTCTCCTATGATCTCCAGTCTGCAATGAAGCCCCTTCACTCCTCCCCTCCAACTACTCTCTCTCCTGCTCCTCCCCATCACGTCGACTGCTCAGCCTAGAAGGTAAAAGTCCTGACCTCTCATATCCCAACAACTAATTTAACCCCCTACTCCCTGGTATTCTTTCCACCCTGTCATGTATGTCCTATGTTTATTTCCTTCAAGCTCCGGGTATGTCTACACTGTCATAAAGTAATAGGACTAGTAAAACATAAAAAATTATAACAAAAGTAAAAGACTTCTGGAATTACACTAAAAGTCATGCAGATACACAAACTGAACAACCTGCCTTATTTATTACAACAGCTAAAAGATAAAGATGTAGATAAAGTACTGTATGTGCCCTTGCAGCAGAGGCAGGCCATACACGGTGCAAATTTCCTTGCAGTAAAGCAATTTGCACGATTCCCCCATCAAAATCAGGAGAAGACAGTTATTATCGCTAGCGGCTATAGCAGCTGCTAGCAATAAACATAAGAGAATTCAGCAGGCTGGTTGTACTCAAGTTAACCAATTGATCAACCTGGTACATTCAGCCTGCCCATTAAGGGTTCGAATCTCCGCCGATTCCTGCTGAACAGGTCAAGATTCGAACCGTGTATGGCCAGCCTTAGTTTTTCATCAGCTGAAATCTGATTTTCCAGTACATCCTGTACATTTCCAATCCTACACTAATGATAGATATAAGACATAGACCCAAGATGGGCAAAGTGATAGTGTCTGTGTAT
This sequence comes from Pelophylax lessonae, assembly GCF_965119305.1. Classification (NCBI taxonomy): domain Eukaryota; kingdom Metazoa; phylum Chordata; class Amphibia; order Anura; family Ranidae; genus Pelophylax; species Pelophylax lessonae. The sequence continues at coordinate 641,925,332 of NC_138770.1, read as the reverse complement.
GGTAAACCTGTGCTTTCTGCATGCAGAGCACCATAGCAGGTTCACTTAAAGCTGAAATTCCAGGATCAGCAAATCTTGTCTAAATCCATTCATTATGTGTATTCTTCCTTGAATCTTGGTGTGATTTGTGTATTTCTTCCAGATCTGTGCAGTAATCCAGTGTTAGACTTTCCCTCTGTGCAGGAGCTTCCTGTAATAAAGACCGCTCACTGCTGCTCTCTCTCCTTGTGCAGGGGGACTGGTCGTGTCACCACCCCCTTGCAATAAGAAGGTAAGTATAACCACTTTTTTATTTTAAACAACAAAAAAAAAAAACAGGATTTAAGATCACTTGAAAATAAGAACATTTATAGCGGTATTAAACCCAAAAGCAAAAATGTAGTATATTGCAGCTTACCAATCATTAGATGTGGTGGCTGCATCAGTTTTCCTTTCTTTGGCTTTCTTCCCTGTTTTTACCTGGTGATCTGGCCAGTAACACACCTCCTGTACTAATGACACACAACTCTGGAGGAATGGGAACAGGAGATACAACAGACAGCAGCTTTGTTAGTCTGGGATGGGGGGGGGGGGGGGGATAGTGGTAAATGTATTAGCAGATTTAATTCACTAACAAATTGAAGCTAAACTTCAACCTACACTTCATAATCCGTCACAACTAACTTTTTTTCCCTGTTGGGATAAAGATTTTACCTAAGTAAATTATAGCTCATCAATTAAATCACCCCTGCCAGTATTAAGTGGTTTGTCTACTAATAGGGTTAAAGTTTGATACTATGTGGGGTTGGGAAGATAACCAAGGTTTTTGGACTATTAGGTCCTACTTTGGTTATCTTGTATGGATATGGTTTTATCACGGGCGCTCCAGGGGGTGGAATGGGGGGGGGGGGTTGGACCCTCCTGGCCATATTGAGAGACCAGGGTGGAAATGCCCGTCTGTCTACCTGTTGTCGAGCCCCTGTGATTAAGATTATGTTTTATGCATTAAAACTGATTACTTGTAATTGATATTGCAAATTCCAATTGCATTTATTTTGATGTTTTTGTAATGTAAGATTATCCTATGCTCTTTCAAACTAATAAAAACTATTGGAAACTAAGTGGCTTGTCTCATCCATGTAAACTGATACATTCTGCTAGAGAGCTTGAGCCTGTGGAAGAACAACAGACTTGCTGGTTGGACCACCAGATGAAAATGAAAGGAAGAAAGCCTAAAAAAGGAAACGAATGCAGTCATCACATCTGAAAATGGTTAAGAATCGGTAAGGGGCATTATAATAAATGTTTGCTTTTGGGTTTAAAGTGTATGTAAACCCTCACCTTGTAAAACAACCAATTAAGTTTAAAATAAAGTCGAAAGGCAAAACATTTGTGTATAGATATTGAAAGCATTATAAACACCCCCCCCCTTTTTTTGTTTTTTTATAAGTGATCACTGTTCTCAGCTGTATAAGAGCTGGGGAGGAGAAACAGCAGCACACTGAGTTGTGGCCATACGGGGGGGGGGGGTGCGCAAGACAAGTCTGATCACTGGAGGAAAGCAGGCTTACAGCAGCTAGAGAACTGATCATGGTGAGCTTCCATGGCTAGTGTGGTCAGTTTTTATTAGGAAAGCAGAGGGACTAACAGGAAAACCAGGGATTTTACACAGAGGAAGTAATACAAAGAGAACAGGGGACTTTCTCATACAAGTACATGGTACAGCAGCCACATATCAGGAATATGAAAATTTGGGTTTACATAACTTTACATATTCTTTAATACGGCTTTAAGTTTAAAGGACATATGGAATACCATAACTTTATTTAACTGCATAGAAATCCAACAGCTGCTATTCAACAGGACTAGTACTTCTTCCCTGGCTCTTGAAGCGGTTCCAAAGCCTTATCAAACTCCATGTGAAAAATGCAATTGCATTCCAGCAACAGTTTACTGAAGATGTCATCCTGCAGCCAGAGCAGAAAGCACTTCATAAACCCAGCTACTGTACTCCCAGGATTCCCACTCTCACACTGCTCAATCATTAACCATGGCACATGAGCTGCAGCTGCAATGGAAAACCTGCCCTGGAAATACTAGGCCAAGGGAAGTGTAATGTACACCAAACAAAGTGGTACCAATATAACAGGTCATTGTATCAAAGAACAAAGAGATGTGTGAGAAGTTACATGGCATGCAGTGTCAGCCACATACATAGTTACAGTTAGGTTGAAAAAAAAAAAAAAAAAAAGACACATTCATTTAGTTCAACCAATATGTCCATCTAGATCAGTGTTCTCCAAACTGCGGCCCAGGGGCCGGATGCAGCCCTTTGCTTGCTTTTATTCTTCCCACTAACATTACCCTTATTGACACCAATAACGGAGCACTATTCCTCCCATTGACATCAATAATGGGGCACTATTCCTCCCATTGACACCAATAACGGGGCACTATTCCTCCCATTGACACCAATAATGGGGCACTATTCTTTCCACTGATACCAATAATGGGGCACTGTTCCTTCCACTGATACCAATGATGGGGCACTATTCCTCCCATTGACACCAATAATGGGGCACTATTCCTCCCATTGACACCAATAACGGGGCACTATTCCTCAATAATGGGGCACTATTCCTCCCATTGACACCAATAATGGGGCACTATTCCTCCCATTGACACCAATAATGGGGCACTATTCCTCCCACTGACACCAATAATGAGGTAGTATTTCTTCAACTGACACCAATAATGGGGCACTATTCCTTCCACTGACACCAATGATGGGGCACTATTCCTCATATTGACACCAATAACGGGGCACTATTCCTCCCATTGACACCAATAATGGGGCACTATTCCTCCCACTGACACCAATAATGAGGTAGTATTTCTTCCACTGACACCAATAATGGGGCACTATTCCTCCCATTGACACCAATAATGGGGCACTATTCCTCCCATTGACACCAATAATGGGGCACTATTCCCCCCACTGACACCAATAATGAGGTAGTATTTCTTCCACTGACACCAATAATGGGGCACTATTCCTCCCACTGACACCAACAATGAGGTACTATTCCTCCCACTGAACCCAATGATGGGGCACTATTCCTCCCACTGACACCAACAATGAGGTAGTTTTCCTTCCACTGACACCAATGATGGGGTATTACTCCTTCCACTGACACCAATGATGGGACACTATTCCTCCCACTGACACCAACAATGGGGCACTATTCCTCCCAATGACACCAACAATGAGGTACTATTCCTCCCACTGAACCCAATGATGGGGCACTATTCCTCCCAATGACACCAACAATGTGGTACTATTCCTCCCACTGACACCAATGATGGGGTATTACTCCTTCCACTGACACCAATGATGGGACACTATTCCTCCCACTGACACCAACAATGGGGCACTATTCCTTCCACTGACACCAATGCTGGGGCACTATTCCCAGCCACTGAAACCAATGAGGGGCCACTATTCCTTCAACTGACACCAATGTTTGGGCACTATTCCTTTCACTGACACCAATGATGGGACACTTTTCCTCCCCCTGACACCAACAATGAGGCACTATTCCTCTCATGGCCCCCGACGATGGGGCATTATTCCTTCCACTGATACCAACGATAAAGCATTATTCTTCCCTCTGTAACCAACAATGGGACACTCTCTCTAATACCAAAAATTGGGCATTGTTTACTCCCACTGGCCACAGTCCGGCCTCCCTAAAGTCTGAAGGACAATAAAGTGGCCCTTGGTTTAGAACATTTGGAGACCCCTGATCTGGAGCAACTAAAAACCTGTGATTTCAAGTGGAATTCTTGCCAAAATGTTTTAGGATAGATTAGGGAAGGGTTATATGCTTTAATAAACTGAGTAAATATAACAATCCCAACACTGAGCAAGAAATATTTATATTATATATTGGACTTTCTACCAACAAGAAAGAGACTTACTGAATTTACTGACCTATAGGCAGGTCAAAGTAAGCAGAGACCTCATCCCACCCTGGCTCAGGAGGGATTTGCTTTCAATCCCCCAATACTCAATGGTGGGTCCAGCATGGATGTATTTCATTTGACAGTGACTGAAAATTTCATCTTCAAATTTATTTCAAAGGGTCCCAAAATTAATAACTCCTGCAAACAGGAGGGTCACCGCCCTCATTCATCGCCCCGATTTCTTCAACCTGATTGGCTTCACCCATCCATCACTTCACATGGCAATCCACCGCAATCATCTCACACCTCAGAAGTGTGAACACCACACTAAAGAGGCGATATAGTTCTCTTGGAAAAAGACACAATGTACAAATACACAGAGGTCTTTTATGGACTTTCAAAGGCCTAATCCTTCGTAAATTAAAACTATTGTTAAAAAATGCATATAAGACAAAGTGTCAATAAACTTTGGTTTAAAAAGAAGAAAATTAGATTCTAAGTAACCTCAGCCCCTGAAGGTTTTACCCCCATGACCAGGTCATTTTTTGCGATTCAGCACTGCGTTGCTTTAACCGACTATTGTGCGGTCGTGCAACGCTGTACCCACATAAAATTTTTGCGCAATAAACAAAAAAAAGAGCGTGAATTTTGAAAAAAACACCAATATTTTCTACTTTCTGCTATAAAACATTCCCAATATATAAAAAAAAAAAAAAAAAAAAAAACACATTTTTTGATCAGTTTAGGCCAATTTGTATTCTGCTACATATTTTTGTTAAAAAAAAAAATCCAAAAAAGCGTGATGAAAAAAAGGTGTTTAGCAGTTTAGATTTACTAAAATAATTTCATTTCCATGTTCTGTGTACTGTGGGAGACCAGATATAGTGAATGAAGGCTCCTGGGTTTAGTAACACTTTAACCTCCCTGGCGATATGATTTTTTTCCGATTTTAGGTGCTGAAAGCGGGAACATTATTTTGCATGTAATTCTTAAGAATGAGCAGCACAAACCAACTATTTACATATGATTTTTTTTTTTACTGTGCGTTCTTCTTTATAACATCTCGGGTATGATAAAGTTTGAAACAATTAATCATAAATTATAAAATAATAAAAAGCTATAAATAAGTTAAAGTATATATATATATATATATATAGTACAGTAAAACTGGAGGAAAGGGCACTGGGGGGCAAACTAATGTGACTATATTTTATTTTGCATTGTATCAGTGTGTTTGGTGTGTTTTACATTTGAATTTGCCGCCGGTTCCACCCCCCTGCGAACGTCACGTCGCAGGAGACAGAAGCCGGGGCACAGAGCATCGGGAGGAAGATCCGCCGCCGCACACCGCCGGGATACATCGCTGGATCCCGGTGACAAGGTAAGTAACCCCTCTACCAGGATCCATCGATCTTCCTAGCACTACCCCGAGTGTGGCTCGGGGTTACCGCTTTTGGCACTAAAGTTTAACCCCGAGCCACGCTCGGGAATACCGCTAGGAGGGTTAAAGCGGAGTTCTGGCCTCAAAGTCAACTTTACACCATCTGCTTGCTGTAATGTAGCTGAAAAAGAATTGGATAATTTAAATATTTTTTTTTTTTTATTTACTTACCTTGTTATTAAAGAAAATATACTTACCTTCCTTCCTCTTCCTCCCTCTGCAGCCGGGGCCCGCGTCGCATCCTACTGCTTGCATTGACTCCTGGGAGATGAGCGTCATCGCTCCCAGGAGTCAATGCGCCTGCACCGGCCCTGCTCGTCACTTCCGGTGCAGGCATGTCATTCCCTGCTAAACAGCTTCTGGGCATGCCCAGAAGCTGTGCAGGGATGACGCGCCTGCACTGGAAGTGACAAGCGGGGCCGGTGCAGTGCATTCTGGGACTCCGACGTCACTGAAGAGGACGCTCTGGCTTCAGCTGCCCACACCTGAGATGGCAGCGCTGGACAAGACATTTTCAAGGTAAGTATTTCTTCTAAAAAGGTAAGTGAAACAGGGGACAGTTCAGAGGCTATCGTTGCTGAAATGCACTAGCCCTGACTGTTCCCAGGGTATTTTTATCTAAAAAAAATATTTGAGGCCAGAACTCAGCTTTAAGTCTCTTTTTATAGTTTTCCCTTTTAACAAGCACCTAGGCACACCCTTATCACCCCATGCAGCGCAGACTCCCCCTGCTTATATTTCACCAAAGCCCCCCAATGGGGCTCCTAATAAAATTGTAAAAAAAAAAATAAGAAAATAAAATAATAAAAATAAAAAAACTACTCATACCAACCTCTGTCCTACTAACACATCCACTGCCCTACTAGCACCATCCACGTTTTACTTTTTATACATTTTTAAATGTAAGACTGTGTGGATATATATTTTACATACATACACATGCACGCGTGTTTGAGATTTGGGTTGCACACCCTAATGCAATAGGCTGCGCACACCTTTGAACAAGAACTTCTTGTTCTGGGGACAACTGTCTTGGTCTAGGTCACCAGCAAAAATAGAGAGGGTGACCCGCCCAAGAGGAGGCAAAGACAGCAAGTAAAACTGAACAGAGGTTGCAACCCTTCCCCGCTCTATCCAAAACTTTAAAACAAGTTTTGGCCATATATGCTCTTCAAATATCAATCAGATAACAAGGCTGGTGGAGCGCATCAGCACCGTCATCATTAACAAGTGCCAAGAGCAGCTTCATTTCCAAGTAATGCCTTGCATTCAGACAGCAAAAAAATATATATATTTCCAGCAAATTATGACGTATGAACCAATAAATATGTTCAAATGAAATAGAATACAGAGAGGTATGCACACATAGCTCAGGTTTTTCTAACTACCACCAGCTGAGATGAGTGAGATGTTTCTGGCAGGGGACAATAAAACAGGAAAAGCAGGTCAAGCCTGATTTCTACACAAAGAGGACAATGCGCTCTTTAAAAGGTCCACTATCGCCAATTTCTGTACTCAGTGATTACATTATATGACAGTATTCAGTACAGTCATTTACTTTTTGTTTCACATGTCTTTTAGTTATGGTTAACATTATATTTACATCATACAGACTAAAGCTGGCACAGACTATTCAAATCTCGGCTTTGCACGGATCGGCCGAGATTTCGAACCATGTATGGGCAGGCTAATTGTACCTACGTCAATCCAATCATCAACTTGGGTACAACCAGCCTGTCAGATTTTTAATGCGATTGTTGCTAGTGACTGAAGCCACTAGCAAAAATAGATGTGTTCCCTCGGCTCCCTGCATCCCCCTACCCATTGTGAGTACATAATAGTTCTGCAGGTGGAAATTCCCAATCAACAAAAATCAAGCGATTTTCTTTCCTGCAACCAATTGCACCGTATTTTGGTGGGCTTCAGGAGAGGTACACATGGCTGAACAAGGAAAACCACTCCATTCCCCCAGCCATGCTTTAGAGCATGGCAGGAGGAATTTATAGTGCTGGCTATTGTATCCTGATACCCATGGCACCTGCAGCTGCATGAATACCTGAACAGTGACTGCATCTGATAGGATGCAAAAACAAACAGAAGATGCTTCTAAGTGCAGTAACACAAGATTTTTTGTTGCCCAAGGATAAAAACACACTAATAGTAAGATGGCAGTGCCTCTGCTGGTCAGCTGGGATCCGGTCCAACGGGCTGCACATTGGCCTACCCTTAGGACTACCTATTGCTGGACTTCATACCTCCCTACCATGACGATCCTGATGAGCCTTCCCTCATCTTACTTCTAGTAAGTGTGCTTTTATCCTTGGGCATCAAATATATCTTGTGTTACTGCACTTAGAAGCGCCTTCTGTTTGTTTTTCCATTACCAGAGAATTTCTTCCCTCTTGGTGTGCTACTCTAGTGCCATCCGAGTCGTCTGTTTGCCTGATTCACATCACCATTCCTGCGGACTTTGTCTCTGACCAGTCCTGTCACCCAGTACTCTATCTGATAGGATGCAGTCACTGTCCGGCCAACAATTTTTCACAACTCGATTTTTATTTACTTTTATCACCCATACCCCAATTTATAGCCAATTCTTCCTAAACTGCCAAAATTTAAGCTGTATATATAAAACCCAAAAACTAAAATGTTGGCCCCAATACACAATGGCGCCAGAAGAATGCATGTATCACACATGTTTCACATGGGTTTGCGACTAACAACGGACTAGTCCTTGTATCTCCCCATTGGCTAAAACAAAAATGCTTAAGCCTGAAAAATACATTAAAAAAAAGTGTTCCCACTCAAGTGTGAACGCAGGCTCGTAATGTTCCAGAAAAACACCGTGCACCTACAATTCCTCTTTGACATGACAACGCAATGTATTTTTAGCTCTACAATCCTCTTAATAACTCGTGTTGTCAGCCCTGCCTATTTAATTTTTGATGCATTTAGGATTGCCACCGGATCTGGGAAAAATACCGGTCTTATGACCTTTTTCCTATTAATAACACTGGCAATAAAATTAAATTTTTACCAGGATGGCTGGTAATATACTGGCCAGATGGCAACCCTAGATGCATTACAAAGAACACAGATCTATGCGCATCTCACAACCCCTCCTCCTCATTTCCCCCCCTTTCTCACCTCTTTAACCCCTCCTCCTCATTTCCACAATCCCATCTGATCAACATAACTCCTCCTCCTCATCTCCATAAACTCTCCTCATCTCCAAAACCCCTCTTCATCCCCATAACCCCTCATCTTCATAACCACAATTGCTCATTTCCAAAACCCCCCATAACACCTCCTCCTCAACATAACCACTCCTCCTCCTCACCCCCCCCCCCCCGAATCTCATCTTCATAAACCCACCTCCTCATCTCCATAACGCGTCCTCATCAACATACCCTCTTCTTCGTCACCATGACTCCACTTCCTCATTTCCATAACTCCTCCTCATCAACATAATCCCACATCTTCATTTCCATAGCCCCTCCTCATTTCCATAACCCCTCATCCTCATTACCCCACCTCCATAACCCTTACTCATCTTCATAACCCCTTATCCTCATCTCCATAACCTCTCATCCTCCTTACCCCACCTCCATATCTCCATAACCCCTTATCCTCATCTCCATAACCTCTCATCCTCCTTACCCAACCTCCATATCTCCATAACCCTTACTCATCTTCATAACCCCTCATTCTCATCTTCATAACCCCTCCTTTTGCCCAGGCAAAGAACACAGAAAGTTATCAGCTCACACAATTTCTGGCTAAATAAACAGGTACTTTCTGCACTTATCAAACCGATCTAACAAAAGACTTTCAATGGTATATTAGGCAGGCCAAAAGGGAGCAAATAAGAGAAGTTTATTGCTAGGTTTGACATATACTTTAAAATTACAACGGGACTTCATGTCTTTGGCACACCTACAACAACCACAGACAAGCGACGACAAGTTAGGTTGTTTTCTTTTTATGTAAGGTAACCCACATGCACAGGTTTATTTTGACTTCAATTACTGTTTTGCATTCCATTACGGAACTCTTTTACATCGAGTCTTGTGACACAAGGGGGCTGGACCGGTTTATTAACTACATGCATGCAAGGGTTCCTGCCATCAACACAAAACAGCTGAAAAGGATTCATGCCAATATTACATTCGAAGGTGACTCCTGTGGAATTAAGATCTTAGTGCAATTACAGAGGAGCTGCAGGTCATTAATAAAAGTATTAAAAAGCCACCTCTTCACCACTCCCCAGTCAGTGCAACTATTTTACTTTTCTGGGTGAGTGAACCCCTTACCGTCTGCCTTGGCTTCACCCCCTGACTCGTACCCCACTAAAGGATATATATTAGTCGGTGGAAGGAAACACAGTAGCTGGCCGGAAGAACAAGTATTCAGTTCCTCCAATCATTGAGAACTTGGAGTGAAGGGAAGGAGAAGGTATCTCCCCTGTCCCAGTACACGGCAGTTCAGCTCTGATTAATCACATCTGCATTGCCAAGCACACAAAGCAGATACGGGCAGCAGGAGCTGTCAAAAAAAAAAAAAAAAAAAAGCAGTCTGGCAATGTTTATCAACAATATTGCTCAGCGTGAATACAGAAAGCTACAATGAAACATGGTTTCATTTTGTAACTTTCTATTTTTTCATCTACAGATCAAAGTGATGAACTTTGATCTGCAGATGAAGTCAGTTAAAGCAACCTGAACAGAAAAAAAAATTAAAGTAAATTTGCCCTTGTTGAACTCATTAACCCTTAGTTTACTCTAATCAGCCCTAATTAACTTCTTAGTCTCCTTCTCCATTCAATTACAAATTTCCTGGTGTTTTTTTTTCTATTAACTAATATTTAAACTTTTTTTCTGTTTTTGTTTGCTTTTGTAAATTAATATTTTTACACCTTTTATATTTAAATCTATCACACTGAAAGAAGCGCAAAATTTGAAAAAAACTACTTTACTTAGTTTGTAAATAACTTTGCAATGCTTTGTACCAAAATCATAATGTTAGTGTTGTTTTTCACAGGAAAAAAATACAGAATAAAATGCACAATTTTTATGTGCAGTAGCACAATTTATTTTTCAACTCACACTGCTCATAAAAAAAAAAAAGAAAAAAAGTGCCTTTTGTTTAGTTTTATTATGTTTAATGGTCTAAGAATTGTGAGAAATCATTTGTTGCAGAACAATATTCACAAAAAGAAAGCCGCGTTTGCCCTTAAAAAACAATATATGTATTACATTGTTATCTTAAGTAATGACAAAATTATCACTGAATAAATGGGCTCATAGCAGAAATTTGAAAATTGCTCTGGTCCATAAGGGGTGAACAGGTGTGAGAGCCCAAGTGGTTAAGCAATGTTCAATGTAAAGGAGTCTGATTTTCTGTCTGATGAGTTGTATCTCTTGGTCAGCTCCGATGTTTTTCCCACGTCTGTGTGAAATTTACTTTATTTTATTTATTTTTTTTTAATTCTTTATTCATCTCACTGCATATTGGATAAGAGCTGCATATCATCAGTGTAAACTGAAGTCATCTGTGGAGCAACTCTGTTGAACAGAGATTGGCAGGCAAGCAAGCAGGTAAAGCCCCGTACACACGTACCGATTGTCGGCCGTAAATATTCGGCCGATTGTAGGCTTGTTAGTATGATGCTTCTGACAGCCGACAGCGCATTTTCGGCCGAACAGAATCGGTCGTGCAGACTTTAAAATATTTGTTGGCCGTCACCAGAACGGCCGATTGTTCGCCAGTCAGTACAGAATTCGGCCGACAAACAGCGGATTAGCAAGACTGGGCATGCTCAGAAAAGAAAAAACACACGGAAAGTTAACAATCACATGACATCACTTCTGCAGTCGGCTGTTGTTGGCCGACAAAATTCGTGTGCAGTCTTTAGCACTTTTCAGCCGACAGGACAGCACCGGACAAAAGACGGCCGATCGTTCGGCCGACATTCGGTACATGTGTACGGGGCTTTAGTGTGAGTTAGGTATACTCAGGGCCTGGTTCAGCGGTGAAGCAACCATTTACAGAACTGAATATATATTATATATATATATATATATATATATATATATATATATATATATATATATATATATATATATATATATATATATACATACATATATACATACACACACAGTAGACCCCCCCTCCATTGCGGGGGTTACGTTCCGGACCCAGCCGCAAAAAGTGAAAATCCGCGAAATTTAAATTTAAACACATAAAAGATACTGAGAGACATAGCAAGAGCTATGGAAAACACAAACATATTTAATTTTTAATGATTTATATAGTAAAATAACATTACAAAAAAAAAAAAACGCAATATACCGGGACCGCAAAAACTGAACCGCGATGGAGCGGGGGTTTACTGTGTATATATATATATATATATATATATATATATATATATATATATATACATACCTTAACCACTGGTATTGATAGTCCTAATGAGATCCAATGAAATGGTTGGCCAAACTAGGGTGCTCGCAGACTTAGAAGACCCTGTACTTTTAACTTTGTGGGGCTGAAGTTGTTTGCACCGGTTTCCCTTTTCCCGTCTTGCAGATTAGGTTTGGTTGTTATGTTTTTTGTCTACAGAACTGACTGAAATTTGAATTTCATTTTATTCTTCCATTAAAGTTTATTCTCTTCTGGGGGTCCGGCAGTGCCATAGTCACATTATTATCAACCACACTCTCTAGGAACGCCAAATAGAGATTTTCTGCTTGACAGACCGTCCGTTAGGTACTGTTCCATCTAATTATACAAAGCATGACACAAGTTCACTTATGTGTAAAATTTGTTTTTTGGGGTTAAAACCCTTCACAAGAGAATCTGCTTTCTTTCATATTTTAGAACATTGGGAATAAAAAAAAAGAAATCATGAATCATGACAGGAAAACTCGAAGACATTAATAGGTTTTTAATGTCCAATAAGCAGAACGGGGGCTGAGAATCCACAGACTTTATAGTCTGCCTGAACCATTTTTTTGAAGAACAGTTCCTCAATAAGGTCTGACTCCCAGCAATAAATGTTCCTCATACGACAATGGATTACTGAGAAATGGTTGATATGGCAAAGAGTGTGAAGGTAACGTGCCATAAATCAGGGGCGTTTTCTGGGCAAGTTGTAAGTTGGGCCCCATTCTTCAAGAAAAGAAAAACGGATGCTTTATTCACACCGGCCTTTGTGGTGCTGTGTCCATAATATAAATCTCATGGATCTGGGCATGGCACAACTCAGGGCCATGGGCTTACACAGCAGCAGCCTGAAAGGGCTTTTGCCTTCAATTCATGGGTAGTGGTTAAAGCCGAACTAAACATCTGAGCACCACAAACCAAAAACACTATTTAATTTAGATTGTAAGCTCTAACGAGCAGGGCCCTCTGATTCCTTTTGTTCCAAATTGTATTGTAACTGTAATGTCTGCCTTCATTTTGTTAATTGCTGCGCAAACTGTTGGCGCTATATAAATCCTGTATAATAATAATAATACATTTTTAATATTCATAGCAAACTCCCCTATCCATCCATGTTTCTATGCTTTATTTTGTTGAGAAATCACTTTGGAAAACACCCCCTAGCATTTCTGGTTGTGGCCATCTTGAGTAAGGGCAGATGATTCATGTAGCATTTACTTCCTGGAATCCATCTGCCCTTAGCTCATGCATGCAGGCAAGCATGAGGGTGCGCTAGCTGAGAAAAAGTCTCCTCCCCTCCCGAAGACTCCTAAGATGTATGACATCCTTTTGGCCTAGAAACCCGGAAGTAACTGAAAAATTAAAAAAAAAACAAAAGTGTAAAACAAGTAAATGTGATACACTTTCCTATTTATTTACGAATGCTAGCTGCATAAGGATTAAAAATAGTCAATGTAGATTGAGAGAGTGAAGTTCTGCTTTATGTGCTCGGTAAGGACGAGGGTATCTGCCCATCCTTGCATTTCTGAGGGGGGACAAGGCTGCTGCCGTGCCTTTCTCTCCCTCTTTAATGCCTAAGCTAGGCTCAGAGATTCCTCCCTGAGACCACCTGCACCCCCCACCCCCGCACAACTCCTGCACTCACCACTTGGCTAGTGGTCTTGACCATGGCCTCCTTCTGCTCTCCTCCAATAACTTTAAGGAATCCAGCATTCAGTAATAGCCGCCCACATCCTCTGGAGCTGATATCACTTCACAGCAATATTTGTGGTAGAGAAGGAAGGCTTGCTTCGACACACTTCCTCCCACCATTGGCTGGAATCATTCTTTTCCAGCCTTTTTTTTTTTTATTGTTGATTGATTGCTCAACATGGGTGTTTGTCAATGAGCACCATGAGGTTGATTTACTAAAGGTAAATAGACTGTGCACTTTAAGCTTAGTCAATAAGGTAAAGCTTAACTTTGCAAAGAATACTCAATTAAGTGCAAGAAAAAAAAAAAAACACAGAATTTTTGCTTGAACATGATTGGATGGTGGAAGTTAGCCGAGCTTCTGCTCATGTACTGAGCTCTGGAGCAACTACTCTTGCAGAGTGCACCTGCACTTTGCAAAGAGCACAGTCTATTTGCCTTTAGTAGATCAACCACTAAGGGGTTGATTTACTAAAACTGGAGAGTGCAAAATCTGGTGCAGCTGTACACAAGATTCTGCACTCTCCAGTTTTAGTAAATCAACCCGTGGTGCCCCATAGAGATAAATGTGTGTGATGAGAGATCAGTACCAAATTTTCCTGAAAAATATTTTCCACCTCTAATATTTTCAGAATTTTTTTTTTTTTAAACCTTCTGGAGCCATTTCTGGGTGAAAGGGAATGGTAATCCAGCGCTGCAGATGTGCCCGTGCCCAACCCCCCTCCTCTACACCGCCTTGCACTGACATCATCATGTCCTGGATCTTGAGGGAACCCTGGTTCTGGAAAGCCAACAGGGAGTGGACACCAGAAGGACTCTATCCAGTGTGCACAGAAGAAGAGAAAAGATTGGAGACTAGAACGTCATCTGACTGTGGATTTAGGTGAGTAAAAGGGGGAGTTTTTGTATCTTTGATGGCCCCAATTTTTTTTGTAAAAGAAAAAGCAGAGCGCCTCTAAGTGTAATAGGTTTAATAATCCACAATAGGACAGATGACAAATACTTGCTCACATTTAGAACAATTAAATAAAAGCTCATCTGAAATAGTGGCAATCTGATAATGGGAGTCAGCATCCAGGTATATCAAGTCCACACCAGTAGTTAAGAGGAGGAAGCGATGTCTCTCCATAGCATCGTCAGGCTAGTAGGCCGGTGGCTTCCGGATTCAGCTCAACTCGGAAGGAAGAGTCGGCTGCGTGACACCACCAAACGGGCAACCAATGGCACTACGCGTTTCAGAGCATGCGCAGGACCGAGTTGTGCTGAATCCGGAAGCCGCTGGCCGACTAGCCTGACGACACTACAGAGAGACATCGGCTCCTCCTCTTAACTACTGGCATGGACTTGATATACCTTGATGCTGACTTCCATCGGATTGCCACTATTTCAGATGCGCTTTTATTCCATTGTTCTAAATGTGAGCAAGTATTTGTCATCTGTCATATTGTGGATTATTAAACCTATTACACTTAGAGGCGCTCTGCTTTTTCTTTTACTTTTGCATTACAGAGTTTACTTCTCTCTGCTGCAGATCCAGCCCTTGGTGTTATCCGCAGTTTATTTTATCTCCATTTATTGAACTGTTTAGTGACTATACATGGACTTCATTTCCTATGGTGATGCTATTTAGGTATGTGTTATGCGCCAACATTTTACCCTTTCTGTTCCCAATTATTTTTGTGGGGGGTAACTAAACCATAAAGCCTGCCAAAGACAGTTTAAATCTCATCCGGTCCCTGCTTCAAACCATGTATGGGCAGGCTGATTGTACCAAAGTCGATGCATCGAACAACTTGGGTACAAACAGCCTGGCAGATTTTTTATACACTTATTGCCAGCGGCTGTAGCCACTAGCAATAAATCACTGTGTGTTCTCTTGGCAGGGACAGTTCTAACATCACTGACCCCCCCCCCCCACCCCGAGAACACAATAGCTACGTGGGAGGGATTCCCTCATCATCACTGTCTGGGGGAATCGAACAATTCTCTTTCTTGCAACCCATGGCCAGCTTAAAGCGAAGTTTCACCCAAAAGTGGAACTTCCGCTCATTTGCTTCCCCCCCCCCCTCCTCCGGTGCCACATTTGGCACTTTTCAGGGGGGAGAGGGGATCGGGTATCTGTTTTTGACATGTACCCTTCCCCACTTCCAGGAGACAGCGCCGCGGCGCTGTCCCTCGGGAGTTTGGCCCCCTCCTCCTTCCCCTGCCGCCGAGCCAATCCAAATGCGCAGCTCGCTTCACGCAAGAGCATTAGGGACCCGCCCGTGAAGCCGCAAGGCTTCACTGTCGGGTTACCTCACCGGCAATGGCAACACCTGACATCTGATGGAAACATCGGTTGCGGTGCCAACATCGTTAGACTCCAGGACAGGTAAGTGTCCTAATATTAAGGCTCCATTCACACCTGGGCATTTTTCAGCGTTTTTCAGCTCCAAAAACGCTCAAAAAAAACTTTCCAAAATGCCCAACAAGTAAAACCCCATTCATTTAAATGGCCCCTGTTCACATCTGGGCGTTTTAACGCCTGAAGCAAAACGCCTGTAGCTGAAAAAAGTACATGAGCTTCTTTTTGGGCAGATTACCAGCGTTTTTGATAGATGTCAATGCCTGCCTCCAAAAACGCCTGAAAAAAAACGCATGCAAATCGCGGTAAAAATCGCGCAAAAACGCTACGCTCAAGTGTGAATGCAGCCTTAACGTCAGCAGCTACAGTATGTGTAGCTGCTGACTTTTAATTTTTTGAGGGGGCAGGGGAGGCTGGAACACCGCTTCAAGTTTGGCCATATGTAAACCTTTATATTTACTTTCAACTATATAGCGCAAGGGCCTGCCTGTTTGCATACGAAGTGAAAGTGTTTATGTCTGACCTCATATTATATGGTTTCAGTAAATATAAAAGGAAAACTATATAATGTATGACCAGTTCAACATTAATCAGCCTACTCCATCCTCAGCAGGCGAGTTGTGTTACTTTTGAGTAAAGTTCAGATTATGTGTCATCATCGTAAACTCCAGTAAAGTACTTTTCTTTTATCCTCAAGGCAGTGTTAACAGCAAGAAGCTCGCTAATCGCTTGGTCTGATCTGTTTGCTGATAATTCTGAAATGTTTTATGACTTTTACAAGCATAAAGTACGAAAAGAAAGAGCAGCAACTGAGAGGGATTATAGTAAGCTTGACTTCTTGCAACCTGATATTGAAGACAAGTGATTTGTTTGGCAAGTCTAGTGCACCCAATTTTTTTAATACCCTGTAAACCTTCAGTTTACCTGACTGATTGGTGCAATCAATAAAAATCAAGTTATGAACGTGGATTTATTTAATAATTTTTTTTGGCATCAGATTTGCCTAGTTATGGCCGGCAGGAATTGACATAGATGATTGCGCAATGTCACAATGCAGGTTTATATTAGAAAAAAATAAATAATATCCAGTGGGGAGAATGTGTGTGCTTGTCACTCTGCCCACTAAAATCTTGTTCTTGCATGGATTTCACACCTAATATTGTATAGCAGTTTACAAAGAAACCTATCATGTAAAGTTTGCATATTTTTCGACTTGTAAGAATTCTATGATCACAGCCTACACATTCATTTTAGAACATCAGCATTGTAATAATACTATAAACAATAGTTTTAATTGACAATCCAAAAATAGATTACTTGAAAAATCTCCTTTCGTGTTGCGAGTTCTGATTTTCTGCAGGCTGCCTCTTTACACAATGTCCTGGATTCACTGCATGCTTTTCAGCTTTTCTTCAATTTCTAAGGACTACATATCCCATGGTACCTTTCTGCCTGCAAGCAGTGATTCCGGCACTGACTCTGCCTCTTGAAACCTCTACTCTCAGCACCTCTGTAGTCCAGAAGGCAGGCTCTGTGGAATGTGACACAGCAGTGACTACTCACAGGACATAGCGACTAGGTGTCACAGAATTTAAGGAAGGATATGAGTGAGGATGTTCGGAGAGTAAGTTTACAAACTTCAAGATGGTTCAGAGTAATAGGAGTAGGCTAAAAAATACTTGAGTAATTGAAATATAATGTGAAAATGAATATTTGATTTTACATTTTGATCATAGTTATGTTTGAAATTGGTTCTAAAGGTAAACATTTGTTTTACCAGAACGTATTTATTGCATTAGGGTAAAAAAAAAAAAACTTTTGATATCACAAAGCATTTGTATACAAATAATAAATATATATTATTAAGCTTTTCTTTGGAGCAGGCCTTTGGGTAAGTTCTTCTCATTAACAAATTACAGCGGACCTTTACCCTCCTGCGGCTATCTTCTCCCCTCCATTCTGCCACAGGCCCCCCCCCCCCCGCCCCCCCCCCCTTTACCTTTTACCTACACCTGATAGCTTAAAGTGAAACTCGAGGGAAAAAAAAAAATACTTAAATTGTGATTGTAATGTTTTGCCAACCATGCCCAATGGTGGCTCAGGATGCTAAAAATGTTTCTAGCATCAGCCGCGAGTAGTGAAGAGCTTGGGCGTGTTGAACTAGTATCCAACCTGACTTCTGCAAGTCCACCAGGAAACTGTCCCCTGTACCGGCCCAATCATCTGCAGCCAAGGTATCCGCAGCCACAGGTATACAAGGAGTGTGTATGTGTGTGGCTGCAGGGCTAGGAATGCCCTGGCTGTAGATGATTGGGCCAGTACAGGTGACAACTTCCTGACAGGCTTGCAGAAGTCAGGTTTCATCCTAGTTCACACAAACTGAAGCTCATCTGTGAGCTTAGGCTGCTCAGACATACAGCTCTGGTTCTAGTACAAGGATGAGAGTGGGTTGTTCCCTCTCCACCTGGTTCATTCGCAAAACTCCTTGTATTCCTTTCACTGAATACAAGGCGTTCTGTGAATGAATGAGAGGAGATCCCATGCTTTATTTGCCCATACGTATCACAGTACTCACTCTAACAATGTCTTCATCTTATTTTCCTTCCAGAAGGAGGAAGTCATTTATGTTTAGCCGGTATTATTTAGGCTCAGGCTTAGGTACTATCTGGGCTTGAGATGGTTGCTTAGAGGTGACCTAATTATGTCAATCCTGCTGCATGTGTAGTTTGTTCCTGTGACCTCCATAGTACAACACAGATCTGCCCCTTCTACATCTTTCCAACTTACATCTTGCTAAAAGAACACAGTGATGCTGATCAGTCGGAGTAGGAGACGGAGGAAATGCTTCCTTCTGCCTGCTGCAGACTGCTGAAAATCACCAGCTGGATGAAGGAGGTCCTGAATCCTCTATATAGATCTTTAGTAATCACAAGAGGGAATCCAAGCAAGAAGAAGGGGGTCCTGATTGCTTTATGGATCTTTAGTTATAACTAGAGGGATCACCGGCAGGAGAAAGGAGGAGGTCCCAAATCCTCCATATAGATCTTTAGTTATCACTATAAGGATCATCAGTAGGAGGAAGGAGGTCCTGATTGCTTTATGGATCTTTAGCTATCACTAGAAGGGTCACCAGCAGGAGGAAGCAGGTCCTGATTCCTCTACATAGATCTTTAGTTATCACTAGAGGGATCCCCAGCAGGAATAAGGGGGCCATGATTGCTTTATGAATCTGTAGTTATCACTAGAGGGATCACCGGCAGGAGGAAGAAGGTCCTCATTCCTCTACATAGATCTTTAGTTATCACTAGAGGGATCCCCAGCAGGGAGAAGGGGGCCATGATTGCTTTATGGATCTGTAGTTATCACTAGAGGGATCCCCAGCAGGGAGAAGGGGGCCATGATTGCTTTATGAATCTGTAGTTATCACTAGAGGGATCACCGGCAGGAGGAAGAAGGTCCTCATTCCTCTATATAGATCTTTAGTTATTACTAGATGGATCACCAACAGGAGGAAAAAGGTCCTGATTCCTCTATGTAGATCTTTAGTTATCACTAGAGGGATCCCAAACAGGAGGAAGGAGGTCCTGATTCCTCTATGTAGATCTTTAGTTATCACTAGAGGGATCACCAGCAGGAGGAAGAAGGTCCTGATTCCTGTATATGGATCTTTAGTTATCAATAGAGGGATCCACAACAGGAGAAAGAAGGTCCTGACTCCCCTATAAAGAACTTTAGTTATCACTAGAGATTTCACCAGCAAGAGGGAGCAGGACTTGATTTCCTCCATAAAGATCTTCAGTGAGACCTCATTTATGGCACTTTTCCACTGCATGGAACTGAACGGTTCGGCTCGCTTTTGTGCTTTTCTACTGCTGGTACTGCTGGTACCGCATGGTACGGTGTAGGAACGGTTCGTTACGGTGGCGCTTTTCCACTGCATGGAACCGAACGGTACGGCTTTCAAAAACAGTACCACCTCGATTGTGGTTCCAAGAGGTACCATACCCGGTACCATATCCCACAATCCTTTGCATGCAGTCACTACTAGCCACTGATTGGTCAGAGAATCGTTGTTATCCCACCCACTTAACTTTAGTACTACTTTAGTGGAAAAGCAAACCATACCGTACCGTACCGAACCGTTCCAACACCGTACCATGCGGTACCAGCAGTGGAAAAGCAAACCGGGCCGAGTAGAGCCGAGCCGAGCCGGTACTTGCAGTGGAAAAGTGCCATTAGAATACTGTGTTCAGTTATGGAGACCTCATTTATAAAAAGACATTAATAAGATAGAATGAGTTCAAGGACGGGAGACAAAAATTGTGAGAGGCCTCAGGAACATATGTCTAGTATTGAGAAAAGAAGGGGAAGGGGAGACATGGTTGAAACCTTTTAAAAAATTAAGGAGGTGAATAAGGTTCAGGTCAGGAGGGCAGTATTTTCAATATGAAGCTAAGATCAAGTACATGGGTACATGACCTCAAACTAGCAGGAGGAAAGTTCCAAACTAATCTTAGAGAGTATTATTAATCCAAAAGAATAGTTGATGTTTGAAACAGACTTCCGGCAGTGGTAGCGAGTCAATCAACAGTAGGTGCATGTAAGCATGCATTATAGATAGAAATAAATTAAATATTCTATATATTTTCAAAAACAACAGGGCAGACTTGATGGACCCACTTGGCTTTTTTCTGCCATCACTCTTCTATGTTCCGATTATCTCAGACTAGGCAAACTGATAAGACTTGAGTTCAAAGGCTCACAGGTCCAAAACGATCTGTCAGAACACCTACGTAAAAGGAACCCTAAATTAACTTTAACCTATCCTTCTGCCCTTTAGTGATTGTTAAGTTGTGAAATACTTTTTTTCCCTGAAGAAACAGATGCTCTATGCTCCCTCCAGTGCCAGCCACCTGCTAATAAAGTCATCACTAGATAACAGGATCTTTTCTCCAAAGCATCCTACGTGCATTAGACACACTGCGAGTGACGACAAAAAAAAAACTTCTGCATTAAACCAGTCTGTAGCCAAGCCATTCTTTATTCCTCCTTCAGTTAGAAATGGGTAGTGACCAGGCTAAGTACACAATCATTCAAGCAGCAAGGAAATATTATCCAAGACCACAGGAAGTGAGCGGAGACAGTGTTCTGGGCAGGCCTGGCAAGCAGTCTGTGTGAACTGCATCTAGCAAGCACTGTGCGGTCACCGAGGCCAAATTCATTACAGAACTTTCTCACTGCTGCCGAGGAGAACACAACACATGTTTTTTTTGTTCGTGTTCTTTCCTCTAGAACGCTGTGTACCTGATGGCCAACAGATAATTCCAGATCAAGTCTATTTATTTCACTTCTGCGTTAGCTGTTTTTGATAGCCTCCATCTGACATCAAATGAGCTAGGCTCTTATTATGACAAAACACAATGGAAAGGGCTGCTGTTTACTGTCACCTACAGCCGGATTTACATTAGGGGTGCCTATATGTGTGCCAAAGCTCAGTTCCCATTACGTGGAGAACTGAAAGTGCTGCATACTATTAGGGCCATTTTAAAGATAAAAAAAAAAGTTCACCAGCACTAGGGCCATCCAGAATAGGATGTACTACTGGAACGAGAAAATTTGAGTATAAAAATTGCAAATCCTAAAGCATGGATATTGTAATAGCATGGCTGGATCCAATATATGGGCAGCCAATGCATCTTAAGATTACAGCTCTCTTTAGCCTTTTCTCTTGCTGTTAATGGAAGAACGTCTGGCTCATTAAAGTCGTATCCAGGCAGGGGAAGAAAAAAAAAATTACGCTGGTAGTATAAACCAATAAAAATGAGCAGGACGCTGAGATAGCTAGCCAAGTTTTAGCACTATCAGAAAGTGCCAAAACCTTCCCTGTCAGAATGGCCCAATATTCTGCTGTGGTAGAAAGGTTTGGTAGACTACTACAGGTATGAGCACTTTGAAGGACCTGCACATTTTACCAGCAGTACTATAATTGTCTCTTCCCTTGATAAAGAATTTTTTAAACTACTTTATAGTTTTCGTTTAGCCCCATAGGACTGAACGAGAGAAATCTCAACATGTATAGCTGGTATAAGATTCCATCATAATGGCTGTAGCAGTTGGGCTTGACTTAAATTTCAAGGTCGAAGATCTACTGAATGGGGTTCTCAAGTCTGCTCTCCTAACATGAAATCTTACCCATTGTAACAAAAGCTATCCACTAAGACCTAAGTCATGACAAATGGAAATTCTTTATAGAGCAGGAACTTACGGACGAGGACATTCAACATTTTATGAAGCCCTTCAGACATACGGATTGGCACTTAAAGGCGGAAGTAGCACAAACTTTGGGAAGATTAAAAATAGATGTTTTGTAGGTCGGATTACGATTACTGTTATCACTTTTTCCTTCAAATTAATCTATATATATTTTTTTTTTTACATCTAGGCTGTCCATATATATATATATATATATATATATATATATATATATATAAAAAGGTGACGTGCTAATAATATCACTTAAATGGACCAGCCTATGCTAGGATGTTGAGAAATTATACTCTATATATTCTTTTTTCTCTTTCTCTTTCTTTTCTTCTTTTCTTCTATTATAGAATAATGGACTTTGATGTTGTGATTGTTTTCTATTTTTTGTATGATTTGTTGGTTTGTAAAATTGAATAAAAAGAGATAAAAAAAAGACCTAAGTCAACCTAGCAATCTTGTTCTTGGCGGCAACATTAAGATCGCTAAAAAGAACCCTCGTCCTGGTGAGGGAGTCACTGATGAGCGGTTCCTATCCCTGCAAGATGTCATCTTACCTGCCTGGGGGCTGAAAATGCCCTCGGACTGTCCAGGATGGACACTACAACCTAAGTGCAGAGATGTACAGTAACTAAGTAGAACTACTTCACTACTGTACTTAAGTACCGAAAGGCGGTATCTGTACTTTCCTAGAGTAGAATTTTTTTCTCCTACTTCCACTTTTACTTCACTACATTTTTTCGATGATTTCAATACTTCTACTCCGATATTTTTTTGTGCTGCATAGTTACTCGTTACTATTATAAAAATTACCATTGCCAGAACAGTAGATGGCAGGTTTCATGAAGCTCAAAACATGTGTATTATCAGCGCATACGAAAATAAATGCTACTGTATGTATAAATAAAAGCTGCATTTGAAATAATAAAAAACAATATGATGTTCAAACTTTTGACTTCTTTCTTTAATAACTACATAACACAGTACTTGGTACTTTTACTTTCAGTACTTGAGTAGCAATTTTTTTTTTCAAAACTACTGGTACTTTTACTTTCAGTAGTTGAATAGCAAAATTAAATAAAAAACTACTTGCAATACTTAAGTACAAAAAATGTTGAATACTTTAGTACTTCTAATCAAGTCACTTTTTAATCGAGCACTTCTACTCAAGTCACTTTTTGATCGAGCACTTGTACTTTTACTCAAGTATGGGTTTTGAATACTTTATACAACTCTGCCTAAGTGCCACCCCCTATGTACCTCCATGAGTGCCACCTGGGGTAGCTTCCTCAGTTGGCTTCATGAGCGACAAGGCCTTGGCCTTATCTTGACTTTTAAAGGAAGAGGTGAGATTAGCATATGACCTCAACTGTCGATAGCTCTGGATCTAAATTTCATGATAAAATTATGTTTTAACTGAAGACATAACCTGCGTATACATTTTCTCAGCATTTGGATATTGCATGGGATTGTGGCAGAACTATCATCAGTTTGTAGAAAGATAACAAGAATGAATCTGCTATCCTGGGTAGAGACCAAGTAACATAATAATTAAATTTCAAATTGACGTTGATGAAGTGGTCTACAAAATATTTACCCTGTTTTAGAGTTTCTCAAACAGACTCACAAGAAACTACAGGGCTCCGTGAGAGGTTGTTGGAGGAAACGAGAGTCTGTATCTGTTTATTTCCCTTTGTCTATACCATGGACACCCATTACAGATGATATCTCTAGTGGGGTAGGGGGAACCAAATAAGAAAAGAGTGCCTAATAGGTTGCCCAATATAACGGGACAAGAAGAAAAATATCATTCTTCGCTTAAAAAATGTGCCAAATATTATTGGGTTATATACATTCTAGCCATCTTAGTAATTATGTTAATATACTGTAGATTTTGTATTTTTTATTCAGGGGTTTTCTGAGACCCAAAAATTATTTTAAGGGCCAAAAGTACCTCTGTCTTTTCTAGCAACCCCTTTCCACTCATGCCCTACTCCCCTGGCCTTTCTTTCCTTAGACTCACCCTCACTCATTTGCTTGATTTTCCTCTGTTTTTCGAGAGTTATGTACTTCTGACTTGCCAAGTTATCTTCTACCAATATAAATCAAGATGCGTCAACACCGCATTATCCTATGTATCCTCCAAGTCTCTTGTTTTTCTATTTGCTGTAAAATGTTCTGTTGACTGAATATTAAATGAGAAACTTATTTCAGGGGTTCCTCCAGGATAAAAAAAAAAAGTTTGAGAAAGGCTGTTTTAGGCGTTTACCACACATGACACGATAATGCACTTCTGCTATATGGTATATAGGCGTTCAACTTTACAAATACACAACATGACTTGGAATAGAAAAAAGGGCCAACTCTAAGGCCGGCCACAGATGGAGAGAATTTCTTTCCTGCAACCCCGGGAAAACACAGCGATTATTGCTAGCGGCTATACCAGCGATTAGTCAACTTGGGTACATTCAGCCTGCCCATACATGCAGGGCCGCTGATAGGGGGGGACCACCAGCCCTCTTGTAGGGGGCCCGAGCACACAGGGGGGCCCACACAGAGAGGGGGATTAGTGATGGACAACAAATACAGAAATCTTCCTCCAGCACCTGAATCTGATCTGTCCCTCTCCCTCTCAGCTTTTATCTGTTAAGAGACAGTCGTCCCTCACTAATCCCCCTCCCTTGTGGGCCCCCCTCCCAGCACTTATCTCTGCTCAGGAGTTTATTTGTAAATTGTAACTTTGTTTCTCTCTCTCTGTCTCTCTGATCACTGAGCTCCAACTGCCCAGCCTGTATATTTTTCTCATCTCATCTTCTTTTTTATTTAACATAGTTTTTTTTTTTTTAGATTTAGCAGGAATTATGCGAGTTATGTTATATTTGTGTCTGCTAAGAGTGATTTTGTTGGAATTTTAGCTAAATATATCTTTAATATTTTCTTGGGGGTGGGCCTTGCCAGGTAGTCTGTACGGGGTCCAGCGATTTCTAATAGCAGCCCTGCATACATGGTTCGAATTTTTGTCTGGTTCCTGCTGAACTGGCTGAGATTTGAACCGTCTATGGCCAGCTTTACTATTCTTAGAAAAATTCCCATCTGTGTACTTACCTGTTTTAATTGGTTCTGGTCCCGCAGGAGTCACAGGGACAGGTCTTGTGTGGGGAGGATTGGAAGATTAGGTAATTATGTCCCCCTTTTCCAATTCCCTAGACAAAAACGAGCAGTTAACCCATGCAGTGAGGGCACAGTCCCACTGCAAGGGACATTTTTATTTGCCTTCAGATGTGCTTTAAATTCCTCCTATAATTTATTTTCTGTGGCATTAACATAACCCCCTCCCTCCCCCATTAGATTTAACAGCATTTTGTAGTGATCTGCCAATGTAAACCAGCTTCCATGTCCGCCATCTTCTGCCATCATGGGGAGCCAGCTGTCTCTTCCTGGTTCTTGAAGAAGAATGCCAGAAAACAAAATAGACAGTGGTGCAG
Source organism: Pelophylax lessonae (assembly GCF_965119305.1). Lineage (NCBI taxonomy): Eukaryota > Metazoa > Chordata > Amphibia > Anura > Ranidae > Pelophylax > Pelophylax lessonae. The sequence goes on along the minus strand of NC_138770.1, from coordinate 641,899,714 downwards.
ATCCTGGTGTGCAGCTGCGGATCACTAACTGGATTAGCTGGCAAGTACGTTGACATGGGTATGCGTGACATGGAGGCTGCGGGTGCCGTGGGGGTGCTACATTTATCATTTTAGCCAAGGTAAGGAACCCAGAAATTAGAGGTTTGTACAATAAGAGAAATGTAATAAAAAAAGAGTATTTTCTTTTTCTTTCTTTTTAAGAGATTGTTTGAAAAAAGGTGGAAAGGATTAATATTAAGGAAAGGGTAAAGGGTAAAGAGGGTGCAGAAAAGCTCTAAAGATTATTTAAACACAAAGCTGAAAGCAGATTAGTGCCAGGTCTTTAAAGTCTTCTACAGCGCTCGGGCCTCAGGGACTGAAAGGCTGGATGTCTGTCTAGAAGAGGAAATGTCCCTCGCATCCTCCATTGGCTGGCACCACCTTTTAACATCTGTAAACATCTGCGCTGTAATTAGGGTACAATCCGGTTTGGACGAACTGTTGACATAACATGGACCAATCCCGTCTTGGCAGAGGGGAAGCCAGTCCTAACAAAAGGTTATTTGGAATATGAGTTTAGTCATTACATTTCCTACTTCTGCTCCAAATGTCGTAAGATGTGTGGCACTGCCCATCATAAATATTGTCCCTGTACGGTAAACACGCAGCTCGTGCGAGGGGCAGATAAGATTGGCATCTTTTTTATGTCACCAGTTGAGTGCCTGAACTAGGAAAACCCTGAACCATCCTGTATAGAATCTCAAATTCTAGGAAACCGACCCCCCCAACGTTTCATCAACTCTCTTCATGTTTCTAAAAAGTTGATGATACCAAAAGCAGGGTGGAAATTAATCTGTAAACACCGCTGAAAAATAGAAACAATACTTCCTAGTGCCAAGATAGCTGGTGGGCAGGAGGGACTGACTAATGAGGGCACAGGAGGTCACAGTGTGTGTACGCCATCCTAATGGGAACTCCATTGTTTTTCAAGTTCTTCTCTAAACTACCACATTGGAATCTATATGGCGGTTGGAAAATGAATCACCTTAAAACATTTACAGTCCTCAATGATAGTCTGACTGACAATTACGCTGTCATGAAATCCTGCAACCAAATACATTCTCTATAATTTTTTGAAACCGATAGAGCTTTTTGGTTGCATTTTTTAAGAAATTTTTATCAGAAAGTTTTTCATGAATTCAGTACAATCTACGGCCCATTGGTATACGATATGTGGCTCTCGGACCTCAGCAGTCTGTAGTAGGAACACAGATTAGGGTAATAGCATTGATCTATACTAGCTTCATGTAACATGTCCCCAGTTTTGTATACATATCCACACTGTATAAACCTAATTTCCTCTATTAGGTCTGCAGTTTCTGATAGTCCTCTCAAGTATTACATATATTGAGCATTATGGGATTGATTTACTGAAGCCAAAGTGCAGTTGCTTCAGAGCTTAGTAAATGAGAAGAAGCTCTGCTGACTTCCATCATTAAATCAATTTCATATTCCTTGCACTTGATTGGCTGATCTTTGCAAAGTGAATTTTTACCTTACTAAGCTCTGGAGCAACTGCACTTGGATAACGCCCAGTCTATTTTCCTTTAGTAAATCAACCCCTAGGTGCGGCCCTTTGGTGATGTCAGGGGGTGCATTTGAGGCCCCATTTAGCTCATATAGCTCGGTTCACACTGATGTGACCCCAGTCGTGACACTTCCTTGCGTCTTGCTTTTGACTTTTGTGATTTCACATTCGCAGTCTGTGGCATTCAAAAATGTACCAAAGTCACAGAAAAGTAGTGCAGGAACTTTGTTTGCTGTTGCTGCGATTGAAGTCACGTTGAATAAGACGGCACCCATTCAAAGCTGACTTGTCATTGGACTTTATGTGTGTCAGGTTGCATGATGAGTCGCAGCAGTGTGAACCGGGGCTTAATTGTTAAAAGCATTTGTATTTCAGTCTGCACAGGAGTATTGACAAAAAAAAAAAAAAGTAACGGGCCTGAAACGAGCCCCAGATGGATCAAAATTCAGTTCACCAGGAACTGGCTGAAATTTAATCTACGTTTGCCTTTTCCTACTCGAATAAAGTTGATCAATGATTGACTTCTGTTGAACGGGAATGTTGGAAATGTTTTGTTGACCAGTGTCTGCAACCAATCGGCTGTAGTGTGATTTTGAATCACCTTAGAACATTTACAGTTTTTGATGATAGTCTGACTGACAATTACGCTGTCATGAAATCCTGCACCCAAATACATTTTATATCATTTTTTGAAACCGATAGAGCATTTTGGTTGACCAGTGTCTGCAACCAATCGGCTGCAGTGTGATTTTGGAAAGGGATTGGGAACAGCTTTTCTGGGTTTCTTGCATGTAGGGCAGGCCGCTGAAATTAATGTGCTGCCTTACATGTAGCACACGGAAACGCACATGCACGGTCGCAAATGTATAGTGTGAACTTAGCCTAAAGGCAATAGAAATGAGGCAGCAGACCCAAGTTGCACATCCAAGAAGCCCTCCCAAAAATTGACAGTGGGGTTGATTTACTAAAACTTGAGTGCAAAATCTGGTGAAGCTATGCATAAAAACCAATAAGCTACCAGTTGTTTTTTTTTTTTGTCAAAGCTTAAAGGGTAACTCCACTTTCGTGGGGAAAAAAAAAGCAAATAAAGAAAAAACAATATAGTGTATACAATTGTGACACAAATTATATTGTAATTGAATGTTATTAAAAGTTACCATTCCATTGCAAACTGCAGCCGTTGTATTTCCTAAAATTGCAATGCAACATGGCTACCCTGAGCTGCTCTGTATACAGAATGTATACTGACCACACCCCAGAAAGATTTCCTGCTTGTGTGATTGGCTCACCAATTTTCCCAGAAGTCTGCCTAAAATACAAGTCAGATTTCTGGCATCCCCTGCAACAAAATTTTTTTTTTTTTTTACATGTTATGTATAGCCTCATTCACATGGGCAGAAAAAGTGCCGCTTTTAGAAGCATTTTTTATGACTCTGACTATTAGGCAACGTGTCCATGTGTATTGCAGTATTTAGATTTGTATTTTACAGCAGCATAAAAAAGAGGCCAAACCTGCATTCAGAGAGAAGCGAACTGGCACAGTTTACGCATAAGCGAACATAAATGCACAGATAGAATTGTATTCTAGTGGCTAGAACAAGTGTAAATTGGATTATGTAAATACATCAGGGTGCAGCCTATATCTGTCTATCTCTGGGTAATCTCTGTATATTGCAAGGATTGTAACAAACTTTGTTGCAGATTCCTACCTTCTGTTATTCTGAAGAAATCATTGTTTGTTCCTCTGTGCTAAGTGGGTCTAATGGGAGTGGTTACATTGTTATCAATCAGCTGTGGCAGCTGCAGGGCTCTAAAGAGGAAAGCTGCTGGGCCTGCATCCCTAGACGTGTTCCTATTGACAGTATCTCACCAAAAGTGACATTTTCCTGTGCACGACCTTCATATATTTCTTAGAGTCACATTATTTAGATGGCCATGTGCAGCATATACACAATTATTTTACACAGTTCCACCTTATCTGCTTCCTTCCCCCCTCCTCCAGTGACACATTTGACACCTTTTATGGGGGGGGGGGGTTAGCGGTTTTTGACAGATACCCGCCCCCACTTCCCCGAGACTCCGCTGCGGTGAAGTACCTTGTAATTTCGGCCCCCCTCCTCTTTCCTCCGCCGCTGAGTCAGTTAGAAAGTGCAGCGCGCTTTGCGCATGCGCAGTAGAGAACCGGCTGTGAAGCTGAAAGGCTTTATTGCTGGTTTCCCTTACCCCAAATGGCGGCGGCGGCACCCGAGAGCCAATTGCAAAATCCGCTGGGACCCCGACATCATGGGATCCCTGGACAGGTAAGCGTTCTAATATTAAAAGTCAGCAGGTACAGTATTTGTAGCGGCTAACTTTACATTTTTTCATGGGGGGGGGGGGGGCAGAACTCTGCTTTAGTTTTGGTTCACACTTATGCGATGCGGGAAGGCTGTTCCCGCATTGCAAACGCACCCTAGGCAGTTCACACTGCCATAAGCGATACGCTGGGGGTGTCAATGAAATGTTAACGACACCCCCAGTTTGATCGCATATCGCAGTGCGATCTTTACAGTTCGCACAGGATCGGATCGCACAAGTGTGAACCGCTGTGTGATCCGATCCTGATGCGGCTGAAAAAAAGGGTCCTGTGCGACTTTGCTGCGGGTGCCGTGCGAATTTAGCCATACAAAGTGTATGGCTGAATTTGAACCGCACAGCCGATCGCATGTAATGAAGGTGCAGTGCGCTCCGATATTACATGCGATCGCCGCAGCCGCAAGAGTGTGAACCGGCACTTAATACAGTATACAACACAGCTTTATATATAAATACGGTATATTCACACCTGATGTGCTGGGATGTGTTTGTGAGCGCATTCCCAACACACAGCAGCCATGAGCTTATGAATGCAGTTCACACCAGCATGTTGCGTTGCATTTGCCCAGCGGTGAAAAAAGTACAGCATGCACTACTCTTTTGTTTTTTTCAGCACAAGACAACGCATTTAAATACACACAAATGTGCACAGAGATAAATGCAACGCACAAGGCAAAAAAAACATAAAACAAACACAATGCTAAAAACGCCTACTAAAAACCAGATTATGATTCACACAATCCTAAAATGTTTGGAAAATGTTCATAAAAGTTTAGGAAATTCACAAATACCCACACAAACACTAATATATAATGCTTAGTGTACAGACTCGAACAAACCAAGAAAAAAAAAAAAAAAAGTGCAGAGCTTTTGTGTAAGAGCCGGTTCACACATATGCGATGACAGACATCACATGCGATACACTGCTCTGCAAATCACATGCGATGTCTGTACATTGCGAATTCAGCCTTATAGATTGTATGGTGGAATTTGCATCACATTCGGATCAAACTCGCTCAGGACCCTTTTTTGGGTCCGCACCACAATCGGATCACATGGGTGTTTACACCAGTGCCACCTGATTCATGTCCCAATTGACAGTTCGCACTGCGATATGATCTGTAGGTGTCGTTAACTTTGTATTGACACCCCCAGAGATTCGCATATGGCAGTGTGAACTGCCTGCGAGTTTAGTGCAGTGGATTTGCAGGGTTTCCGGCATCGCATATATGTGAACCGAGACTTAAACTTTACGGACTTCAGGCCCAGAAGTAAGTAGATTCAGGTCATTTTTAAGTTGGTTTGAGCTGCTGCTGAGTTGCTTCCAGGTATTTTGCATTGCTTTTGAATTTACAATACAAATCACAATTGTGACGCAAACAAATGGCCATGTACATGAGTCTAACACCGGAAAATAAGACCTTAATTAAAAACTCTCTTTAAAGTAGTTATAAACGTCCGACATGAAATATGAACAAGGCCTATCCCTCTATAGTGTGTACTTGTCTCAATTAAGAGCACTAAGTGTCATTTCTCTCTGCTGCTTCCTTCCTCTGCTATCAGCATGAGTCACTTCTGACAAGGGATTGATCTCCATTACACAGCCTGTGACTGACAACCTCAGCTCTGTTCCTGTGTGCTGAGCTCTGCAGAGTGTCACTTCAACTCTCCATCCCCATTTTTCTGACAGCTCAGACAAGCTTTATACATTCTGAGCTTTGAATAGATGTAGAGAAGAAAAAAATACTAAAGATAAACAGGTACAACTTATGTAGGAGGATTTGTTTCATCTCTGTGTATCGCCTGAGGATTGTCACGTCGCTGGGTATATGTAATGATGGCCATACACTATACGAAAAATCGATCGAAATTCGATCATTTGGACAGTTCATTCGTTTTACAGGCCCAAAAAAAAAAAAAAAACACACAAAGCTTACAAAAAGCGGTGCAGCAGCTGTCGATACGCTACGTTTATATGTGAATAGAGCCTTACTAAAACTGGAGAGTGCATAGAAACCAATCAGCTTCCAGGTTTTATGGGCAAAGCTTAATTGAACAAGCTGAAGATAGAAGCTGATTGGCTACCATGCACTGCTGCATCAGATTTTACACTCTCCACTTTTAATACATAAACCCCATAGTCTAACAACAGTATTATTCAATCTTTTCTAGCTCTTGTTTTATTTTTACCTTTCACTGATGATAGCAGTAGCTTGCCATTTTCATATAATGACCCAAATTTTACTTTAACCACTTAAGGACCAGGCCTATTTCTGTCACTTGTTTTTACAAGTTAAAATCTGTTTTTTGTTTTGCTAGAAAATTACTTGGAACCCCCAAACATTAGACCTTAGAGACCTTAGAGAATAAAATGGAGATCGTTGCAATATTTTTTATCACACCGTATTTGCACAGCGGTCTTAGAAGAGCAATTTGTTTGGAAAAAGTATCCTTTTCTGAATTAAAAAAGAAGAAAACAGTAAAGTTAGCACAATTTTTTTCTATAATGTGAAAGATAATGTTACGTCGAGTAAATAGACACCCAACATGTCATGCTTCAAATATGCGCACGCTCGTGGAATGGTGACAAACACTGATACTTAAAAATCCCCATAGCGACACTTTAAACATTTCTACAGTTTACCAGTTTAGAGTTACAGAGGAGGTCTAGTGCTCAAATTGCTGCTGTCGCTCAAACGACTGCGGCGATACCTCACATGTGTGGTTTGAACACCGTTTACATATGTGGGTGTGACTTGCGTATGCGTTCGCTTCTGCGCGAGAGCGAACGGGGCAGGGGCGCTTTAATTTTTTTTCCTATTTATTTTATCTTTTATTTTTACACTGTTTTTTAAAAAAAAATTATCACTTTTTATTCCTATTACAAGGAATGTAAACATCCCTTGTAATATAAATAAGCAGGACAGGACCTCTAATGTGAGATCTGGGGGTCAAAAAGACCTCACATCTACACTAAAAATCAAAAACAAAAAAAGTATTTTTTTCATGATAAAAAAATGGGACCTTTAAGGCCGTTGCTAGGAAGCAACGTATGACGTTGCTCCGGTCCTCCAAGGCCACAGAGTTGAATAAGGGTCATCTTGCCCTCACTCGACTTCCTGCCTAAGAGGAGATCGCATCGGATCGTTTTACCCGCTACTGACGGCGGGGAAAATGACCGGGAAGCGGTGGGAAGCGGGGCACCTCTCCCGCCACCCATAAAGGTGATCCCGTGGCGAATCAGCCGCTAGGACCACTTTACCCCCATAACCCCGGTATTTAACGTCAAAGTACCAACGTAAATACATAGTGGGCGTTCTGTAAGTACAGCCAAAGCTCAACTGGCCATACTTCTCCTGTGGGTCACAGGAGGGCACTCCTGGCAGCAGGCTAAAGTCCAGGCTCTGCAGGGATCCTGTTCTCTGTTAAGAGACATCACAGAGCAAGTCCAGCCTCTGCAGGGATCCCGACAATAATGTCAAGATCTGCCCAGATGCCTGATCAGGAGATGGCTAAGCCTTTCAGCATGTCGCTGAGAACCTGAGCCAACCGCACAGCTCAACGTTCCAGTGAGTGCGTTACGGGCAGAGCAGAGGGCAGTGACTCTGTGCTCAGAGTGGACCTGAGAACTGACGATCAGTGGTCTTTTATCGCTAAATTCTCTATGTAGAGCCGGCGGGGGATCGATGCTGCAACCATCAAGACGAGTATAAATATTTGTTATTCTCCATTCCCGCACTTCTCTTTTAATGATTGACCAAGCATGGACTGTATTTGCATGTCATTCTTCTGAATATTCTGCAGTCGCATTACTCTGTTTACTTCCCGAGTGATAAAAATAGAAAGTCAAACACATACTACTGTAGATACATAAAATCGATAAGGAGAGGGAAAAATGACAGTTTATATAATCGCTTGTTGGAGAGCTAAGTAATCTGTCCTCTATTCAGAAACCGCTTGTTTTACAAGTGTAATAAGGCAACGAAGAACAAGATCAAAGGAACAAATACTATACTGCGAAGACGGGACTTCGACAAAAAAAAAAAAATGCAGTTAAAGCGACTTTTATTGCGAAAAATAACACATCCATAAGCATGCGCACAGGGTGTGCCGGGTGTGCCTGGGCACACCCTAATCACCTAGGGCACATTAGCATTATCGCTCTGTTTGCCAGTGAGGAGATTTGAAAGATCTCCCTCGGACCTGCTCTGCCATAAGAGAAGTGCCACACACTTCTATTTCACTTTGCCAGCAGGGAGAGTAATGTACCGGGGCCATATACATGTAGGCAAACTATTTAAACTTTGGGGTGCACAATGCAATAGGCTGCGCACACCTATGAACACATCTCTGCAAACAATGAGATATACTTACCAATGGTTGCATCCGCCAGCCTCTACATTAGTACTGGGCATTGACATAAAGGTTGGAGATGGAACCGCAGAACATAGCAGGGGACCTGAATCTGACACCCCCGGAAGTGTCAGAACATAAACAGACTTCAGCTAGGATGGCTCTGAAAGAGACGGAAGATCCGACCCAAGTATTTCTTTTATAGGGTTTTTTTTTTGTGTTTTTACGCAACAGAGTTGAATTAACCACTTCAGCTCCGGAAGGTTTACCCCCTCTAATGACCAGGCCATTGTTTGCGATACGGCACTGCGTTACTTTAACTGACAATTGTGCAGCCGTGCAATGCTGTACCCAAATGTCCTCCCCCCCACAAATATAGCTTTTTTTGGTGGTTTTTGATCACCTCTGCAATTTTTATTTTTTTCACTCTAAACAACAAAAGAGCGACAATTTTGATTTAAAAAAAAAAAACAAAAAAAAAAATCTAATTTCATCATCAATTTAGGCCAATATACAGTATATTCTGCTTTATATTTTTGGTAGAAGAAAAAAAAAAAATCCCAATAAGCGTATATTGATTGGTTAGTGCAAAAGTTTGAGCATCTACAAACTATGGAATATTTTTATTTATTTGTCTACTAGTAATGGCAGCAATCAGCGACTTATAGGGGGACTACAACCTTGCAATGGACAAATCGGACACTAAGTCACACTTTTTTGAGGACCAGTGACACTGGTACAGTGATCATTGCTAAAAAAAAATATGCACTGTCACTGAAATAATGACACTGGCAGGGAACGGGTTAACATCAGAGCCGATCAAAGGGTTTAATGTGTTCCCTGGGAGTGCTTGCTAACTGTGTGTGTGTGTGGGGGGGTTGCTTTAACTGTGGGAAGACAGAGATCCAAGTTCACGCTAAGAAAACAGGAACACGGGGTCAATGCCTTCCCTACTGACAGAAAGGTGTTCTGGCTCTTCGCCCAATCATCAGCGAGTGCCGGTGGACATCAAGTCCGTGGTACCCGCAGATCAGCTTCTGTTGTGTATAATCACAGTGGGAGAGGGTTGCCGGCAGCATGCATGCGGACCCCAGACCCAAAAATGCAGGTGATCCTGTGCAGGAGAGCCACCTTGCTGCCGTATATGTAAGTTATACAGTCGGCAAACAGTTAACCACTTGCCGTCTGCTCACTCGAGCACTACTGCGGCAGAGTGGTTCGTTATCGTCTGGCGATGTAGACCTACGTCGCCAGACAATCCCCTTTCTCGGCGGCGCGCGCGCCGGAGGCTCGCTCCCGCTGTATTCAGTCACAGCGGGAGTCGGGCAGGGGAGGAGCAGCGGCGGTCGACGCTGCTCTTCCCCGATCGTCGGGGATTTAGTGTGGAGATCCGCCCACTTGTGTAAACACAAGCAGGCGGATCTCCTAAGTGACAGGCAGGGTCAGATTGCAGCGTTCAGCATAGCTGAACCCTCGATCTGTCCTTGTGTCACTCAGTCACCTCCCCCCACACACGTTAGTAAGCACCAGGCATATATTAACCCCTCCCTCTCCAATAAAATTAACCCCTTCCCTGCCAGTGTCATTTTTACAGTAACAGTGCATATATATAGCACTGATTACTGCAGTAATGTAATGTCACTGGTACCCCCAAAAGTGTCAAAAATGTCAGTCAAGGGTCCGATTTGTCCGCCACAATGTCGCAGTCCCGCAAAACAAAAATAAAAAAAAAAAAAAAAAAAAAAAAAAAAAAAAAAAAAAAAAAAAAAATCGCAGATCGCTGCCATTACTCGTTAAAAAAAAACACCAAAAATGACAGAAATCTTTCCCTTAGTTAGTAAACGCGATAACTTTTGCGCAAACCAATCAAAATACGCTTATTGTGATTTTTTTTTACCAAACATAGGTAGCAGAAAACAAATTGGCCAAAAATTTAAAAAAATTTTGATTTTTACATTTTTTTGGGGGGGAATTTCATATAAAAAAATGTGAAAAATAGTTAAAATTTACGCTCTTTTTTTGTTTATAGCGCAAAAAGTAAAAATCTCACAGGTGATCAAATACCACCAAAAGAAAGCTCTGTTTGTGGGGAAAAAAAGACGTAAATTTCGTTTGAGTATGGTGTCGCCTGACCGCGCAATTGTCAGTTAAAGTCGCACAGTGCTGAATCGCAAAAAGTGACCCAGACGTAAGACAGCAAAATCCTCCGGTGGTAAAGTGGTTAAAGTTGTGCCTGCACTATTTCTGGCAAGGTCTGCTGTGATGCAGCCCATTCAAAATGAATGGGCTCAAATTGAACTGCACTGAACAGTACAGTGACAGTGCATATTTTTTAGCACTGATCACTGTATTAGTGTCACTGGTCCCCAAAAAGTGTCAGTGCCTAATTTGTCCGCCGCCGTATTGCAGTCCCACTATAAGTTGCTGATCGCCGCTATTACTAGTAATAAATAAAAAAAAAAAATCAATAAATATATTGCATAGGTTGTAGTTGTAAGTTATAGTTGTATAACTTTTGCACCAATCAAACCAATCAGTATACGCTTATTTGGATTTTTTTTTTTTACCAAAAATATGTAGCAGAATTCATATTAGCCTAAATTGATGAAGAAATAAATGTTTTACTTTTTTATTGGATTTATTTTACACCAAAAAGTAAAAAATGTTTTTTATTTTTTTTTTCAAAATTATTGGTCTTTTTTTGTTTATAGCTCAAAAAAATGAAAAACGGTGAAAAAGGTGATTAAATACCACCAAAAGAAAGCTCTATTTGTGGGAAAAAAGGAAAAATATTTTATTTGGGTACAGCGTCGCACGACTGCGCAATTAAAGTAACACAGTGCTGTATTGCATAAAATGGACTGGTCATGGAAGGGGGGTAAATCTTCGGAAAATCAAGTGGTTAAAAAATGCAGAGCAACCAGGAATGACATTGACACCCGCTGCATATGGCAACTGCAATGCATTGTGAACGCGGTGCCGGAGTTCTGGTGGGAACTGGACTCAAAGTATTAAACCTAAAAATTGATCAGCAATGGCAGCCCATGACTTCAACCCAACGTCCAATTATGATAACAAGGCTGCCTAATGGAGTCACTTCTATGAGAGTTCTTTGTTCTCCTAAGTACCATAAACAAAGTTATTCCCTGATATTTCCACCCACCACACTGCAATGGCTGATGGAGACAAAGCTGGGATCCAGCTGGGACCAGTGTGATCCAGTAGGTACAGGTCAATGGTTTAGACACACACACCTGCCTCTTACCTGTCACTCACAATGTGTTCTCAATCCAACACACCGGCACACAATGTACTCTGTACAGCCAGCCACGGGCTACTACCGTCCACATCAATACCCCTGCAAAGTACACCGCCGCCTCTAAAGCTACACTTCAATGGAGCATCAGAACTGAGCATTTACACTGACCCGAGGGGGACATTAATGCTCATCCAGGGATTCATCTTCTGCACCTGGCTGCATTGCTGGTTAAAGTGACACTAATCTCTAGTTTAAAAATAGTGTATTTAAGCATGTTCTCGTAACTTCTGTTGCTCTCAGCCTCCAAATTACTTTTTTTTTTGCTGCTGTGATCTGACTTCCCATTAGAGGGTGGCTATGCTTCTTCTCCATGGTCCCACTGTATGTAGGAATGTAGCCACCCTGCCCTACTCATTCCCAAGATGGACTATGGGATCAAAAGGTTTAAGTGCCACCGACCACTGATTTTTTTTTTTTTGAGAGGGTGTTGATGCTGGATTCTGGAATTGTTTCTGGGGGGGGGGGGGGCTAACTAAAGGGGCACGTACCACTGTTTGTCTTTATGGAGGGATAAAGTGTCACTGATCATCAATAATGGTGAGATTGCTCTTGGGGGGGGGGGGGGGTGTGAAGGTGGTTTAAAATGTAACTGATTACCAATGATTATATGATTGTTCCATGGATCACCAATGATTGTAGGATCTCTTTCTGAAGGTAAATACCACTATTTGTTTTGCTTCAGGAGAGTGGGGGGGGGGGGGGGGGTTGGTGGGTCTGAAGCGCTACTGACCACCAGTGATGGAGTTTTTTTTTTTTTTTTTTGGGTGGGGGGCTTAAAGTGCCACTGACCACTGTTTGTCTTTATGGAGGGATAAAGTGCCACTGGTCATCAATAATGCTTGGATTGTTCTTGGGGGGGGGGGGGGGTGTTGGAGGTGGTTTACAATGTCACTGATTACCAATGATTATATGATTGTTCCATGGATCACCAATGATTGTAGGATCTCTTTCTGAAGGTAAATGCCATTTTTTTTTTGTTTCCGGAGGGGGGTGGGGGGGGGGGGGGGGTTGGTGGGTCTGAAGTGCTACTGACCACCAGTGATGGAGTTTTATTTTTTGGGTGGGGGGGCTTAAAGTGCCACTGACCACTGTTTGTCTTTATGGAGGGATAAAGTGCCACTGGTCATCAATAATGGTTGGATTGTTCTTAAGTGGGGGGGGGGGGGGGTGTTGGAGGTGGTTTAAAATGTCAATGATTACCAATTATTGTTCCATGGATCACCAATGATTGCAGGATCCCATTTTTTTTTGTTTCCGGAGGGGGGGGGGGTGGGGGTTGGTGGGTTTGAAGCACTACTGACCACCAGTAATGGTGTTTTGGGGGGGGGGGGGGCTTAAAGTGCCACTGACCACTGGTTGTTTTTATGGAGGATTACTCCAATAATGGTTGGACTGCTCTTGGTTGATTTTTTTTTTGGGGGGGGGGGGGGGGGGGGGAGTCTAAAAGGACACTGACCACTGTTTGCCTATATGGAGGGATAAAGTGCCACTGATCATCAATAATGGTGGGATTGCTCTTGGGGCGGAAGGGAGATGGTTTAAAATGTCACTGAATAGCAATGATTACCAATGATTGTAGGATCTCTCTCTGAAGGTGAAGAAATACCATTCGTTTTTGTTTCGGGATGGGGTTGGTGGGTTTGAAGCGCTACTTTTGGTCTTTATTCTATTGTATGCAAAAAAATACAAAAAAAGCAAATTAGTGTTTTTAAAATACAAACAAAAGAAAGCTCTATCTCTCCAAAAAAAGACACAAAATTGGGAACAGCAAATTTTCCTTGTCACCTTTATTTCAAAGAAATAACCCTACTGCCGTTTCAAGAGAAATGTTCTATGTGAAAATGGTATTCTTTCTGGCGTCCCAATGGCTCTGATGATCACTACGACTGACACAGAATAATTTAAAAAAAATAAAGCATTTCTGTGTGGCTTCCCCTTGCACATGACTACCGGCTTCCCCTACATCCTTCCTTATCTGAACGGGCTGTAACTATCCCTTCAGCCACTAGATGGAGCTGGGTTGCATATGCAGCACCACTAGAACATCAATGCTGGGGATGCGGACATTTACATAATTCCCTTTCCTTATTTTCCTAGGCATTGTTGTGGATTTAGAGAACAACTCATGCATATTTCAGGTGATTGATCCTGGAAAACATTTTTAAAATTTACAAATTACATTTGCATGATGATGAAACTGTATATGGCACGTTTGTCTTTTTTTTTTTTAACTGCTTTTTTTTCCCAAAGATCACTATACACCAGCGGTTCTGGATATGGATCTGGCTGATGGGGCATAAATCAATACTTCTCTGAAGAGAAGAGGCAATGTCAAAATCTGCCTACAATTCTGGTTGGGTTGGAGCAAGGGCTGTATCAATAGTAATGCACAAGTAGACATAGATTTTCTTTTTTAAACAGTGCATAGATTTTTTATTTACTTACATAGGTCGTTCAAATTTTACATGTTGGTAGAGTAACTCTTCCTTTATAGTAACTCTTCTTCGTCCTTTTTTTTTTTTTTTATTGCAGGTAAATGATGGATTCCAAGCAGTAGTAATATGTCGCCACGTTTTTTGCTTCTTTTTTTGGGAGAGTTCTTGATAAAGGAGTGGTGCAGGCAGAGAGAGTTCTTGATAAAGGAGGGGTGCAGGCAGAGAGAGTTCTTGATAAAGGAGGGGTGCAGGCAGAGAGAGTTCTTGATAAAGGAGGGGTGCAGGCAGCATAGGAGTGCGCACAGGGTGTGTCGGGTGTGCCTGGGCACACCCTAATCACCTAGGGCACATTAGCATTAGCATTCTGTTTGCCAGTGAGGAGATGGGAAAGATCTCCCTCTGACCTGCTCTGCCATAAGAGAAGTGCCACACACTTCTATTTCACTTTGCCAGCAGGGAGAGTAATGTACCGGGGCCATATACATGTAGGCAAACACATGCATGTGTATTTAAACTTTGGGGTGCACACCCTAATGCAATAGGCTGCGCACACCTATGGCAGGCAGAGAGAGTTCTTGATAAAGGAGGGGTGCAGGCAGAGAGAGTTCTTGATAAAGGAGGGGTGCAGGCTGTTCGAAATCCACAGAAGACTACACAATTTATTTTGTTTTGTTTTTTTTAAGCCCTTGGTGGATGTGCAAAAACTAAATATCAATAAGTGAAAAAAAAAGTACACATGGGGCATGTCTTTGATCCACCTCCTGAAGAAGTAGGACAACTCCCTGACCCCCTGGGGCACAAGGCTCGTAGCCTGGCAAAGCTCTCCACTAATGATCAGCAGAATGTTTACGGAGAGGACACCAATGACTAGAGCAATGTCTTGTCATTGTTAATGTCTTGTTGACTTAGGTTTTCCTTTTATGAAACTGAGAATTTTTTTCTCAGTTCACTTCTAGGCCGTTCTCAGAAGAAAATTATCTCCTCTGGCATCCTGTTTATGAAGCAGAGAACTTCAGTTTTTAGAGGGAGAACAGAGGGAGAACTCTTAAAATGGCCACAATCTGTGTAAAAGTGAATGGGCTGCCTGTAACCTAGCGAGATTACAGTACGAGAAAGTGCGGAGATCAGTGACTGATCAGTTTCTGTGTCAGTCAATGACAGATTCTCCATGTGTGGAGATGATCAGCGGAGAACCTGTTCTCCCCCAATCATCTCAGTTTCATAAACCGATAATGACCTGAGAAGAGCTGCGATCATCAGGATCGCTGCTCATCTTGGCTTCAAAAATGGACACCTAATATATAATAGTCCTAAACGTTCTGTAGCCTTCTGTGGATGTTGAGAGCCTGCACCCCTCCATCAAGAACTCAATGGTGGCACATTGCCACTGCTTGGAATCCAATACTTACCTGCAATGAAAAGGAAGAGGAAGAAGAGTTACTAAAGAGGAAGCGTTCACCCCCATTCACATTAGGTCACTCAGACTTAGGAGGCGACCTGTGAAGTCCCGTGCACCGCGACTTCGGCGCGACTTGCACGGACTTCATAAAATGAATGTCTATGCAAGTCGCCTCCAGGTCGCCCCGAAGTAGTACAGGACCCTTTTACTAAGTCAGAGCGACTTGTGTCGCTCCTATTAGAACCAGTCCTGTACTACTCAATGGACCCGACGGTGCACGACTTGCCAGGCTGACCAAGTCGCCTGGCAAGTCGTAATAGTGTGAACCGGCTCTTACTCTACCAACGTGAAATTTGAGCGACCCAATAAAAAAAACAAAACCAAAAAAAAAAAAAAAAACGAATGAAACAGTAAAAGTTAAAAAGTCTGGACTGTTGCAATGCTTTCAGTAAAACCCACGGAATCATTTTTTAGGTCATTTTCTTGCAACCTCCAACAGACAAAACGTTCTTTGGCAAGTCGTACTGTATAGAAAGTTTCCCTTTGTTGTGACTGTACAATTAGCTGCAACTTTGTCCTTAAAAGTTTTCCCAAATCTGTGCAGCTCAGCAAACCTTTGCTTACAGGGTCACAACTGGCTAGCAGGGAAGGAAATTGTTTAACGCTCATACATAAGAATAGACATTTTCTTCTAATAAAAGCACCAGAGAGGTCTCCGAACAATTGGAAGAAGTATTTTTTTTCCTGCTAGTGACCCAACTGCAATTACAGAGGATCAGCAGCTCTCCAGCACGTGCCTATAGGGACATTTCAAAGTACAAGCCTTCGAAAAACAGGGCCTCATCAAGTCAAACATGGAAAACAAAAAAGGTTGGTTTCCTGACTTAGCTTTCAGATCTGTGCATGTTTTATCCACTGCGATCTGATGGTGCATTCCATCGTGGGACGTTTTCCAAAGCAGTAGAAGAAAACCGGTTTATTAGCTGTAGACAAATAGCGTGAGATGCTTATAACAGACTGAAAAAGTGAAAAGTAGATTTACTAAAGGCTTTTTTTAATGCTAGCATTATAGGGACTGTATAAAATTCTTCAAGTCAGTCCCTCCCTCCAAAGGAGCTTACAATCTACTACGATCAATCTTACAAACACACAAATTGAAAATAATTTTAAGGTGACACAGTGGCGTACCTAGAGCATTTGGCACCCAGGGTGGATCCTATATCTGGCACCCCCCCCCCCCCCTTTAAAATGTAAAAACACCCACAAAAAATTGTAATGTGTTCAAGAATATTTTTTGCACAAATTTCACAGCCCCCCAACACAGTGCCCTCCGTCTCTCTAATCACAGTTCCCCCTTTTGCACTCTCTGCCTCCCCTGCACAGTCCTACCTTCAGCATAGATAGATAGCTAATATTATTAGCAATGTGTTTAAGTTTGAGTAAGAGATTGGAGACTTGCTAAAGGAGATATTCAGAGACTACAGACATGATACAGGAGATGGTCAGAGACTGCAGACATGATACAAGAGATGGTCAGAGACTAAGGGCATGATACAGGAGATGGTCAGAGACTGCAGACATGATACAAGAGATGGTCAGAGACTAAGGGCATGATACAGGAGATGGTCAGAGACTGCAGACGTGATACAGGAGATGGTCAGAGACTGCAGACATTAGTACAGGAGATGGTCAGAGACTGCAGACATTAGTACAGTAGATGGTCAGAGACTGCAGACATGATACAGTAGATGGTCAGAGACTGCAGACATGATACAGTAGATGGTCAGAGACTGCAGACGTGATACAGGAGATGGTCAGAGACTGCAGACATTAGTACAGTAGATGGTCAGAGACTGCAGACATTAGTACAGTAGATGGTCAGAGACTGAGGAAATGATACAGTAGATGGTCAGAGACTGCAGACGTGATACAGGAGATGGTCAGAGACTGCAGACATGATACAGAAGATGGCCAGAGACTGCAGACATGATACAGGAGATGGTCAGAGACTGCAGACATGATACAGGAGATGGTCAGAGACTGCAGACATGATACAGGAGATGGTCAGAGACTGCAGACATGATACAGGAGATGATCAGAGACTGAAGACATGATACAGTAGATGGTCAGAGACTACAGACATGATACAGGAGATGGTCAGAGACTACAGACATGATACAGGAGATGGTCAGAGACTGCAGACATGATACAGGAGATGGTCAGAGACTGCAGACATGATACAAGAGATGGTCAGAGACTGAGGACATGATACAAGAGATGGTCAGAGACTGAGGACATGATACAGGAGATGATCAGAGACTGAGGACATGATACAGGAGATGGTCAGAGACTGAGGACATGATACAGTAGATGGTCAGAGACTGAGGACATGATACAGTAGATATTCAGAGACTGCAGATGTGATACAAGAGATGGTCAGAGACTGCAGACATGATACAGTAGATGGTCAGAGACTGCAGACATGATACAGTAGATGGTCAGAGACTGCAGACATGATACAGGAGATGGTCAGAGACTGCAGACATTAGTACAGTAGATGGTCAGAGACTGCAGACATGATACAGTAGATGGTCAGAGACTGCAGACGTGATACAGGAGATGGTCAGAGACTGAAGACATTAGTACAGTAGATGGTCAGAGACTGAGGACATGATACAGTAGATGGTCAGAGACTGAGGACATGATACAGTAGATGGTCAGAGACTGCAGACATGATACAGTAGATGGTCAGAGACTGCAGACGTGATACAGGAGATGGTCAGAGACTGAAGACATTAGTACAGTAGATGGTCAGAGACTGAGGACATGATACAGTAGATGGTCAGAGACTGAGGACATGATACAGAAGATGGTCAGAGACTGCAGATTTGATACAAGAGATGGTCAGAGACTGCAGATTTGATACAAGAGATGGTCAGAGACTGCAGACATGATACAGTAGATGGTCAGAGACTTTAGACGTGATACAAGTGATGGTCAGAGACTGCAGACATGATACAGTAGATGGTCAGAGACTGCAGACATGATACAGGAGATGGTCAGAGACTGCAGACGTGATACAGGAGATGGTCAGAGACTGCAGACATTAGTACAGTAGATGGTCAGAGACTGCAGACATGATACAGGAGATGCTCAGAGACTGCAGACATAATACAACAGATGGTCAGAGACTGCAGACATGATACAGGAGATGCTCAGAGACTGCAGACATGATACAGAAGATGCTCAGAAACTGCAGACATGATACAGTAGATGGTCAGAGACTGCAGACATGATACAGTAGATGGTCAGAGACTGCAGACATGATACAGTAGATGGTCAGACTGCAGACGTGATACAGGAGATGGTCAGAGACTGCAGACATTAGTACAGTAGATGGTCAGAGACTGCAGACATGATACAGTAGATGCTCAGAGACTGCAGACATGATACAGGAGATGCTCAGAGACTGCAGACATAATACAACAGATGGTCAGAGACTGCAGACATGATACAGGAGATGCTCAGAGACTGCAGACATGATACAGTAGATGGTCAGAGACTGAGGAAATGATACAGGAGATGGTCAGAGACTGCAGACATGATACAGAAGATGGCCAGAGACTGCAGACATGATACAGGAGATGGTCAGAGACTGCAGACATGATACAGGAGATGCTCAGAGACTGCAGACATGATACAGGAGATGGTCAGAGACTGCAGACATGATACAGAAGATGGCCAGAGACTGCAGACATGATACAGGAGATGGTCAGAGACTGCAGACGTGATACAAGTGATGGTCAGAGACTGCAGACATGATACAGTAGATGGTCAGAGACTGCAGACATGATACAGTAGATGGTCAGAGACTGCAGACATGATACAGTAGATGGTCAGACTGCAGACGTGATACAGGAGATGGTCAGAGACTGCAGACATTAGTACAGTAGATGGTCAGAGACTGCAGACATGATACAGTAGATGGTCAGAGACTGCAGACATGATACAGGAGATGCTCAGAGACTGCAGACATAATACAACAGATGGTCAGAGACTGCAGACATGATACAGGAGATGCTCAGAGACTGCAGACATGATACAGTAGATGGTCAGAGACTGAGGAAATGATACAGGAGATGGTCAGAGACTGCAGACATGATACAGAAGATGGCCAGAGACTGCAGACATGATACAGGAGATGGTCAGAGACTGCAGACATGATACAGGAGATGCTCAGAGACTGCAGACATGATACAGTAGATGGTCAGAGACTGAGGACATGATACAGAAGATGGCCAGAGACTGCAGACATGATACAGGAGATGGTCAGAGACTGCAGACATGATACAGGAGATGGTCAGAGACTGCAGACATGATACAGGAGATGGTCAGAGACTGCAGACATGATACAGGAGATGGTCAGAGACTGCAGACATGATACAGGAGATGGTCAGAGACTGAGGACATGATACAGTAGATGATCAGAGACTGAAGACATGATACAGTAGATGGTCAGAGACTACAGACATGATACAGGAGATGGTCAGAGACTGCAGACATGATACAGGAGATGGTCAGAGACTGCAGACATGATACAGGAGATAGTCAGAGACTGAGGACATGATACAGTAGATGGTCAGAGACTGAGGACATGATACAAGATATGGTAGGCAGCGGCACACAGGTATGTTGCTTTGCCTACACTGTCCGCCAGTCCGCAGTACTACAGTATTAAAGTGGAACATAACTGTAACTGAGCACCTATTTCATTTATTTTTGACATCCAAAGCAAACTCCCCATCCGTGTTTTATTTTGTTGAGCAATCACTTTGAAAGACACCCATTTAGCATTTTTAGGTGTGGCCATCTTAAGTAGGGGGCAGATGATTAATGTAGCATTTACTTCCTGAAATCCATCTGCCCTTGCCCTTGCAAGTAGGCAGGAGGGTGTGCTTAGCTGAGAAAGCCCCTCTTCTCCCCCTCCAGATGAAAGAAAAAAAATGCTCCTGGGATGTAAGGCATTATTTTGGCCTAGGCCAAATTCCAGGAAGCAACTGAAATGTAAAAAAAAAAAATGGACCTTAGATTGTAAGCTCCATAAGGGCCGGGACTGATGTGAATGTACAATACATATATAAAAGCACTGCATAAATTGACGGCGCTATACAAGTATCTGTAAGTATCCATTCTTAGACATCATATACTACGACTCAAGTCCATCCTTAGACATCATAAATATGACACAAGTCCATCCTTAGACATCATATACTACGACTCCGGTCCATTCTTAGACATATACTACGACTCCAGTCTGTTCTCACACTCCAACAGGCGCCTCTGTTATTCGAAGCACCAAGGGTTTTCTGACCCTCTCCTATTCAAGAAGCACACACCCTAGCCTGAGAACCTCCCAGAGGATTCAAGATTGGGACCCTGAGGCAATACGAGCAATCACTTACTCTATATCCTGTGTGGGGACTGGGGTTTTTCCAACCAGCGATCATGGAGGGTTGTGTGCCCCACCCCACAGGGTAACCGCAACCGCACCAGATGTAAGTTATTCTGTTTTTCCCTGTTTTCTTTTTATTAAATACCTTTAACTTTTTTTCTGAACATACAACTATATCATAGATAAGCACTACACTATGAGGGTTCTCATTTCCTGCCACTCCTCTTATTTTTCCGGTGGGCACTTGGAACCATACCATGGGTTCTCATTCTGCCTCTCTGATTTGACTTCCTGGAACTTCGAGAACCACCATCTCTCATTTCATATGCAACTAGATCTGCCAGGTGGTGCTGGTCCTAGAACTTGTAGGTGTCACCAAATAGAGGGCCACTCATCCACAGTTAAAGGAACCCCTAGCAACCTCTGGACAGATCCTAAGGTTTCACAGAGCCCTAGCTGAGAATGCCTGGTTTAGTGTGATAAGATCAATTGAAGGATAAAAAGTGACTGAATAAAGATGCACAGGTTGCAGGGAAGATATTAGCTTGATTTCCCCATCAGCATGGTCAGTGTTGATGGGGAATGCCTCCTGCAGAACCATTGTGTTCTCCTGGCGGATGGGGCGGGTGAAGTTATCCCAGCTGGGATAACTCAGTGATTATTGCTAGCAGCTAAAACAGCCTCTTGCAATATTTGACAGGCTGGTTGTACCCAAGTTGATCAAATCTATCAACTTGGGTACATTCAGCCAGGTTCGAATCTTGGTCAGTTCCTGCTGAACTGGCTGAAATTTGAACCGTCTTTGGTTGGCTTTAGTGAAGTTTTTTTTTTTTTCTACTGTTGTCTGCAATCATATTATGCTAAAAAAAAAAATCTATTCATTCACTTATTTTGATTTGTTTATAAAATTGATTTTTTTCGGCCTATGAATCCTCTATTAGATAATGACATATGACAGACAGGATTATACAGTAGCCTCCAGTGGCCTGCCTAGTATTGTGGCAGAAGAGCATCCATCATCTGTCACCCAGCTATGTTTATGGAATAACTCGTAACGCTCTTTTACTGAGTCGGTGTCACACAACCCAATTAACCTTCCTATACTAATGACGAATGTCAGGGTTGCGCAACCTGCTGCTTTAATATCTTCACACTGCTACCGTGTGCTAAACAAACAAGTCACACCAGTTCCTTCTGAAGCAAACAAGTTAAAGAAGCAAACAAAAACAGTTACTTGGGGAAGGCTACTAATGGCATTCACACCTATGTATGCAAAAATCCCCAGAGCCCTGGAGCAAATGCAACCGGATTCATTTATAGTAAGCTTATTAGTAGATAAATATGAGGCTGATCTCTTAAAAATGCAATTTTCATGGCGGTTGATCTGGTGACTTCAAGGCCATGCCAACACTGCACAGGCATGCTCTGTGGTGACCCTACCATGAAGGTCCTTGTTTAGACACTTCCAGTGATAGGGTGACAACACTCTGTCCCTCTTTCTCAATTGCTCCTCTGCTTTGCCACCTTGTCACATAGGGTCTGGTAGAGACTTTAAGAGGTCATGTCAACACTGCACAGGCATGCTCTGTGCATCACCTGGTGATCCTACCATGAAGATCCTTTTGCAGGCACTTCCTTTAGGATGACATTGTTCTGTTCCTGTATCCCAACTGTGTTGTCACCCCATCTTACACAGGCTTCTTATGGCAACTAGAAGTCTGGCAAAAAAAAACAAACACTTAAAAAGGAGAAGTACAGCCAAAGTTCGTTTGGCTGTACTTCTTCTGTGGATCACAGGAGTGCAGCTCATTCTGCTTTACTGTGATCCCGTTTTCAGCAGACAGTGGGCTGAAGCTTGTCAGCTGATGTCACAGAACAAGTTCAGGCTTGGGCAAGATTGTGAAAATGAAGTAGGGAGCCACCCATATGCATGGATAGGCACCCAGCTCAGCCTCCCAAGGAGCCGCTGAGAGGCAGAGCCGGCCGCTCCTGCCCCCTCCACAGCCCAGCACTCCAGTGAGTTTTTTTTTTTTGGGGGGGGGGCAGAGCAGAGAGCGAATGACTGTCACCAGCGCTCTGCTCAGGGAGCCCTGAGAACTGTTTGATCGGCAGGGTTAGATCGCTCGGTTCTCAGTGTTAGAGACGGCGGGGAACAGACCAGAGTTGTATAAAGTACTCGAAACCCATACTTGAGTAAAAGTACAAGTGCTCGATCAAAAAATGACTTGAGTAGAAGTGGAAGTGCTCAATCAAAAAGTGACTTGAGTAGAAGTACTAAAGTATTCAACATTTTTTGTACTTAAGTATTGCAAGTAGTTTTTTTAAAAATTTTGCTACTCAAGTACTGAAAGTAAAAGTACCAGTAGTTTTGAAAAAAAAAATTGCTACTCAAGTACTGAAAGTAAAAGTACAGGTACTGTGTTATAAGAAGTCAAAAATTTGATCATCATATTGTTTTTTATTATTTCAAATGCAGCTTTTATTTATACATACAGTAGCATTTATTTTCGTATGTGCCGATGAGCGCCGGTTCACACTGCAGCGACGCTACTTCGCACCGCGACCTCCGAGGTCGCAGTGCGAGCAGCGCGCCGCGACCTCGGAGCGGCCGCCACGGACTTCATAACATTGAAGTCTATGGCGGTCGCCTCCTGGTCGCCCCAAAGAAGCTCCGGACCCTTTTTCTAGGTCGGAGCGACTTGTGTCGCTCCTTTTAGAACGGGTCCGCAGCTTCCCTATGGGAGGCGACCTGCGGCGACCTGTGAGGCGACCAGGTCGCCTCACAGGTCGCCCTAGTGTGAACCGGCACTAATACACATGTTTTGAGCTTCATGAAACCTGCCATCTACTGTTCTGGCAGTGGTAATTTTTATAATTGTAACGAGTAACTATAAAGCACAAAAAAAAAATATATCGGAGTAGAAGTATTGAAATCATTGAAAAAATGTAGTGAAGTAAAAGTGGAAGTAGGAGAAAAAAATTCTACTCCAGGAAAGTACAGATCCCGCCTTTCGGTACTTAAGTACAGTAATGAAGTAGTTCTACTTAGGTACTATACATCTCTGGAACAGACGCAGCATCGTAATGATGTTGCATCCACCTAAGCAAGTATGTTTGGGGGGGGGGGGGGACCTCATACTTCTCTTTTAACGCATTTAGTAAAATGCAGGAAGTAAATGCTACATGAATCATTTGCCCTTACTCATGATGGCCACTAGAGATGGGCGCAGGCATGTTCAGGATCCCACCTTCCCGATCCCGCTAGGAAGCCGACACTGCAAACAGCTAATCACAGGCAGTGAGACATTTTCTGATCTGTGCAGCTGCAGACAGGGAAAGGACTCACTGCCTGTGATTAGCCGTGTGCAGTGTCGGCTTCCTAGCGGGATCGGACAGGTGGGATCCCGAACACGCCCCAGCCCGTTTCTAATGGCCACAGCCTAAAATTAAGTTGATTTCTCAACAAAATAAAGCATGGAGACATGGATGGATGAGCAAGTTTGCTTTGAAGATTGAAAATGAATTAAACAGTGTTTTTAATCTTTGGTGCTCAGATGCATGGAAGATCCATTTTAAGCATGAGTTTATTTCATTGGCCAGAATAATAATTTATTTTTACCCACGTCAAGCATTTTTTCTGCCTTTAAAAACCTATGTGTGCATGGTAAGCAAGGTCCATAAAGACGTGGATGGGCAAATTTGGGGTGGAGGAACTTGACTGGCCTGCAGAGAGTGCTAACCTCAACCCGACAGAACACCTTTAGGGTGAATTCGAGTGGAGACTGCGAGCCAGGACTTCTTGTGCCTGACCTCACAAATGCGCTTTTGGAAGAATGGTCAAACATTCCCATAGACACTCCTAAACCTTGAGGACAGCCTTCCCAGAAGAGTTGAATCTGTTATAGTTGCAAAGGGTGGACCAACTCAATATTAAACCCTACGGACTAAGACTGGGATGCTATCAGGGGAGGACTGGGCCAGGGGGCAGGGGGGCAATTGCCCCCTGGGCCGCTCTGATGCCCCGTAAAAAGGCTGCACTGCTTCTGCCTCAGACATGCCTAAAGGATTCCTGGTGAAGAGAAATAAAAAGTCCCCACCGCTGACCTACTGAGTGTGGGTTGAAGACAAGGACAAAGTGCAGGACTCCCCCCCCCCCCCCAGAATGGATGGTGTAAACTGTGTCTGAGCAGAGGCCGGTTCCATTCCCCAATGGAGACTCTTCTGCCCTGTCCAGCCCCAACCGAGCTGTCTCAGCTCCCCCTGCTGGCCAGGTCAGGAGCCCGGATTTAGCCGGTAAGTAAAGAGTACCTGGAGCAGTGCTTCAGCTTGGAATGGGGGTCAGTAGAAGGAATGGGAGAGTGGAAGAGGGGTGAAAGAAAGTGGGAGGGGGGCTGAGTCGCTGCACCATGGGCCTCTGGTTTGTACTTACCCCCTGGGCCAAACATTGCCAGTCTGCCTCTGGATGCTATTAAAGATCATGTGCGTGTAAAAGCAGGCGTCCCAATACTTTTTGTAATGTAGTGTAAATACATCAGTAAATTATTAAGTTGATGTGCAAGAGGCCTACAGGAGACCTAAAGGACGTTTACCTAAAATCCTGCTATTCAGAAGACATCACTCCCTGTACCCTGACCAGCAGCTATATACTCTTACCACAGATACAGCATGGTGAAATCTCCATAGAAAAACACACTTATTTCCATACACAGCCCTGTAAAATCTTATAACAAACGCTCCCAAACTGCATCCAGAATGTAAATTCTGAGGCTGTACATTGGTAAACAAGCCGGTCTTATCTCAGACTGAGGTGAATGTGAAAATTCCACAGACTGGAGAGAACGTAGCCAAAACAAGCATGCCCGCTCTTGTTGTCAAGATGCTGTTTATTAAACTTTATAGGCTTCGGTGGGGCAAATTCTTTTTTTTCAAAGTTTCCTGCTCCGGTAGATGCTTCAGAGCAAGTTTTTTCTTGATGGAACAGAACGGCAAACAATGAGGGGAAGCCAGTAGGCCTTAGGCCTCTGTGAAGAGGAGAGATTGGCACTACGCTGCATGTGGCACACACGCTGGTTTTATGTACTAAATGCAAAAACAGTTTTTTAGCTATAAATAGGGTACAAAAGCATTTTTTTTATATGCTATGTCCCAGCTTGGCAGATTCACCCCTCTTTATTTGTCCTAGAAAAAGCGAAGGCAACTCTAATGTTTTAGGTCCCATTCAAACGGATGGATAGCTTGAACCCAGCCTTAGAGGAGATTTCCCCTACCTTAGAACAGATTTCTTCTTTCTTTATTTTGTGTCTCCAGGACAGGAATTGATGGGGAAATCCCCTTTCGCTGCTAGAGCCCTTTCTGTGTTTTTTTGCACACGTTTAAAAAATCATTTTAGGCCTGAAGATTACACAAAACCGCCAAACACCCTCGCGAATAAAATAGTGGTAGTTCCAATTTTTTATGTTACACGCTATTACTGCAAAGGTCTAGGAAATGCAAAATTTCAGTAAAAACACACTCATGTGAACTAAAAGGTAAACAAACTACCCACATTTTATGGTAAAATATAAAAGATGAGGTTGCACCGAGTAGATAGATACCCAACATGTCAAACCTTAAATTTGTGTGCGCCTGTGAAATGGCGGCAAACGTCAAAACCCTATATATTCTATGGGCGAGGCTTCAAAAGCCCCCTATATTGGAGGAATTAGGTAAAAAGTTTTGGGACCGAGGAGAGCTGGGTTTGGACAGGTCTGTCTCAGCACAGTGAGCGGAGATGGACCTTTCATCCGCCTGCTCAGCAGGGATCGGTGGATCGAAAGCAGAGTCCGCTAGGCGGAACGCCTGTGTGAAACGACCCTTAGCAAATGCAGTAACACATGTTTTTTTTATCAAGCATTACTGCATGCTTTAATGCATTTTAAATGGGTGTTATTTTTTTTCACGTGTTCTATAAAGCATGTAAGAAATGAATTACAGAGATTTTCCATGGGGCAGGTGCCTTGAAAACCATACCTGCGTTTCCCTTCAGTGTAAACAAGCTACATTGTAATAAATGGAATTCCTACTAGAAATGCATTTTCATGCAGTAACATCTTAAGCTGGCCATAGGCAGGGACCAGACTAATTGGGTTTTTTTTTTTTAACTGAACGCAGTCTGAAAAAAATAAATGTAAAATATAAATACTCATTTGTGGCCAGCTTAGGAGTTTTACTATA
This sequence comes from Pelophylax lessonae, assembly GCF_965119305.1. Taxonomy (NCBI): domain Eukaryota; kingdom Metazoa; phylum Chordata; class Amphibia; order Anura; family Ranidae; genus Pelophylax; species Pelophylax lessonae. Next base: position 641,872,621 of record NC_138770.1, on the reverse strand, counting down.
GGAAAACAGGCAAATGTAGCCAATGTCAAAGCGAGAGTGGCCTTGGTGGGCAGTCAAGTGGTAAAGGCCTCAATGCCTCCACTGCCAGGCCTCTACCACCATCATATCTGAGCACTGACAAAGTTCAAAGTGCTTTTGTTTTTTTAGTGCTCATTCATACTAGTGGCTGGGGGAGGCGGTGAAATCCTGCAGCTGAAGCATGCTATTACCGCACTCTGCCAAATTGATACCCCCTTTAGCTGAAGGAAGCGAGAGTCTTCATACAATAAAAAACGAATATTAATTTAATTACTTGTATATACAATCTCTTGTTCACTTTGAATTAAATGATCGACCGATATAGTTTTTTTTTTTAATGCCGATACCAATATTTTGGTCATCGGCCGATATTTTTGGACATTTAAAAAAAAAAAAAAATATTATTATTATTTTTTTTTTTTTTTTCCACAGGTACTGTTGTGGAGTACCTGTTTTTTTTTTTTTCACAGGTACTGTTGTGGAGGGATCTAAAAAGACCCCAAACCCCTCCTCTGCACTTAAAAGCTTGGCTGTTTTGAATGCTGTAATTTTTTTGAATTTGGCACCAAGTACTTGGAAGTGATGTCATGACATCACTTGCGGGTTATTTACATGGAGACCTGATCAGAGGCGAATGCGGCTTTGATCGGGTCTTCTTCGGCGACCGTGCAGGTAGGATGCCCCGGTCTCCTGGTGGGACGGGAGACCCAGGCAAGCCATGGAAGGCGGCGGGAGGGGGGGGGGGGGAGACAGCCCCTCCCGCTCCTTGTAATGACAGCCGAGCGGCTTCTCAGCTGCATCGGTTGTCATTATAAGACAGCCGACCGTTGGCTATGGATGCCGGTACCGAACTGATGCCTCTAGCTGCAGATATCACTCCGGTACAGCTCTTTCCTGAAATATCGGCAATATTGGTAACCTCAGGGGCGGTTTCCGATATATCGGGGAAAGTGCATATCAGCCCCCGATATATCGGTGTTGCCGATAATCGGTCGATCCCTACTTTGAATGCCCAATCATGTGCAGATAAAATAAATTATTATTATTATACAGGATTTATATAGCGCCAACAGTTTGGGCAGCGCTTAACAAAATTAAGGCAGACATTACAGTTACAGTACAATTTGGAACAAAAGGAATCAGAGGGCCCTGCTCGTTAAATGCACAGGAATTTGCTTTTCAAATGATTGGATAATAAGTTAATAATTTTTTCCGTAATATTATTATTATTATACAGGATTTATATAGCACCAACAGTTTGCGCAGCGCTTTGTATAAAAACACATAAGGGGTCCATATAATGAACTTGGTGTTGAGTTATTTGCTTTAGGGTCATCACAGAGGACAAGGGGGTACTCTCTTTATTCTAGAAGAAAAGATATTTAGTCTCCAAATACGGAAAAGTTTCTTCACCGTAAGAGCTGTGAAAATGTGAAATAGACTCCCTCCAGAGGTGGTTCTGGCCAGCTCAGTAGATTGCTTTAAAAAAGGTCTGGATTCTTTCCTGGGTGTACTTAATATAAGTGGGTACTAATATTTATAGGTAAAGTTGATTCAGGGAATATCCGATTGTCTCTCAGGGGTTCAGGGAGGGAGGAATTTTTTCCCCTGCTGTAGCAGATTGGATCATGCTTTGCTGGGGTTTTTCGCCTTCCTCTGGATCAACTGCGGGTATAGGATTGTGTATATGGGATTTTAGGGTTGGGTTTTTTTTTTGGGTTGAGCTAGATGGACTTTTTTTTAACCTGGATGTAACTATGAATATTTACACAATTTATTGTGTGAAAATTCTCAACTTCTTTAGTGAATCATACTCAGTAAATTAATCTGCACAGCACACTGTGCCAACCAATCCTTTTTCATTTATTTAAGTAATTCAACAAAAACTGAATTCTGATTGGCTGCTACACTTTGTCTGACTTTGCACATTTCTCTTTGCTTCACATGGGGAATTTTGATGAGGTCGGCACTCTTTACATTAAGATCTCTAATAGCCTCTGCATTCACTAACATGCTGCTACAGAGAAACCCTGATGCGCTGCATTTGACACAATGCATTAACTCGCTCTGATTTAATCCCGAAAGTTACACACGCAATTAAAACACTCAACTGTTCCTAGACGCTACACAGGGGACTCCCAAAACATTCAGGGATTCAAAATGCTGACTTTACACATTCACCGATGCAGGGAGGGTCAAGACTGGGGCACCTCTTTGACAGAAGTTCAGACAGAAAAATTCAGCTAAAGCAACTTTGCTTCTTGTCAGACAAGCCGTCTGATCGGACTCTATAGAAAGCAGAATTGCACATTTTGCTGTGTCATGTCATGTAATGAGCCAGCACAATGAAATAAAAATCACATGATCAGCTTTTTAGACCCAAGAATCCCTAAAACTCTTACAGCCCAAGCCAAGAATTAGACGTCGGTGGCTGGACAGTGCCGAAAAAAAATGAAAATATTAAGACTGAAAAAGAAACATGCTTCTATTATGCAAGGTGCCATAAAAACGCACGCAACCATAAAATCTTTATGGGAATCTACGAAGATTAAAGCAAAATCTTTAATTTAGCACGTTACAGAACTTCCTCCGCATTATTTCCAAGAAGTCTATAAATATATCATAAAAATGTGGTTTTTAAGATACACTGATTATCCAGCATGTTTTTTCTCCCCTGTTAAAGAATATATTTTTGCTATATTGTCTCCAGATTGCAGCCCGGGTGCCAGATGTGGCCCTTGGCATGTCTTTATCCAGCCCTTGTAGCATTGGTGCCACTGATACCAACAATGGGGCACTATTCCTTCCACTTACACCAACAACAGTGCATAATGCCTTCCACTGACACCAACAATGGGGCACAATTCCTGCCACTGACACCAATAATGAAGCACTATTCCTTCCACTGACACCAACAATTGGGCACTGTTCCTTACACTGACACCAACAATTGGGCACTGTTCCTTACACTGACACCAACAACAGTGCATAATGCCTTACACTGACACCAACAATTGGGCACTGTTCCTTACACTGACACCAACAGTGCATAATGCCTTCCACTGACACCAACAATGGGGCACAATTCCTGCCACTGACACCAACAATGAAGCACTATTCCTTCCACAGACACCAACAATGGGGCAACATTCCTTCTACTGACACCAAGGATAGGGGATAATTCCTCCCTCTGATACCAACAATGGGGCACTATTCCTTCCACTGACACCAACAATGGTGCATAATACCTTTCACTGACACCAACAATGGGGCACTATTCCTGCCACTGACACCAATAATGAAGCACTATTCCTGCCACTGACACCAACAATGTGGCACTATTCCTTCCACTGACACCAACAATGAAGCAGTAAACTAGCCCTTTGCTCCAAAAGTTTGGAGACCCCTAATGTAAGCCCTGGTTCGCACCAGTGCAGTTTTGTAGTCATGCTACTTCAGGACCTGCTGTACAAAGATAGCCCTTCTTTTGCTCCACTCATTCTATGGATCTGTGCTTTTTCCCACCTCTTCTCCTGCTTCATTACACCATCAGTCATCAGTTTATCAGTCATAATGGGAAAAGTTCTGACATGAGAAAGCAAAGCCTTGCTCCTCAACTAAGATGGATCCCTCCACACAGAGACACAGTGCGAAACAAGATATAGTAATCCAGTAATGAGGAAAAGATCAGCTGCAGGGACCCTACAAACCAACCACAGGCAATATTAGTGACTAGTGCCTTCTGTTTTTTGTTTTTTTTTTACAGCACAGGTCCTCTTTAAAACCATAAAGCACCATAAGCATAACTTACATAGGATTCCCTAAGGGCGTGCAGATAGCAATTGTCAGAATAAAGTTGGTACTCGCTTAGAATCTTTGCAGAGTTTGTAGGAGAGATTAGGATGCCAGATAAGTTAAGGGAAGGCAGAGTAGGATGTCTGCTGTACTGTGGGGTATTTATATCATTTAGGTAATTGCTTTGTGACCCCAACCTGTAAATAATGAAAGATAAGTTTATATGGACAACACCTCCACTGTTGTTCCTGCTTCCCCAATCACCACACCTGGTGGTGCAAACAACTTTCCAGACATATTTGTGGTGGTGGTCTGCAGGGTGAAGCCAAAAGAGCAAAGTGGGGGCCCAAAGAACAACCAAGCCTTCCTTACTGGAAAAAAAAGAGGCAGAGGCCCTTAGAGCCGGTCCACACTAACGCGACTTGTCAGCCTGACAAGTCGCGCTCCCTCGCGGTCCATTGACCGCTACAGGACCCGTTCTAATAGGAGCGACACAAGTCGCCCCGACTTAGAAAAAGGGTCCTGTACTACTTCGGGGCGACCTCGGAGCGACTTGCATAGACTTCCATTATGTGAAGTCCCTGCAAGTCGCTCCGAAGTCGTGGTGCATGGGAATGCACAAGTGGCCCCCAAAGTAGTACAGAGTCGCGTCGCCCCAGTGTGAACTGACTCTTGTGTAGTGCAGCCTCTCTCAAACGTACTACCCTCGAGAAACTCCTAAAATAATCTTCAGGTCTCAGGGAACCCCTTTCTAAAACCCAGTCCATCAGGGGTCATTAGGAAAATGGGCCTTACATTGGTGGTAAGTAGAAATGCAATCCTTTCAGATACACAAAAGGATCAATGGGGTCATACTGCTGGCGTTGCCATGCATTGGATCAAGAGTTATGCAGGTGCCAGCAGAAAGGTCAATCATTTGCAGCTCAAGGGAACCCCTAGCTACCAATGGAGGAACCCTAAGGTTTCATAGAACCTCGGTTGAGAATGTCTAGTGTAGAGTGTATAAAAAAAAATATATTCACTCCAACAGTGCTGGTTTACATACCAAAAATTAACATGTAATTTTCATTTGGACCTGAAAGAACATGCAGCCTTTGTTGGGCCAAGTGGAGAATACCCCTGTCCCATGCAGAATAGAGCTGGTGACTGTCAATGCCTTGGGGGTCCCTGTTCTAGATCCTCAGAAGTGGCTTCAGAGGGTGATTACTTGTTAAAGAGAAAGTAGAAAACCCATCATTGGTTCAAATGGCAGAGGCGCCCATTGGAATGTGTATTATGGCGTGTCTATGGATGAATCAGTCATTGTGTTTTACAAGCATTAAGTTACTGTATTTCATTATTATGGTGTGTCTAAGGATGAGTCGAAGTCATCCTATTTTACGAACAATTTACTTTATTTTATATGATCATCATTTACTTCATAATAAATATTCCAACGGGCACCTCTGCCGTTCAAACCGCCAACAGGTTTTCTACTTTCTCTCCAACAACGAACTCTCCAGTGGGGAAAACACATATCTCAATTCCCGAATAAACCACACAAAAAGATATTTCCTTCATAAAAGATAAGAATTTCCTACGAACAATCGGGGGAAAATTACTACAACTGGAGCAGATAGAATTTGGTGCAGGTTCTAGGCAGCTGCAGTCTGCTGTTTCCACTGCAGGTGGTGCTCAACTGCAGCAGCAATACAGGGGGAGAGAAAGTCAGGAGGAACAGGGTTCCTCTATGGTTTCCCAAGTCCCTGGAGCAGTGATGTGATTGGATGCTGGCCGCCCATGTGACTCTGGTGGCCATCTTAGGTGTGGCAGAGTCTATTTAAGACTCCAGCCCCTGGGTTTGGCACACTCTATGTGACTGGGTACAGTCACATAGAGTGCCTCATCTGTTAGGAACAGTAATAGGGAAAGGTTTCTGACAAGGATGGAAAGCGCAGGGTTGAATCTCTCTGGAAATCTTCCTGATTGGGCACAAGACGGCCAGTCTCCATTCTGTCCCCTTTCTACAGACGGTGTCAGTTCAGCTGGAACCTACTTCTTCACGTTATTGGAAACTGTGAGCACACCTGGCTGTTTAGCTGTCCACCGGGTTATTGTGAACGGTTGATACTTTACTACAATATAAGTTTTCTATTGCAACTGGCTGTGAGTTATTGCCACCGCACCACGCTGCATCCCCCTACCCCGCCTACAAACTGTACATAGTAACCAATCAGCTTCTAACTTCAGTTCGTTCAATTAAACTTAATGAGGTTGTAAACCTCAGAATTAAAAAAAAAAAAAAAAAACACCTGAAAGACAAACACATCGCATACTAGCTCATTATGAAATACCTTTAAACGAAGCCCCGAAGTGCCGGCTGCTCACCTCTCTCATGGGCGACATGTTCTGTCGCCCTTCTTCCGGGTTTGCGGCATCCGGCCATCTGATTGGTTGGAGCCGCGATGTCACGGCACGGGGCTCTGAAGGAACGGCACAAGCGGTTCCTTCAGAGCGCATGCACCAGTTATGTCACTGGCTGCATTTAAGGTACATATCTCCTAAACGGTGCATGTTTAGAAGATATTTACAGTACCTATAGGTAAGCCTTATCATAGGCTTACCTATAGGTACAACTTGCAGAGGAGGGTTTACTTCCTCTTTAATAGCACCTGGAAGCTGGTTGGTTACTATGCACAGCTGCACCACATTCTGTGTGCACCAGTTTTTGTAAATCACCCCCTAGGAGTCTAAATTCAGAACTAAAGTAAACCGGAAAGCCCAGAGAACGATACAAGCAATCATGAGAGCTTCGCCTTGGTGCCTGGATATGCTTAGTGACTTTTTTCTATTCCATGTATGAATATAACTAATGTCCTATAGCAATAACTAATCGCAGCTTCCCAACCAGCTGGGTTATGTCACAGGCGAGTGTCAAAGGACAGGGGCACCTGCGCTCTATCAATCTGACGACTCCATTAAAAGGATCATTTTAAAATCAAACAGATTTAATTAAATATGTGTCCTGGGAAACACTCTGCCTCCACTTTTCTGCAAATGTAAATTAAACACTAAGCAGCTCCCCGTCATGAGTCACGGCAGTTCTGCGTCAATTAGCTTCCCAGAGCCATTAACCAGTGCTTCAAAAGTGACCGCCGTTTCCGTTAATGACATGATCACAGGTCACCCATCAATGTGAAATGATGCTCAACAAATAATGCCTGATAAGTAAAGTAAATCAGAATAAAATTGTCCCTGGTCAGAAATCAAATGAATGGAATATGTTGACCATGAAAAAATATTTATGTAAACTACTTACAAGATAACTGAAAAACCGTAATGTGCAGGATTATGAAGCAACCAATCAGAATCCATCTTTGGCTACATCCTATTGCGGTCTATTACAATCATTAAATCTTACTGGCTACTATGGAAGAGTGCACTTTGCAGATTATCTTTGCTACCTGCACTGCTCCATTCACACTTGTACAACTCCAAAGTAGTGCGACTTTGGAGTTCAACGTTGGATAGCTGCGACTTTGATATGACATGTTGTCCCTCTGCAAAGTCAGGTCTATTGTTGCACCACTGTCGCATGTAAAACATTCAGGTACGACTTTCGTGCAACTTTTGAGGGTTAACATTGAACATTTCAGCCAAAATGGACCAATTTACCTATGCCAAATAGTCCATACCTTAAAGCTGCACGAATAATCATTTAAAAAAATCGCGATCTCGATTCACCCCCCCCCCCCCACCCCCTCACAATTTAAAACTGCATGTCGTCGATTCTTAGGCTACGTTCACATGTGGGCGTAGCGGATCGCGGGCAGAATCACCGCGATTCTGCCCGCCATCTGGAAATCATTGCAAATCGCGGGACGCCTGTGCGATGCCCGTGATTTGCAATGGCACCCCAAACGCTGTGCGATGTTGCCGCGATTTCCGCCTGCCGAATCGCAGTAACATCGCGCAAACAGAATTGCAGGACGCATGATGCCCAAAAGAGGTACAAGAGCTTCTTTGGTGCGTCATGCGTACCGCGATTCTACGCCCACATGTGAATATAGCCTTAGCTGTTCTCTGCTTACTCACATCTGTCAAAAAAAAAAGAGCCCCCGGCAAAAGTTTATCAACATCGTTAAGGCTGCTAAGATAACTATAAACAAAATGCTTTAGCCTCGGTTCACACTAGGGCGACCTGTGAGGCGACCTGGTCGCCTCACAGGTCGCCTCCCATAGGGAAACTGCGGACCCGTTCTAATAGGAGTGACACAAGTCGCTCCGACCTAGAAAAAGGGTCCGGAGCTTCTTTGGGGCGACCAGGAGGCGACCGCCATAGACTTCAATGTTATGAAGTCCGTGGCGGGCGCTCCGAGGTCGCGGCGCGCTGCTCGCACCGCGATCTCAGAGGTCGCCCCGGGAAGTAGCGTCGCGGTAGTGTGAACCGGCGCTTACAATCTATCTTTTCATTCTTTAGACCCCGTTCACATTAGGTCGCTCCGACTTAGGGGGCGACCTGTGAAGTCGCGTGCAGCGCGACTTTGGCGCGACTTGCACAGACTTCACATAATAGAAGTCAATGCAAGTCGCCTCCAGGTCGCCCCGAAGTAATACAGGACCCTTTTTCTAAGTCGGAGCGACTTGTGTCGCTCCTATTAGAACGGCTCCTGTACTACACAGTGGGAGCGACGGTGCACGACTTGTCAGGCTGTCGTACCAATGTGAATGGAGACTTAAGGCTCGGTTAACACTTGTGCGATGTGGAAACTCTGCGAATATGCAGCTTGTTCCCGCATCGCATCCGCACCTCTGGCAATTCACACTGCCATATGCAATACGCAGGGGGTGTCAATTAAAAGTTAACGACATCCCCAGTTTGATTGCATACCGCAGTGCGATCTGCAAGTACGCACAGAATCGGATCGCACAAGTGTGAACCACTGTGCGATACAATTTTGATGCGGCTCAAAAAATGCCTCATGTGCGTGTTTGGTGCGGGTGCAGTGCGAATTCAGCCATACAAAGTTTCTGGCTGAAATTCGCACCGCACAGGAGATCGCATGTAATGAAGGAGCAGTGCGCTCCGAATTACATGCGATCTCCGCAGCCGCACAAATGTGAACCGGCACTGAGATATAAAGAGCCCCACCACCATCAGAAGCCAAGAGTCACCCACCCTTCTTTACATCACAATGCACCCCCTTACCTTGTGCTGCTGCCAGGAAGCAGATGCGGGTGGATTTGGGAAGAAGTGCAGGGTCTGGAGGAGAACCAGAGGAGGACTTAAATCAGCTTCCAGAGTCTGCTGAATGCTGAGACCAGGGGAGGCAGAGGCAAGGTGGTGTTGCGGCTACACAGAGAGGTGCAGGATCTGTAGGATGAGTTCAGCCCTCCTCTGCTGCGGACTGCTGAGGGGGGGGTGATCAAAGATGAGCCTTTCAGCAGCTGCACAGAGGAGTGCATGATCTTGCAAAGGAGAATCGTGATCTTTATTCTAAGCCAAAAATCGTGATTCTCCTTTTAGCCAGAATCGTGCAGCTCTACCATACCTATAATTCAGCTTTAACCACTTGCCAACTGCCGACAGTAATCCTACTGCGGCAGTGCGGCTCTCCTGGGTCCAGCGACATAGACCTACGTCGCTGGACTCCTAGTAATCCCGGCGGCACATGCATGCCGCCGGAGGCTCGCTCCCACTGTGTTTAGACACAGCGGGAGTCTGGCCAGAGGAGGAGAGGCGGTGATCGCTGCCTCCCTTCCCCGATCATAGGGGAAACGGCGAGAAGACCCACTTGCTTATGTAAACAAAGCAGGCGGGTCTTCTCAGTGACAGACAGGAGGAGATCACAGGATTCAGCATAGCTGAACCTGCGGTCTCTGTCTGTGTCACAGAACCCCCCCCCCACACACACACACACACGTCAGTAAGCATGAGGCATACATTTAACCCCTTGATCACCGACAGTGTTAACCCCTTCCCTGCCAGTGTCATTATTATTACAGTAACAGTGCATATTTATAGCACTGATTACTGTAGTAATGTTACTGGTCCCCCCAAAAGTGTCAAAAATGTCAGTTAAGGGTCCAATCTGTCCACCGCAATGTCGCAGTCCCACAAAAAAAAAAAAAAAAAAAAAAAATAAAAAAAAAAAATCGCAGATCGCCGCCATTACCAAAAAAAAACAACAATAAAAATTACATAAATCTTTCCCATAGTTAGTAAACGCAA